>NW_017731829.1:1113806-1233374 GCF_001890085.2 Hipposideros armiger
GACCTGTGGCAGCTGGTCTCCAGGGGCCCCTAATCGGCTTGGCGTGGCCTCCAGGTAGCTTGTCCCGTTGACTGGCATTTCTCAGGCAAACCAAGGCAACGAGCAAGGGAGGGGGCGGGGCCGCCACAGGCCGCATGGATACTTACTTGTCCCCCAGATCTGCTCCTGGCTCTGCTGTGGCTCACTCACGTGACCTAAGTATTCCCTGGCTCTCTCTGAACCTCAGTTTTGCCACCTGTGAAATGGAACTGCTGGAGTAGGTGACCTGAGAGGCCTCCCACAGCCCCACCCCTTGACCCCAGGCCAGGCCCTTCCCCATAGAGGCGAAAGGAGTGGGGAATGAAGAGGTTGGTGGCACAGAAAGTAAAATATTAATCCATCCCTGTCAGGACGGGGCTTGTTCCCCTTGGTCTCTAAAATCTCCTAAAATCTGATTTTGCAATCGTTGGCCCAAGGGAGGACTGTTTCCCTGGCAACCATTTTCCTCTCTCAGCCCCCCTCCATACGAGCCCCCTCTTAATCTCTATAGAGGCTCATGAGGTTGCCATGGCAACGAGGACCTCTGGCCCCTACACCTGGAGCCCAGACTGGGGACAGGGTGAAGCGGGCCCCTGGGCAGGGGCAGGGCTCAAGAGGGACAACAGGAGACTGGCTCCATGCCAGGCCCGCGGGGTTGAAGGAGCGGAGAACCACCTCCCCTTCCCTAGAAGAGGGAGAGGCCTTCCCAGGCTAGCTGTCCACCCACGGGGCAGCACGAGGGTGAACCGCCCCTGCTGAGTCCCTCCTCTCTCGACCCAGGAGGGTTCTCCAAGACCTGGGGTCCAACCGCCTCTCGAGGCATGAGGGGCCTGGGTCTCAGGCGTGCTCTGCTGTGCAGCCTTAGCACCCGGCTGCCCCTCTCTGAACCTCAGTTTGTTTACTTGTGAAATGGGGACGTTGGACTTCCAGCACCCCATTGTGGTGTCTCGGAGCTAAAGCGTCGGCCTGGAATTGATTGTGCCCAGACTGAAGCGCTCCCTTGGCCCGGATCCCTTCTCTCTCCTAATTCAAAACCCTCGGGGGAGGAACACCTCTCGAGGCTGCTGGGTTCATGGAACGTGAGCTCAGGAGGCAGCCTGCCCTTGGTTCTAGTCCCAGCTCTGCCTTTCAGCCAATGTGAGGCCATGGAAACAAGTCTAGTCCATTCTGTCTGTCTCGTCATCTGAAAAATGGGGTAAATAACAGGCCTTTCTCCATTGGGTCGCTTGTGAGGAAGAAGTGAGGGGACGCCTGCAAAGCACTGAACATGGGGTGTGGCACGCAGTGGGGCAGGTGGCTGAGTGGGGAGTTTGGCTGTGAGATGGCAGGGAGAGTAGGGAGGTTCCCCTCATCTGAGCCGCCCCGGCCTCTCCTGAGACCCGGGGTTCTGCAGCCCCCGCCCCCCAGTCCTACCCGCAGCCCTGAACAGGGTGTAATTATTGGTCCCTGTGTGTTCCTGGATTGTCGTGGGTCCAGCGGCGTCCGGGAGTGTGCAAGGTCTGCCTTTGATGATCTGCCTGGGTTGGGGGCTGGGCCTGGAGGAACTGCCCCCAACCCCTGCCCCTCTGCCCCCATTACGCTTCCTGGCTTCCCAGTCCAGCTCTGAGCGGGTTGTCAGCTAATCCCCAGTTTGGTTCGCTGGCATAAGGTGGGCTTCTTTCCAAGTTCCTTCCCCATTAAGATGGGGAGAAGACGGGCATTCCAAGTGCACCTGGACCCGCTGCCCTCAGGGACACCTCTGTCCCACCCAGGGACTCAGTTTGTGGGGCGAGGAGGCACCGGCAGCCCTCGCTCCACAGAAGAGATTGGGGTGATGTGGAAAGATCTCGCTCTCTTCCCTTATGAACTGAGGGGCCTGTCTGTGGGGGTCAGACTCAGCAGGGGATGTGAAAGCAGATGTCGGGGGTATCAATAGCCCTGACGTGGGGTGAGGGAGCAGTAAAGAGCCAGAACCCTCGGAGGGAGCCTGCGCCTGTTAGGAAGGAAGGGGTGCGCCTGGACCTGGCAGGGTGGGTGGCTTGGGCCCAGGTTCGGGGCCGGCTCAGCATTTTCTCTGCCTTTCAGGTCTCCCATGAATTTGCCATCAACTTCAACCCCACCAACCCCTTCTGCTCAGGTGAGTGTCAAGCCCACTTGCATTTGCCTTGGGTTTACACCAGGCCGTCTCCCTGGGTGGAGGGAGGGCGGAGAACGGGTTTCTGTCCTTTCTCCCCGCCCCTACTCCTCTTGCTTGCTCAGAATGACAAATGGAGAAAGAGCTAGGGGTTGGAGTCGGGTGGTCCTGGATTCAAGGCCAGCTGCTGCCCTTTCCTGGCTGTGTGACCCTGGAGAGGTCACTGCACCTCTCTGAGCCTTGCCTTCTTACCTGCCCCAGGGAGGTGTGATGCTGGGCTCACTTCACTGTGGTCAAGTGAGAAGGGAAGTGTTAACAGGAAGCCATGTGTAGACCAGGAGGAGGGAAGGGTGGCGAATTACACACCTGCCTCCCATCTCCCACCCGCCCCCCCTCGCCGGGAAGGACCAGCTCTGCATGCTCTCCCTGCCTTCCACAGAGACCCTTGGCACCCAAGGATTGCGGGTTGCCTGGGGGACGGGAGAAAGGAGCAGGGAGTGAATGTGGGCTTATCACGGGCGCCCCCAGGCCTGAGAGCATTTCTGACCCTCCCAGAGTCAGTGAAGGAAATATGGAGGCAGAGAAGGGGCTGCAGATGGTAATGGAAGAGGGTGGTCCCTGCTATCACGAGACCTTTCAGCCTAGGATTTGGTGTGGGTGCAGCATCTACCTGCCCTGGGGATCTCCAAAGCTGGGCCAGGTTTGTGCTTGGAAGGGAAATGCATCATGTCGCCGCCAACTTGGGGATGATGCTGTGACCCTGACGCCACGGGCATCTGTGGGCAAGAAATGTGGCCCTGTACTCCTGCTGGGGTCTGTCTGGTTTGGAGCAGGACCCCAGAGATGATTTGTCCACGTTCATGTTGGTTAACCTCATCTCTGGTCAGAGGCTTTCTGGGCAGGACCACAGGGCAGGGGGATATGCTTGGGCTCAGAACGGTGGCTGTTTGCAGAGCACCTACTATGCGCAGGGGTTGTGCAAGCATCTCAGTCCCCCCAACAACCCTGAACAGAAGCCATAGCGTGTCCAGAATGGACCTCCACATAGCTTCCCGTGGCCCTGAAGTGTCACTCTAGGTTTTGCCAAGCCTGCTGGACCCCCTCCTGCCAGCTTCCCCAAAGTGTAGATTATCAGTCTCAGTAACAGACAAGGAAACAGGCTCAGAAAGGTTAAACAGCGTGTCCCAGGTCCCACACCCAAGAAGTGGTAAAGGCAGAATTCGCACTCAGGTCTGACTCCACATTCAGGGCTTTTTGCTTTATTCCACCCTGGCCCTGCCCTCTGGGAGCTTCCGGTCTCACGGGGCCCACCCTGGCCATGGCAGGGGCATTTGGGGAGAACATGCCATGGTCCTTGGTCAGCAGCTGGGAGGCAAGTGGGTGCAGGGTCTGGGAGGACTGGCCTGATCCATACTCTTCTGCCCGCGGCAGGCGTGGACGGCATCGCCCAGGCGTACTCGGCTTGCCTGCCCCACATCCGCTTCTACGGTCCCACCAATTTCTCTCCCATCATCAACCATGTGGCCCGCTTTGCGGCCCAGGCCACGCAGCAGCAGACAGCCACGGTGAGTAGGCGGCCACCAATGGGGACGATCAGGATAGGGCTGGCACGGGCTGGGCCCTCCCTGCCTGTCACAGGGAGGCCAGACTGAGGTCCGTGCTTTCTACGCCACCCACCCCCACGGGGCTGTCCAACTGGATATTCTGCTTTCCCTTGTTCTAAAATCCTCGATGCCTTTCTCTGCACCTCAGTTTACCTGCAGGTATGGTAATGGGGTTGGACCAAGCACGATCTGCTTGGTCCTGGTCTCTGGGAGCACAGACCTGAGGAAGACGCAGCAGTTCAGTTCATTTGTAGTAGGAAATAGGGCTGTGATCAATGGGGGGTGCCTCCCCTGAGCAGAAGGAACACATAGCAACCAGGAGGCAGTGGTCCCTGCAGCCCTCAAGCTGACCCTCTGGGCCACCTAGTCCCAGTGGAGCAACCCCCGCCTCACGCTAAGGGCTGCGGAACCGTCTCAGTGATGCCTGGCCTGGCCCGAGACTGCCAGGGCTGCTGCATGCATCTGGACTATATGGCAAATGGCCTCATCCTGGGCATCTGTGTCCATGGTCCTCTCCCGCCCCCCAGCCCTCGTTGGAGGGTTGCCCTCGATGCCAGTGTTGGAGGTCTCCCAAGGGTCACCTTCTCTGCCTCCCCTGCCATCCACCAGGACCTGCCCTGACCTCATCCTGCAGTGTGAGTTGGGGACTCTCTTCCACCTGCCCCAGGGGCAGCGCCACGAGTAGCACCTCCCAGGCCCTGCACCCAGTCCCGCTCATCAGGCTCCAGCAGAGGCTGGGAAGCCAGCAGCAGCCCTGCGGAGGTGGCACCTGGACTGGGTTCTGATACTCGCCTGGCACTGCCCCCTGGGACACCTGCACAAACCGCTGCCCCTCTCCAGGCGTCCTCCACCTCTGAAAGGAAAGGGTCACTGCACAGTGCCGCAGGCCCTTTTAGACTGTTCTTTTCACTCCCAAAATATTCTCTCAAATTCACCCACTTCCCATTCCCCATTGGAGGGTCCTTTTGGCAGCGACCTCCCCTCCTACCCGCCAGCCTTTCCTTCACTTACAGATTCCACCACGGCCCTGCCCTCGTTACCGTCCTCAGACACACCACACTTGTTCCTCCCACAGAGCCTTTGCCCTGCCTGGGGGTTCTTCCCTGACCGCCTGCCTGGCTGGCTCCGCTCCACCCCTCGGTGTCCCCTCAAATGCCACTCTTGCCCCCAGCGGCTTTCCTTGACCACCCGTTTGAAGTTCATCTCCCTCCTTCTGTTTATTTCCGTCTGGACTCTGAGATGGCAGCTACATGTCCTTCCCATCCTGTGTCACCTCGTCTATTTGATGTCAGTGAGGCAAATCCCCCAAAGTGGGGACTCAAACCCTGAGCTAAGAAGCTTCTTTCTTGGCTTCACATAGGAAGGAATTCAAAGGTGAGCCAATAGAGTTTAAAGTGAAAATAAGTTTATTTAGCAGAGAGTAAGAAAAGAAAGGCCTCCCCACAGACAGAGTGGTGATCGCTAATGGAAGATAGACCCCCTCCAGTCCCCGGGCTAGGGTTTATGTGTGTTTTCTTGCTTCTGTGGAAGATTTCTTGGCATGGGCGGGGGAAAGGAGGAGAGAACAGTGGTAAGTTTAACTTCTGTAAGATGCAAGAAGAATAAAGGCAGGTTTATCTTTCACTTTTGTGCAGCACAGCCTGTTGCTTGTTTGTAGTGGGCTTAATGCCGGGGATGGCTACAATGGAATCTCTGCTTAGTAGCCTTTGGATGGTTTGTTCTGTGGTTGGTTAACATCTGCCTGAATTCTGTGTCTTGGAGCACGTAAGCAGCAGGCTTGGAATCCAACCTCCTCGTTTCTTCTTTTGTAGAACTAGTCCTCACGCCCCTCCCCTATATTGTGCATATTCCATGGCACTCTCGGCCTCACAGTATGGGCTGTGTGTCTGTGTGGTCACTGGCATCCCCCTGCCAGTCTGAGGCAGACATTCATTGTGTTCTAGAATGGATGGATTTAAATCAGGCCCTGCTGTGGGCTGTACACTGGGTAAGGAGGTGGGAAGAGGGGACTCAGCCAAGGCCTCTCCCAAAAGGAAAGGGACCTGGTCCCATTGGGACAGCCCAGAGGGGGCAGACACCCGCTTGGTCACCAGGGAGATGGATGTTGGCAGTCGGCAGGCTGTGGCAAGATAGGAGAGGGGACGTTATGAGACAGAAGCGGGCACCAGGGCCATCCTGGCGACGGCAGGACATGATCTGGTTGTTGGGAGGCAGCAGAGGGTCTGTGGGGAAGTGGACCTGTGGGTCAGGCTGCCAGGGTTGACCCTGCCCTTGCACCTTCCTCACTGTAATGTGGGCAAATCACTTCACTGCTTCGAGCCTGTTTCGTCATCTGTACAATGGGAATACTAACAGGACCTACTTTGAGAGGGTGGTGTGAGGATGAAATGTGAAAATGCAATAACTGGCACCCAAAGACACCTGAAGGACAGGCAGCATCGCGTTCCTGAAGAGGCTCCAGACAGACGAGACCAGGGACCAGCAGGAGGGAGATGTGTGTGTGAGGTCAGCGGTGAAGGAAGGGTCCTGGTCCCTTCTGTTCTGGGGAACAGGATTGTCTCTGGTCTCTGTCCTGCCCTGCGGCAGCTGAGGGCCTGAGACCAGCCCCTCCCCATCTCTGAGCCTATTTCTTTTATGAAATAGAAGCCCCAGGGTGCTGTGAGGATCTGGGGCAACCAGAATGGGACAGTAACTGGAAAAGGCCTGGGAGTGGCTTTTTATAAAATTCCTGGGGGTTGCAGGGCTGGAATCTTTTGGATGCCTGCGGGCCAGCTAGGCCACCGGGATCCCACCCAGTCTATTATCTGCCTGAGCCAGCTTTCAAAGGAACGGAAAAAAGGCCTGCATTCTTGTTTAAGGGGGAAAATGTGGGGTGGGAGCAGGAACGGAGCCAGCGTCAGGGCTCTTGTGTCTGCCATGCCTTGTGGGACTGGGCAGGAGATGGATCGTGGGGAGACTGGGGAGACGCGGGCCTGTGGCTGCTGGATCCCAGGTCTGCAGGGGCCCTGGGCCCTGGGGAAGGCCAGGAAGGTGTCTATGTTCTAGGGAACCAGTGCTGAGGGCCACCAGAGGGAAGAACTTGGCCCTTTCTCTAAGTCTGATTTCTGACCAGTCCTAATCCTCTGACACCTCAGCCACTTTGTTATGACTTGGTCCTCCCGGCCGGGGGAGGTGGCCTCCTCTGGGCCCCCCCCTCCCCCTGGGGAAGCACATCACCCACCCCAGCTATGTGACCTTGGGCCACCTCCAAGCACCTTGGGGCTGCGGGAGTGGAGTCAGGGCCTCTCTGTTGGCCTCTCCCACGCGATGTCCAAGAAGAGATACCTACAGGTCTCCACCTCCCGCCTGTATTCTGTCCCAGGCCTCACCTTGCACTGCAAGTGGGGTGGGTGGGGCTGTCTGATGGTTCAGCCCCCGTTCTCCCATCCTAACTGTGTGGCCCACAGCAGGTTGCTTAAGCTCTCTGAACCTGTTTCCTCACCTGAACAATGAGGATGATGGAACAGTACCTGCCTAATAGAAACATTGTGAGGATTCAGCCAGATCAGCACGGAAATTGCTCAGCACAGTACCCGACACACAATAAGCCCTCAATGAATGTGGGTGGCTGGATCTTCTGGGGACACCTCTTGGGCCAGCATTTGGGGATGATGAGCACATGTAGGCCCAAAGCAAAAGACAATAGTTGGTGGATTAACTGATGCTTTTATACAGCCACTTTTGGGGGAATACTCGGTGTGGCTTCACCCTCCCTGTCCCCAGACACATGCACAGGCAATGCACACCCACGTACAGGAAATCGGGAGCAGGTGGTAGGAAGCATCTCTCTAGGCAGGGCTGTACTCGCTGTTCATTCAGACAACACATCTTTACCAAGCATATTTCTGCTTGGTACTGAGGGGAGTGTGATGCACAAGACAGGCCTCTGTCCTCCCAGAGCCCACAGCCTAGTGGGGGGCCAGGCGGGGAAGCAGCGGCCACGATGCAAGGCTGCAAGGCGATTACACCTGGGATGCCAGAAGTACAGGATCATCAAGGTGGCGCCTAACCCGGAGGGCTCAGGGGAGGCTTCTTGGATGAGTGATGTTCAAGCTGAGGCTGGGAGGACGCTTACAGTCGCCTTGTAAAGGGCGTGAGTGTGAGTGTGTGAATGCGATGTCCAGGCGGAGGGAACCGCATGTGCAAGGGCCTGGGGGCATGGTGTGTGGGCCTAACGGAAGGAAGAGTGTGCTGTGAGAGGGGTGGGTGGGGGATAGGCGAGACTGAAAAAGGTAAGCCAACTCCCACAGGGTCTTCGAAGCCAGTGAGGAATCTGGATTTTCTCTCGAGGGCAATGGGGAGCCACTGAAGGGTATCGAGAGGTTCTGGTGGGGCCAGGGGACTCCTATCATGGGACCTTCATTCGTCCCTCTGCTCTGGCCCCTAAGACCTGGACCCACTTGTCCTTGGCCCGTTCTGGTTGGCCTAAGTGTCTGGTGTCCCAGTGGTGGGGGGGCTGGGGAGCAGCCAGGACTCTGGGAATGTCCTCCCTTCCACTCCTACCCCCGAGTCTTCAGCAGCCAGCTTCTCAGAAATACATCCGAGTGCAGCTTTCCCGGACTCTTCCTGGAACTATTGTGGTCACGTCCATTTCTTATAAATCAAATCACACATTAAACGGATTAGGGCAAGTGGCTGTTTACAGTTCTAGAAACCTGAAGAACCCCTGCTAAAGGCAAAGGATACTCCATCCTTGAAATGTGTTGGGCGTCTGGGTTTTGGGTTTGACCTGACGGTGATTGGGACAGGGTGCCAGGCCCATGAGATGGAGAAGAGGGTGCAAGGAGCTGCCCCAAGGAGCACTCGGGGTGTTGGGGGAGAGGAGTGTCTGAGGAGCCCTCCCCGGAGGACGGTGCTGGCAGTGGAGGCAGAGCTCAGGGCTGGGGAGGGCCTTCGGGGGCTTGGGATGGAGGGGAGACACTCAGATGGGACTTGGAGCTATGCCTGGGGTGTGCCAGGCAGAAGTAAACCAGGAAAGGCCCACTTGGGGGCGGGCAGACCAGGACTGTCTGTGGGGACAGCAGAGCCCCTTCGCACTTCCTCCTGCCCAGTCCCACCCTTCATCCTCCCACAGCCCCCTCCCGACTCCCCTCTGAACTGTATTGGGGTGGGGCCGTGGACTCCTGGGGTTGTAATGGACCTTAGAAACTCCTGGGTAACTGGCTCTGCCTGGGATGGGCAAGCAGCCCAGGACTTGTCAGCTGCACGTCCGCTGCCAAGGCTGGCCCAGGCTGCTGACCCCAAGCCGAGGCCAGGCACATGGGTGCAGGCGTTGGGACTGGCTGGCTGGCATACAGGAGCGAGGGTTCAAGTCCAGTGCCATGGCTCTGAGCCTTGCTCTGGACTGCTACCCTGGACATTCAGGCCTTCGGTCACTGGGGAGCTGGGTGAGAGGGTGCAGGTCGCTGACGCGTCAGCAGCAGAGAAGGACATTGTGGAAGAGCCCCAACTCTGGAGTCAGCCATGCTTAGGTTAGAATCTAGACTGTGCCAGCCCATCTGGGAGGCCTTGAGCCAATCACTCAGCCCAGCCCATCTGTAAAAGGAGCATCGCAGTGTGAGGGTGACAGGGAGTCACTGTTAGCAGGGACTTCCTCACCCTGTCAGCGCGGGAACCCAGGCCCTGTCTGTGCCCATCTCCCTACGGAAAAAGGCTCCAAGGCTCGGAGGGAGGCCCAGGCCTGCGTGTTACATGTCTCCCAGTGTAGACGTGTGGCTGACTGGAAGCCGAGAGCTGTGAGGGGAGGAGGGTGGGAGGCCGAGGGGTGAGGCCAGCTGACCAAGGCCAAGCATTCTTTTCCTTACTGCCAGCTTAAGTGCCCCAGAAATATTGCCCTGGACTTTCTGGTGAGATAGAAGTGGGATTAGAGACCCACTTAGGGAAGGTGGGTGCTGGGGCGATGGTGGGCTATGGGGGAACAAGGGTCTAGATGGGCTTATGAGCGCCTCCCCAACCCTAAGTATGGGGGGGGGACGCCTGGCAGCAGCAGCAGCCCTCCACTGCAGGGATTCAGGCTGCCATCTCCATAGCAACAGGTATCCCTAGCCAAGGGATTGATCTCTTAAAGGCACAGTGCAGGAGGAACTGGCTCTCTGCAGCCAAGAGCTGGGGTTAGGATGGTAGGGTCCATGCGTCCACAAGGCTCACCCTCCTCCTTCCATAGTTGGTTGGGGGACAGGCAGGAGAATAAGGCATCCTAGGGGACTGAACTAGTGTCCTCTGTACGTTCCCCAGGGAGCAAACAGGTGAGAAGGTGGCCACATGCTGACCTGAGGGCTGGCCTGGGTCTGCCCTCCTTAGCTCCATGACCTTGACTAGTCTGGGCCCCAATTTCCTCTTCTGAGAATCAGCATGGTCAGACTAGAAGGGAAAAACCCTAAACAGAATATTAGGGCCGCAAGGGCTTTTCCGTTTATTTTATGAATGGGGATAACCGAGTCCCCCGCAAAAGGGGCCAAAGGGTGCTAAGGACAGGACAGCCAATGAAAACGAGGTCTCAGCCAGCTTGGAATCCCAGGGCCTCCCCTCAGGTCATCCAGGAGCTTTCCTGACCTTCACTCACCTCCTACCTGGGCAGTTTATACTATAGCCACCTATCACCCGCACCAATTATTCAGTATTTTTTTACTTACATAATTTTATAAAGTTTATAACTCACTGTGAGAAGTTAGTGATCATTTGCCATAGAGTAACAACAGAAATACCAGGGGTGCCAAAAAAATGTATGCACATGATGTGTATTCATCTTATCGGTATATATTATTACAATTTTAATAGTTTTTTCCTTTCTTAAAATGTGTATACACTTTTTTGGCACCCTCTGTATACAAGAAACGACAATGGTATTCAAGTCTAGCTAGAGACTCTTGTCCCCTGAAGTTCCGAGTTTCCTGCCTTCTCTCTGTTAATAAGGTTAGCAGAGGGCAGAGAGGCATGAAAGACACACTAGCACCAAAGGGAGACTTCCTCCTGGGGAGTTTGTAGAATTGGAAGACCACTGCAAAACCAACCCCTTCCCACTGTGACCCCAAGTCTGCTTGTTACTGGCAGAGTCCCACAATCCGAAGTGCTGGCCTAGATGACCTGCTAGGCTCTTAGGTTCCTGTAACTGTCCTCGCCCCAGCCTGGGCCCACGTTCACATCACCTGGTTCCTGTAAGGTGTCTCAGGATCCTGCTGTGCCCACAGGGTATGGGCAGGAGCATGGGGATCGTGTGCAGGTGGAGCAGGGAGGCTGCTCCCGCAGTCTGGCGGCCAGTGGTCTTCCTCATCAGCCAAGGGCCTGACTGCCAGGAATGCAGCTATTAACCCATGAGCTGCTGCTGCACGTGGCAAGCACGTTCTGTCTGAGAGGTGCAGCGACTTCCATTCTGCAGAGGAAGAAACTGAGGTGCAGAGTGAAGTCAGAGACCCAGTGTGGGGACTAGCAGAGCCAGGCCTTGAGTCTCGAGCTGCCGAGTCCAAGATAACACAGGGCAGGATGACGGCAGTCTGCTCCAGCTGTGACCCGGTCAGGGTTTAGACAGAACAGAGGCCTGCAAGGCCCAGGGCACTGTGGGAGGTGGCTGGGATTTGACTACAGCTGGAGAAGAGCCACCTTCCTCCCAGGGGTCAGAGGGCTGTTGGGGGGAGGGGGGTTGGGATAGCAGGGAGGGGGGGGTTGGGATACCAGGGGCCTCAGGGCCTTGCTGAGTGCCTGTCGACCCCCTTCCTGCAGCAATACTTCATCCTCCTCATCATCACGGACGGTGTTATCAGCGACATGGAGGAGACGCGGCACGCCGTGGTACAGGCTTCCAAGCTGCCGATGTCCATCATCATCGTGGGTGTGGGCAACGCCGACTTCGCGGCCATGGAGTTCCTGGATGGGGACAGCCGCATGCTGCGCTCCCACACGGGGGAGGAGGCAGCCCGTGATATCGTGCAGTTCGTGCCCTTTCGAGAGTTCCGCAACGTGAGTGTGGGCCCGGCTGGGGAGGGGGCAGTCACAGGACTCCAAGGGCCGTAGTGATGATCAAGGAGGGAGGTCCGCCCAGTCCTCGGCTCCTCTACCCTCAGCTCCATTGACTGCACACTTCCTGAGGGCCTACTATGTGCCCGGTGCCATGCCAGGCCCTGCCCGCCCGGCGAGACTGTATGAGTGTGAGCACTTGCTTCAGCAAGCTGATAGAATCCAGACTGGGGCTCTAGGGCGGGGTTTCCTAGAGGACCTGCCCTCTCACCCCGACCAGAAGGCAGAGGTATCCATGCGGGGCAGAGATTTCCAAGAGACAGAGGTAAGAGGGCAAGGCCTAGAGGTGAGGAAGGCTTTTGCAGTAATCGCCCCTCTCGCCTCCCCACTTCACAGATGGAAAACCAGGCCCATCTAACCTCTCCTCCCTAAGGTCCCCTGTAGGGGATACTGGTGACCCCACCTGGCTTCTAGAAGTGGCTCCGGTGCTATTTGCAGGTGACCCCAGGTCTGGCCCCAGGAGGCTGGGGATGGATGGCTTCCTGGTCACTGCCCTGGCAACTGGGCCCATAAGGAGCCCGAGGGAGCACAGCCCCTCAGATGCCATCCCTACACTGCCAGCCTGGGGCCTGCCTAACTGTTATTTGACCAGAGGCACTGTGTGGCCTTGGACAAGTCCTTGTCCATTCTGGGCCTCAGTTCTCTCAGCTACAAGGGCCTCTCTGGGTACTTTGGCTCAGATCCTGGAAACCAGTCCCAGCAAGAGCTGACCACTGTTTTGGACCAGGTAGTCATCATACGCCTGCACAGTACCTCTGGGTTTGCGTGAGGTGGTTTGACTCATTAGCTTCCTGAGGACAAATGCTGGGCATCGGCCACCACTCACACACAGGACATTGACTGAGCACCTCCTTGTGTGTGACCTGTGGCTGCATGTTCAACAGTGAACCAGTCACAGCTGTTTATTCCGGCCAAGAAGGTGCTCAGGAAGTGTTTGCCAGGTGAGCAGGCTGTGCAGCTCACCTCCACCAGCCTTCCCTGAAAAGCCTCCCACAGGCAAATTCTCCCTAAAATGTTACTCCCGGGCATCTTAAGTGCTCAAGGTAAGAGTTACACTTAACATAAAGGAAGGCTCTGCTAACAGTGGGACTTCAGGCATGGACAGGGAAGAGGGATGCCAGCTGTAGACAGCCGAGGCCCAAGGCCCCAGTGTTGTCCTCCAGGCACACCTGTAGCAGTGCTCTGGGCCTGGTGCCCCTCACTGCTTTCGTTCAGTAATCCTTCCTCTCTCCTCTCTCCACCCCCCGGACCCTGCAGGCAGCAAAAGAGACCTTGGCCAAAGCTGTGCTGGCGGAGTTGCCCCAACAAGTTGTGCAGTATTTCAAGCATAAAAACCTGCCCCCCACCAACTCGGAGCCCTCCTGAGCCCGCAGCAGCATGCCGGCTGGGCCTCCCCACCCAGGAACATGCACGCTCACCCTGCTTCCTTGTGGGTGGCCTTTTTTTTTTTTTAATCGATCTGATCCACATGTTTGTTTTTTACAACCGGACCTCCACCCGCAACTTCCCACAGCCCAGCTGGGCTTCCTTTGTTGGAGTCAACTGATGATGCTTCCAGGCCAAACCGGCTTCCTCTCCGCCTCTCCCTACCCTTACCACTCTTAAGTATTGAATGTACTTTGTATAATTTTCGTGGAATTATTGTTATTAAAGAGAATAAAATTTTTACAATCATAACTGGCTTTTTCCAAGTCACTGGCTGCCGACTCGGAGAGGAATGTGAGCCCGGCGCACACCGTCATAACCTGCCCGAGTCCTGCTCTGCTTTTTAATACCGTGACCATGTTCTGTTTGTTATACTCAGGGGAATAAAGAAGTTTCAGACGTCCCTGTGTCGGCTCCTTCCCCAGCCGGGACCCGAGGGGCTCACTGATGTGGGAAATGAACATGAAAACCCCTTTCCTCCAGGGAGCCCCTGAGGTCGAGGTCATGACTTCTACTTGGGGGCCTGCACTCCACACGAACAGTAATGCTTCTGCGAAACTGGCACAGAGCCTGGCACAGTGTACACGCTCAGTATCTGTGGGTGAGCAGAATGCACGGGCCTCTGTGGTGGGCTTTCTGGCCCCTGCGCAGCCCACATGCTGACCCAGCCAACACATGGTCACCACCCCTTCTTCCTGTTGGTCCACACCGTGTCCCATGTCCTCCCATCCCACTTACACACACACACAGCAGCAGTTGCTGCCACCCATTTGCTCCTTCAGGTCTCCCAGACATTGGGGTCTGCCCTGTGCTCTGCAGTGTATGAAAGGCTGTCTGGCCTCAGGATGCTGAACAGCGCTGCTTTTGGCCCTGCTGACAGAGCCGTTGGTTTCTACTGCATGCCTCTCTCTGGATTCAGGCCCAACTTCATGAAACCAGCCAGGCGACCGGTCTCTGAAACCCCAGCCTTCCTCTCCGTTCCCTCCTCTTGCATATAACACATCTTTCTCTCTTATCCACCTCCTCCTGGGAGTCCCGGCAGCCCCTGTGCCACAGCCTAGTGTATAACCAATAAGAACTGACATTTATGGTAAGCACTGTGTGTCCAGCTCCGTGTTAAGTGCTTCACAGGCATACTCTTGATGAACTCTTCCAACAGCCTGTCTAAGACCATTTCAGAGATGAGGGAACAAGTCGAGAAGCTAATCGAACCTATTAGAGGCAGAGCCAGAACTCAGACCCGGTCTGGCGGACGCCAGAGCCCGCACCTGTTCCTCTGCATTGATGCCTTCCCTCGACCCTGCACGAGTCTTCTGCTCAAGCTGCTAGTTTGTCCTTCCTCGCCACTGAAACGGGGAAGTCTCTGACCTCGAGCTACTCTCCCATGTAATTCTTACTAGGGATCTGTTAGACCTGGGCAGGGCACCAGGCAGGTTCCTACCTCTGGGAGCCTGGTAACCTCCGGAGCTAGTGTTTATCTGGTGGGAGCGAGTGAAGGATGTCTATCCTCATCTGAAGTTTCCAATGCCTCTGCTGATTCTGTGGCCCCCAAGTCAGCTGAAATATCCTTTAGGGACACCTTCTCTTCTCCGGAGAGAGCTGCAGGGCTGCACGGAGCCCCGGTTCCCCGCAAGGACCTTTGGGAAATCACAGCACACTAGCCACATGGAGGGAGTCCCAGGACCAGTGCCTCTGGCAACTTGAGCTCATGCCTAGCTCTTGCTCAGACTGTCTGCAGACTGGGTGTTAGTGGAAACAGCAGCACGAGACTGCTGGTTTACCCTCCTGTGTGGCAGTTGAAGTGGGCCTAGCTGGAATGTCACATCCAGAGGAGTTTGTCCCCACCCCGGCCCGGGACACTGTCAAGTTCTGGTCGACGAGAGGCTTCTCTAGGGGAGCAGCCTTCTCCTCCCAGCCCCTCATCCTCTCCTTAGCCTTCAGGGGACCACGTCTCATGCAGACCTCTCCCTTACACTTCCCCATGTGAGTCATTTACCAGATTAGTGAAACTGGGGAGTCTGACATCTACTCGGTCATGTGAAGGCAGAGCCCCTGCTTTCCACCAGGGTCCATGCCCAATGTTCCAACTCTATGGACCCACCTACCTCAGGTGTGGTGTTCGCGGCCCCCACTTCCCACTCCACGTAGGAGACCCAGTCATCTCTGCTTTTTCTTCCCCCTTCTCTGCCCGAGGTTGGGTGGGTCGTCAAGCAGCCCTCTACTCCCAGCTGGCTTGAGTTCACAAGACAGGAATGCGCCTGGCCTCCCGACCAGGCCAAATCACCACTTAAAAAAAAAAAAAAGCAAACCAAAATCAGTCAATCCTGCAGATGTCATGTACAGCATGGTGACTATAGTGAATACTGTGTTGTATACATGAAAGTTGCTAAGAGTAGATCTTAAAAACACTCATTACAAGAAAGAAATGTTTTATAACTGTAGTGATTGATCATTTCACAATACATACAAGTACTGATGATATTGTATACCTGAAACTAATATATGTCAATTATACCTCAATAAAAGCAAACAAACCAAACCTTGCTGCTGCTACTTGGTTCTTGTACATGAATAGGCTGAAACTTGGAAATTTGACTAAAAGACTCATTTGCCCTGGAATCACCTCCACTGAGGCCTGAGAATTGGCATAATTATTTAAAGTTTCACTGAAACCACAGAAAGCCAGAGGTAAAGTTAAAGGCTCAAATTAAAATTCTTGTCACCTAGCTGTGTGCCCTCAGGCAAATCATTGAACCACTAGGAATTTCGGTTTCCTCCACAAAACTTAAAGAAGGCTGCCTCACAGGACTTTTTCAGGGTGAGACACTCCAGTCTACAAAACTGGTCCGTAGATGTCACAAACAGTGCCTGGCGTGTACATAGCAGGCCTTCAGTACAGACTGAAGGAAACAAATCAACCAAAGGATAGTGATGTGCATGACTATTACTAAAATATAAGGGAGGAGCCCAGTCGACAATCTAAAGGTCAGAGTGGAGGCTGCGGGTTTTGCTGCCCATCTCCTCTGGGAAGCTCCAATGCCAGGGCCACATTCTGCCTATCCTTGCTGTGACACTTCCTCTCTTTCCAAACCATCGCTCCAGCAGGTAAGGGAGCAAAATGACAACCCTTGCCAGCATCACTAAGGCGTGAATGTGTGACTACGAAAGTGTTGCCAAGACTTGAGTCTCCCACTGAGCAGAACTTGCAATCCATCCTAAGTGGGCATGCCAGCACATCAAGAAAATACCCAAGTCGAAACGATGGTGCATTACCACTGAGCTCTCCTTTTTGTTTTTCTAGAGGGGCTTAAGATGACAGCTGAGCCACATACCCACGGTTAGGACACCCGCGCCAAGGAACCGGGTGTGCCTGAGCAATTAACATTTAGCTAAGAGGGAAGCACACAGAACACGCTGGCGGTTGGAGCTCTGGTGACCAGATCTGACCCTTCATCCTGTCAGTGTTCTAGCTGCAACTGAGGAATGCCAGGATGGATAAACCTGCCATAAACCATCACTAATGGAAGTTGCTGGGCACCCCACATAGAAATAGGGGAGGCCGACAGTAACAGGACTAACAAGGATGGCCACCCCTTACTGAGCACTGCTGCCAGATACCACACCAACTACCTAATCTAAATTATCTTTCACCCTTGCGAGGAAACTGGTGTCGTTATTTCTATTCACCGAGGAAGAAATGGAGACCCAAGGAGGTTAAGGGCCTTGCCCAAGTGACCCCGCTACTAAACGCCTGGCTCCAAGCTCAAAACCACGATGGGCTGTCCATGGAAGGCAGATGTAAGCCGAGTTTCCAAGGAGGAGAAGTGGAAGCGGGGGAAAGCCTTAGGCAAATGAAGTTTCTCTCTTGGGTGGAAAGGAGGCAGCCGGAAGGGAAGAACCCCTGGACAGTGAAAGAAACGAGGACGCAAGGGACAAGCCAGCGTCACCCCTCGTTAGGGGCTCGACTTTCAGTCTAGAATGCTCCTGAAAATAGCTCAAGTTCCCCCTACCCCTCTGAATGTAAGAAGCCGGGTCCTGAGGTCAAGGAAGCCATACAATAAACAGGTCACCAGCCAGCAATTTAGGCTCAGTCACATCAGCCTCCCTGCTCTTTACACGTGAAAAGTGGATGCTATGAATTTCATATTCCCTTTCTCCCCACCCCGGTGGGTGATAGGGCCAAAGGCAGATGCCAAGCAGGAGGTGACTGAGAGCATAGTGTGACACAAACTAGATAATCCAAATAGAGCTGGCCATAGGATTCCTCATAGACAAGCTTTCTCCCCCGCACGGTTCAAGAGTTGTAAGAATACGATCACCCAGGAAAATGTAAGCAGGTTTAAAGAAACCCACCCCAAACTTTGTTTTTATCTCTTACGGCCTAGTTATAAAACCCCAATTATCTATGAAGGCAAGCGTGCTGTATTTTATGGTTTAAAGCAGTGTTTGCTTCCAGCCGTTTCTTTCTCTTCTTTGGGTTTGAACCACATGGTTTACACTGGATGAGGCTGTTTCCTCTATGGATAGACCAGGTCCTCCTTTGCTATTCCTGGTTCTACAGAACCTGTGTTTCAGTTCCAGCGCTCTACACTAACGGGTACAACAGAACACGATGAAATGATCACGGGTGATTCTCGATCTCGCCTGAGACGCCATTAACAGAAATCTCAGTCTGAAGAGCCTCAATCTTCTCGACACAGTCTAGCTGTGGTGGTTGTGGGGAGGGAATTGGGAGCATCCGACTCGGCACAGGAAAAGCCAGAGCTTACTCTGGGTTTATCAGCTTTCAAATTAAGTATGTTTCAAATTCCTGCAACGCTTTGTCAACTTCTCCCAACATCCACAGAGGCCACAAGGCATCGTAATGGCCTCTTAAAAGTCAAGCCACATAAAGAGGGAGACTTGATTCCTCAGCCTCCCTCCTGAAAGGCTTCAAGGTTGCTCTGGGTGCGTTCTGTAATAATGGCAGCACCATCGCAGAACAATGAAGCAAAGGAGCAGAAGGTGCCTACACAATTTTACCTAAACGTCTTGTTTGTTAGAATGGAGCTGACGCGCCTGTACTGACAGTCAGGAACAATTAGCACAGAGTAGTTCTGAAAAGGAGGAAGAATCACAAGGCATCAGTTATGGGTGAAGGGAAGTCACCATCTGCCAATGGGCATCAAAATGTCACTGCACTGGAAGGGGAAAAGGAGTGGGCTGGATGAGATCCAGGGCCTCTCTGCCCACGTTAAAACTGAGTAGCTTCTCTGCCTGCCAGCATCACAGTGTCAACACATTCTGTGTGTGTCTCTCTCAGTCTCACACCCAAGGAAGCAGAAACAATTGATGTAGGAACCCAGGGCAAGAAAGAGCCGCACAGACCCGTTCTCCTGGAGCAGAGGGGCTTACAGATTTTTTTAAAAACCCATGACTACCTCTGTTCTTGAGGCCTCCAGACCTTGTCTCCCTCCATCCTTCCCTCCCTCCCTCCCTTTATGAGACACAGAGGTGGAGCAGTACCTCTAGGTCTTGGCTGCTCACAGCCTCAGAGCTGCTGTATGGAAAGGGGTGGGGTGGGGGGGCAGATAAAAGAAGAAGAAAGGACGAGCGCAGCACCTTTCAGCTAGAAATAACTTCTACAGTTGGAAGCTACAACTATAAACGTATGAAACAGAGAGAGACCTCAACAGAGTATAGAGTACAGTCAGAATATGCAGGCGTGTCCCACTGGTTTGCAACATTAGGATCCCAGGAGCTGCCAAAGCCAACAGTTAAGTTATCTCATTCACATACCTACTAGCACTTCTGATTTCTGGCTATGAGTTACAGTCTTAAATGGGATAAAATGGAGGGAGAAGAAGGAATAAGTTTTCCAAGAGTAAGGAAAAACTTCACAGTGAATGATGAGTGTTAAGTGACACCCCCGGCAGATGCAGTTTTTAATCTTAGTCACACAACATCAAGAATTGGTCAGTCCCAGGGGAGTGCGCCATTTCATTACCTGAGTCAGTTCTCCACCCCCACACACTCCACAATGCAGTATAACCAAACACCATGTTCACCTAGAGTACAATGTTTAAATAATACCTGTCCAACAAAGGCCCTGGCTTCTCTGTGCTGCTGGGAAAGGAAAAGAAGGAAAAAACAAGAAAGCAACATAACCCAAACCCTTTGCAAGCCAGCTGATGCCTATCTTCCCAGGGCATTTTTAGTGGAATTTCTGCTGGGCCCTGATCCCCCCCTCCCCGCCACCCCGCCCCACCACATCAGTGAGGAGAGGCAGCGGGACACGGTTGGGCATCTGCACGGGAGTGCAAAGACAAACCAAATACAAGTCGGGCCACAGGTAGATTCTGGCACATTTTTAGATGAGATTCAAAACATCACAGTGTGCACAGGAAGCAGGCAAAGGAGTTTTCTGAGGGAGGTAATGCCTGTAGGCAGATGAACCGTCCAATCTGCTCTCGGGGAGGAGCTCCCTGTGGAAAGGACACAGGAGCTAGGGGGCCTCGAGGAAGGTGTTGGTTCTGAAGATGGAGGAGACAATCTTGCCGGTGGCGTTGATAGTGCCTTCGCTGTCTGAGCTGGACTCCGAGTCGCTGCTCCCAGAGTAGGCGCCTAAGCCTGGGAGGATGCCAATACAGACCGCAGCGGAGGGGCAGTGGATGGATGGACCACTCAGAGACGTGCTTCCAAGAGACACACAGGACGGGGCTTCTGCAAAGGAGGAGGAAGGAACGTTACTTCATCTCCCTTTTCCAGGGTTGATGGTGTAGTTTCCACTGTGCTGAAGGCTTTACCACAGAAGGCTCATAACCCTATACAGGTAACACTGTCATCCTCACCTTAGGGTTCTGTTCCTATTTTACAATTGAGGAATCTGAAGACACAGCCAGAGCATATTTTAAGATCATGCAGGATGTCACCAAGTGGCTGAGGCTCTTTTTGCCCCAGGAAACCCAAAGTTTCACTGCCACCTCAGTGACAGAAAGCCTCCATCTAGAAAACGCAGGACTTAAATGTTAAAGGGAAAGTTAAGAACTCGACCCCACTTTTTCTTCTCCCTTCTAAATGTTTCCACCCTCTTTTAACTGCTATGACAACCTGACAGATAGGTATTACTCCCCCATTTTACTGATGAGGGAGGTCAAATGACCTGCTATGGTTACAGGCCTCTTAAAATAGAAAATGTTAAACTAAATCTGAATAAAAAAATAATGTACTAAAATGATAACTGAGCTCTCACTGCAGAGTTAAGAGTTGGAGTTCAGACTTCGTTGTCTCAGGCTGACAAGCATATTGCCTTCTAGGGTTTTGTCTTAACAAACCCCTAACAGCTCATGTAAATATGAAAAGGATACATGGTTCCAAATATATAATCAAAAGCAAAAAATACACTGAGAAGCTAATAGAGATCTCAAATGGCCAGGACACAGAATTCAGGAGCTCAGTATATGTGCTTGTTGTACTGGAAGTTCTAACAAGGGGGAGAAAGCTGTTAAAGATAGGCAATGTTAAAACATGGAGAGTGAAATGAGAGCTGAGAATGACTGCAGAGATGGCGGTAACAACACTACGAGAAAGTAGAGGTAAGTATTTGCAACAAATGTCACAAAAGCTAATTTCTTTAAGCTATAGAGAGTTCTTCCAAAACTCACCAACCAACCAACAATTGAATAGAAAAGTGGACAGAAGACATAAACAGTTCACAGAAAAAGAAACGGATGAATTTCAGATACAGGAGAATAAACAATATATAAAGAGGGAAGGTATGGGGAATAGGCATCTTTATACGTTGCTGAGGGGGTACAGGAAACTCATCAATGTCCTTCAAACTTAAATGATGTTCATATGAGAACATCCACTGCAGCAGTGTTGATGGCAGCCAAAAACTAGAAACAGCCAAAATGTCCATTAACAGGGGATCAGTTATGTAGTTGGACTACTACTGAGCCATTAAGAAGAGTAAAGCATCTCTGTGTGTACTGGCATCAAATGATCTCCAAGACATCGTGCTAAATCAAAGAGGCAAAGGTGTGTATCAGTTGTAATTTGGGGGGCAGGGGAACATGCCCATGTATACGCAAGACAATGTCTGAAAAAATACATAAAAAACTGGTAACAGTGGCTGCTGTGGGGAAAGCAACTGAGTGGTTGAGGAACAGGGTAGATTTAATTTTTCATTCCACACTCCTTTGTCCCTTTTAAGTTTTCTACTATGTGCATATACTACCAACTTTTTTTTTTTTTTAAAGGCAAATGCAAAAATTCAAACACAGCCAGAGTGAGCGGCCAGCAGCTGCAGTGAGCGGCCGTCCAGAAGCCAGCGACTGATCTGCCTCTCCAGGGAAGAGCGCAATGATGGTGCCAACTTGGGCAAGTGAAGCAACGTCCTCCACAACTAGACTGAAGAACAAAAAACGACAGCAACTTGTCTGTTCCCCTTCCCCAATCCCCCAGCACTGTTCCCATCCCCCCAATTCCCCAATAAAAATCTTTAAAAAAAAAAAAAAATTTCAAACAGCATCCTGGGCCACTTAAATTAGGGAAGAACACGCCCACATGTCTCTATAACCCCAAGGGCATTCCTGTATGACAGCCAGGAAGGCTGTGGCAGACTGGATAGTCCTAATGACGAGAGGGGTCGTTTGTCTACATTCTCCTCTAACCGCAAGTCTCTCGAGGGCAAGGGCTCTTTCTTCGCCACACCATCCTCTGGGCATACAGCATGGAAAATGGCACAGAGCAGACCAACATTCACAATGTGTGATTGAGGATGCAAGAAAATGTGTTAAAGGCATTTTATAGTTTCAATGCAAATGGCTAAATTGTTTTAGGGGGCGTGAAAATTTGGGACATAACATTAAACTGTATGCCACTCATTACTTGAACATTCATTGTATTATTATGTCTTATATGTAATGATACTTTCAGTACTCTTAGAAAAATTTGGTTGTTTAAAACAAAAAACCGATATCTTATAAGGGTATGAATCAGTTACTTAGAGAAGTAAAATACGGGGCCGGCCGAGTGGCTCAGTTGGTTAAGAGCTCACTCAAGAGTGCGAGCTCTGAGCAACAGCGGTTCGATGCCCGGCTCGAGCTGAGCTGCCGCTAAGCTGCCAATAGGTAGCAGGATGGCTCAGCTAAAAAAAAGAAAACAAAAGAAAAAAAGAAAAGTATAATAATTTATGTGAAGCTGTTCAGGGAGATAGGTCATTTTATTAAGTATTTCAAAGGTGAATTGAATTTTAGGGTTTTTCTTAGATAGAAAAGAAGGATGTAGTTCAGAGTACCTATGGAGGACTAGAACTGGCCTAAGGGAAGGATGGAAGTCAGCCACAAAAATGCAACCAAGAATCTAGACCTCTGTACCAGCAGAGTTTAAGCCAAAAGACCAGAACTCCCAATTACCTAGGAGGTTTTAAGAAAGAAAAGGCTGTGACTCTGACAAATTTCATTCCAAAGCAGTTCACTGTCCAAAGAGAACAAAATGGTGCCCTCTGATTGCACTCATTTGGTGACGTTTCCTGCTAACGTCTATATTTGTAGGTCCATGCTGTTGTACCAGATTAACACTGAAAATCACTAACAGGGAACATTCTTGAGATTCAGATAGATGCGTGACTTGAGAGCAGATGGGGTCAACTTGTGTATTCTGGCTCTGTTCAGAGCTTAAGTCCAGAGCCTCCAGTGGGGGAGGCCTGAATCTCCATTGGTGTCACAGAGCTATTTTCTGGGGGATCAAGGGGGATAAATGCTTCTACTGCTGAGGACAAGACTCTGAAGCAAGATACAAGAGATATTCTTCTTGTGCAGCTTTACCTCCTAGCAAAAGAGGATGTTTCTTGCCCATTTTCTGCTGTTTAAGAATATAGGATGGGGTAGGATGAAGGGGTTCAGAATGACAAAAAGATGGCTCTGAAACACAAGTATCTGACTCAGTTTAAAGACCCAACACGAGTTTTCTTTTCCACAGACTCATGCAAAGAATTCCTACCAGGGAATAAGAACCAGATACAGAGCTACTGGTTATCTAGTTAAACTATGTTTAAAATTTCTATGAAGTATTATATAAAGGGTGTGTGTGTGTGTGTGTACATCCACAGTGTACACCTACCCTATTTTAAGTAGCCACAGTTCAGGAAGTTTCCTATATATTAAAAAGATATCAGTGAAATGGAACGCCTACATTGCTGATGAGAATGCAAACTGGGATAACTTCTTTGCAGGGCAATTTGGCAATATTTACCTAAATTACAAATATATATCCTCTCTGACCCAATAATTCTAAGTATTTAACCTGATATCTTTGTGGATATGAAAGATGATGCATGTGTACAGGGTTATTTAACACAACATCATAATAGAAAGAATGAAAACAACCTAAATGCTCATTCATAAAAATGTTCATTCCGTACAATGGAATACTATACAGCCTTAAAAAGGAATGAAGCCGCTCTTTATGCACAGATATGTAATGATTCCCAAGGTACAATAACAAGTGAACTAGCAATGAACAATAGAGTATTCTTGCCAAAAAATAAATTTGAATTAAGCTCTAGATCTAACTACCATTTTACAGGGAACACAGGGTATAAAGGAAAACAACATGGGGATACAATCAGCAAAATCTAGAGTGTCCACAGGACAAAGACACAGTTTCGTCACAAATAAAATATAAAGGAAACAAAAACTAAATTAATAAAGGAAGACCTACAGGTTAAATGAGATTTAAAAGACATAGTAGGCTGTTGTTAAGATGCCATAAGATGGCAATATCCCCAAATTGATCTACACATGCAAGCAATCCCTGTCAAAATTCCAGCTGCTTTTTTTGGTAGAAATTGACAAGTTGATCCCATATGGAAATGCAAGGGACCTTGGAAAAGAACAAAGTCGGAGGACTCTCACTTCCCAATTTCACAACTTATTACAAAACCATAGTGATCAAGACTGTGGTAATGGCATAAGGATAGACATACATAAATCAATGGAAGAGAAAAGCGAGTCCAGAAATCAAATCACTTGTGGTCAACTGATTTTCAACAAAAGTGCCATGACAGTTCAGGGGGGAAAGAATAGTCTTTTCGACAAATGGAGCTGGGCCAATTGGATATCCGCACAGAACGAAATTGGATCCTTACTTCATACCATATATAAATATTAACTCAAAATGGATCAATGACCAAAATGTAGGAGCTAAAATTCTACAAAACCCTTAGAAGAAAACATAGGGGTAAATCTTCATACGGTTTCTTAGATATGACAAAGTACAAGGAGCCAAAGAAAAAATAAATTAGATGTCATCAAAATTTAAAACTTTTGTGCTCCAAAGGTCACTATCAAGAAAGTGAAGGTACAACCTACAGAAAGGGAGAAAATATGTGTAAATCATATATCTGACGTCTAGTATCCAGAATATATAGAGCCTTTACAACTCAACAGACAATCCAATTTAAAAAGTCTCAGATTTGAGTAAATAGTTCTCCAAAGAAGATATACAAACAGCCAGTTAAGTACATGATACCATTATGTAGGGAAATGCAAACCAAAACCACAATGAAACATCACTTCACACACACAAAGAAGGATATAAAAGATAATAAGAAGTGTTGATAAGGATGTGAAGAACCTCATATACTGCTGGTAGAATGTAAAAATGGTGCAGCTGATTGGGAAATCAATTTGGCAGTTCCACAAAAAGTTCAACATAGAGTTGCCATTTTACCCCGCAATTCCACTCCTAGCTGTATACCCACGAGTACTGAAAGCAGTGGTTCACACAAAAACCTGTGCATGAATGTTCATAGCAGCATGATTCAGAATAGCCAGAAAAGTGGAAAACCACCCAAATGTCTATCAACTGATGAATGGACAAACAAAATGTGGTATAGCCATACAATGGAATATTCTTCAGCTGTAAAAAGTACTGATACATGCTACAATGGGTGAACTCTGAAAACATGTTAAGTGAAAAGAAGCCAGACACAAAAGGCCATATACTTACTGCATGATTTCACTTATGTGAAAATGCCCAGAAAAGGCAAATCCATAGAGACAGATAGATTAGTGGTTGCCAGGGGCTGGGGAGAGGGAAGGATGGGGAGTAACTGCTAACGAGCATGGGGTTGTTTTAGGGGAGTGATAAAAATGCTTCGGAATTGAACAGTGGTGACGAATATACATTCTTGTGACCATACTAAAAACTACGAATTGTATCCTTTAAATGGGTGAATTTTATGGTATGTGAATTATACCACAATTTTTTTTAAAGCCATATAGCCAAATACAATGTCTGATCCTCACTTGGATCTTGACTGTCAAGAAAAAAATTGTATGGGAAAATGAATACTTGATAATATTGGGGAATTATTATAATGACTTTAGGTGTGATAATGATATTCCAATTATGTTAAAAAAAACAGACAAATAAAAAAAGAACGCTTACTTTTTAGGAATACATACAGAAGAATTATGGATGAAACAATTTGATGTCTGGGATTTGCCTCGCAATATTACAGTTAGAGAGGTATAAATAAAACAAGATTGGATATGTGTTAAAAACTGTTGAAGCTATATGATGGGGTTCATTACACTAGTATCTCAATGTTTGAGTATGTTTTACATTACCTATAGAAAATCTTTTTTCAAAAATATATTTGTATTTGCTTGTACATACATGGAATAGCTCTGGATGGATCCATAAAAAAATGTATGCTACTGTTTCCCTCTGGAAGAACTGGATGGAGGAAGACATAGGTAGACGGGAGACTCTTCACTAAATGTCCTTTTTAAAAACAGATTCTACAGCAACAAGGTATCAGCAACAACTGACCACTACTGGTACTCAGGAAATACATATTAAAAAATATTCACTATTTTTCTGAGACAGAAATAAATGTAAGCCCTGTTTTAGAGATGACCCACTGAGTTTAGCTCAGGCTCTCAAACCCACAGGGAGTCAGGAGTAGAACTGAAAACACTCTTGAATTTCATTCCTGATACAGCCACCTGAATACACTCACCTTCACTTAAAACTGTGCCACTTAATACAGTGCCAGATTTGATCACATAGAAGTAACCACCAAAGAAAGTGTACTCCTGGAAACTGTATTAAGCTCTAGGCGCAATCCAATCCAACCATCCCAGAAGGCAGCCAAGCATTCTACCTCTCACTGGCAACAAGCCAGGTGAAATCAAGAAATTTGACATTTGGAGGGGACAGAGAAAAATCCTTTGTGAGCGAGGTGATATGACTAGGGCTTTGGCTTTGTAAGCACTCCTAGGGAGCACAGTTGTCATTTATCAGTTTTACTGGTTTCTAACATATTACTTTGCAGGGCAGCTGACATACTCTTGGGTATAAATCCTGCCTGGTATTAAAACAGTTTGGTAAATTAAATGTAGATAGGCTTGCTTAGAGATAAGTGCATTCATTCACAGATGCAATGCATTCCAGCCCTTTACTGTGTCATGTGCATTATGGGTAAAGAACAAAATGAGAGCTGCCACCCACCTTGATTCTTGTCATCTGGACCAGAGTCCGATTTCAGTCTTTTCACACTGTTGCTGCTCTCTGAGCTGTAACAAAAAACATGGTGATGTGAGCTACGTCCAATCTTGGGGATCGAACTTTTGGGAATCAGAAGCTCCAATAACCATTTATATGGGTTGCAGGCAGCCTCAAGGAGATGGAGTGATTTGAAAGGAAAAGTCTTCACTTCAGAGTCTCCTTTTGGTTATATTATTAGTTATAAAACCAACTTAATTTTCAAGGGGTAAAGGGTTATATCTTCAAGCATCACCTAAACATCAGATTTTTGTTGTCCTTATCATTCATCCTGGTTAGAACCATAGATGGATTTCAAGAATATCTGGACATGCTCATAAATGACAAAAATTTAGTTAAGTTATTAAAGATTAAAGAAAACATCCTCAGCGACATGCTAGAGTCTGAAAGTCACCCAAAAGAACGCCACTAAAAGAACATCTAAACAATGTTCTTCAATGAGGATGGGAATGGATCCCAGAAAGAAGGCCTAATCCCAGAAGGAAGGGATGGTGAAAAGACACAGGCAAACACAAATATAAATCTAAACAAACGTCTACTTAAAAAAATAACATCTAATTTGTGGTGTTAAACTTGACCATACTAAAGTGCTAGGCAGTACTAGAAAGGAAGAAAGGAAGAGGGTGATTGTATTTTAGCTAAAAGTTCTAAGGTTTGTGTATAATTTCACAGGGAAGTAAGACAACTATTTACTTTAGGTTTTGCTAAGAATGCCTGCTAAGTTGCAAGGTTAGCCACCAAAAGAATAGAAATAGAATACATAAATCTGAACAAGTAGAAAGAAAAAAAAAACTGAATAAAATGTTTTTCAATCTTAATGTTTTAAAAAAATACAAGAAAAAAAACTTAAGTAAAAAGACAACTATCATTAAGATAGTAAAAACTACATAAAAAGTCCTAAAAATTCAAACCTACCAGTAAAAAGAGATCAACACTGAATTTTAAACCAGTTATTTAGACACACAACTAAAAACTTAAAATGAGACAATTACAGATAGAGCAGCAATCAGAAAAATAAAATATAGTGGTTGCGAATGCATTTGAAATAAGACAAAATAGATGAATTCCCAGAAAATACAACCAAATAAAACTGACTTAAAAAGATATGGATAAAATTCAATAGTCCTATAATTATAAATTTTAAAAAGAGCGACCAAAATGATTTTATAGAGGAGTTCTACCAAACTTTCACAAAATAGAATACCACCTTCTTATACAAACTCCTCCAGAGAACAGGAAAAAAAGAACACTCCTTAAATCACTCTATGAAGTTAGTTTTAATTTTCCTGTCAAAATCAGATACACTGGGGAAAAAAAATACAGGCCAGCCTTACTCAAGAGCATAGATTCAACAACCGTTACAAAACATTAGCAAACCAAGTCAGCAGAGTTAAAAAAAAAATAATGATACATTACTGCCAAGCTGGGTTTTTTTCTCACGGGAAGGCAACATTAGAAAAATCTATAAATTTAGTTTTTTACTGTAACAGAGTAAAGAAGAAAATTTATTTTATCAATTCAAAACCAGAAACAAGTAAGACAAAATTGAACAATTCATGGCTACAAAAACCTCTTATCAAGCTAGGAACAGAACATCCTTAACCTACTAAAGGATATCTGGGGGGTCGGGGGGAGGTGAAATATTATTTTTAGTGGTAAAAAAGTTAAAAACACTTCTTAAAATTAATAAATAAGACAAGAACGTGCACAATAACTGTTTCTATTTAACATTTTACTAGTAGTCCTGGCCAGTGCAGTAAGATAAAGAAAAGGAATTAAAAGGTATAAGATGGGCTGGCAGAGTGGCTCAGTTGGTTAAGAGCTCGCTCAAGAGTGTGAGCTCTGAGCAACCAGCGGTTCGATTCCCGGCCCGAGCTGAGCTGCCACTGAGCTGCCAACAGGTGGCAGGATGGCTCAACTAAAAAAAAAAAATGTATAAGGAAGAGAATAAAACTGTCATTACTCACAGATGGTAACTCTCTACATAGACATTTCAAAAGAATCCATTGATAAAATATTAAAGTTAATAAGTTACTAAGGAGTTATTGTTAAAGTTAATGAGTTGGGTGGCTGGATGTAAATATTCCATCGATTGCACTTTTACATACCAGCAACAAAAAATATAAAATAATTAGAAATAAGTTTAACAAAAGATGTACACAACTTTTTTTGAAAAATAACTATAAAACTTTATGACGTTACCAATAAACGTAGATATATGGCATGGATAAAAAAGACTCAAATCCATAACAATCTGTTCTCTCCATAAATTTATCAAGCCAATTTAATAACGTTCCAATAAAAATCCCAGTAGAGATTTTTAAAGAGCTTAAACTAAATCTAAAATTTATATGAACAGAGCTGACTGAGTGGCTCAGTTGGTTAAGAGCTAGCTCAAGAGTACAAGCTCTGAGCAACAGGGTCGCCGGTTCGATTCCCAGCCCGAGCTGAGCTGCCAACAGGTGGCAGGATGGCTCAGCTAAAAAAATAAATAAATAAATAAAATTTATATGAACAAACGAAGTGGCCAAGAATAGACAAGATATCCCTGAGAAGAATGTAAGGGGACTTGCCTCATCAGATATCAAGATTTATTATAAAGCTATAATTATTACACAGAGAGGTACTGGTGCAACACCTCCAAGAAACAGAAAAAAAGAACCATCAAACAAACCCATTATGTGTATAGAGACTTGTTATAAGACAGAGGTGACACTGAAGATCACTGGGGAAAATAGGCAGAAGTATTTATTTCATTAATGTTGCTAGAAAATTGGCTTTTCAGGGCCGGCCACGTGGCGCGTTGGTTAAGAACTGGCTTGGGACGCCAGAGGGCCCCGGTTCGGATCCCACATATGAGGGCCAGTGACACTGCCCTCTACAGCTAAGATGCTGAACAACAGCTCAACCTGGAGCTGGGCTGCCGTGAGTCGCCGGTGACGACGTAGGATGCAGCCCCTGCTGTAGTGGGTTGCCATGAGCTACCGTGTGTAGCCAGCAGCCATCGTGAGCGGCCGTCCAGAAGCCGGGGACTTATCTGCCTCACCCGGGAAGAGCGCAATGATGGTGCCAACTTGGGCCAGTGAAGCGATGTCCTCCACAGCTAGACTGAAGAACAAAAGGACAGCAACTTGTCTGTTCCCCTTACCCCATTTCCCAAGCGCGGTTCCCTTCCCCTAATCCCCCATTTAAAAAAAAATCTAAAAATAGAAAATTGGTTTTTCATTTGGAGGAAAAAAACTGACATGGAATCCCTACTTCATACCCTTCACAAAAATCAATTCCAGGTAAAGACTAACATGTGAAAGATGAAACTCTAAAACTCGGAGAAGAAAAACTATCTTATGACCTCAGCATAGGAAGAATTTCTTGAACAAAATATAAAATGCTCTTACCATAAAAGAAAATATTGATATATTTGACCACCTTAAAATTGACCACCTTCAAAGGTACATTCCGGTTATAAACTAATCATTCTTGGGGATGCAATGGACAGTATGGTGACTATAGTTAATAATACTGTATTGTATATTTGCAGATTGCTAAGAGTAGATCTTAGAAATTCTCATCACAAGAAAAAAAACTGTAAAATGTGTGGTGATGGATGTTAACCAGACTTAGACTCCCAGACCTCATTCCAAGCTTAGCGAACCAGAATTAGTGTGAGGCCTAGAAGCCACATTAACAAACTCCCAAGTGATTCTAATAAACCCAGGCTGGATACATTAGGAACTCCCGCCCCAGGAGACTAATTTATCACCTTGCTACACAAAACAACAATAAATGATGTAGTTTCAAAATCTAAAAAGGGTTACAGGCATGTCACCAAATGGGCCCTTTTGAATGGTGCCAAGGACTAAAGGGGAGATAGTTGTAACACACATTCTACTAGCAGGAAGACAATGCTGAGAGGTAACGAATCGCCCACCTAGAGAGCCCTTTCTTGGCGCAGTCCAGTAAAACTGCCCAGGTCCAAATCTTGAAAGACATTGAGCCAAGCATGAAAGCGTATGTGGAAACTTGAAAGAAATAATTTATGCTCGGTAACTGGCCCTTTTCCGGCTACTGCTATCCCTCCCCTCTGCTGCTACACCATGATGACATTTTGACATGTAAGCAGTGATCCTAGGAAGAGCTGCAGCAATGGATGGTGTGCCAAACCACAAGACTAAATCAACACACTCCCTTCCAAACATGTGGCTGGCTGACAATATACCATATTGATTTTTCTAATAGACTGCACTTCAACTTGACATCATTTTGCTCACGGTAGGGTTGGTCAAACTGAAATGACCAGATCTAATCACTCTGGTGCCATTTTAGGACTTGGAAAGGGAGGAGCAAACATAACAAAGAACTTACCAAAACCTCTAGGCAGTGCTGCCACCCCCGTCAATCAAGCCGATCCCAGCCAGTTCTGTAACCCTGTCACAGTGGCCATGTGCTTACAGGCCACATGCCTTTGCAACAGCTGTTCCCCCTGCCTAAGATGTTCTCCTCTCCCATCTGCCTGTCAAAACCCTAGTCATCCTACCTAATCTCCTGTCTAATGCCTTCCCTAACTTCTCCAACGGGAGCACACAAACCCCACCCTGCCTAGACAGTTGGGTGTTTCCTCCTCCCGCTCTTATTACACCCTATACAAAGCCTTTCCTAGAGCTTGCTACCTCATTTGCCTAGAAACATAAATGCTCAAATATTGAACTCCACCTCTCCAATTATGGTTGTGACCTTGGATAAAGGTTCTCAACCTCTCAAATTCTCGGCCTCCTCATCTGATAATAGGAACTTGTACTTCATAGACTTGCTGAGGAATAACCAAGATCATACATGGACAGCACTTAACGTAATGCCTGGTACACAGCAGGTGCCCAGTGAAGAGTAGCTATCATTCTGAATGAACAATGAGACAAGGGTCAAAGACTGGAGAAGATACCAAGTTTGGAAGGGGAGTGAGGTAAGGCTACCAAAGGGACTTCACCGAGACATATGCTTGGGTGACCTTCTGCCCTGGCTACCATTACAAAGGGCATGCAGAGTACAAGGTCAGAGGGAGATGGAAGCTGTGCGAGTGCTGCCTGGCTCACCTCTTATGCTTCACAGCTCCTGCCAACAGCTTTGCCTGGGAGAACTTAGTCTTGGTTTCCATGGGTTTCACAGTCACTTTCTTCTCCACTTCTTTCTTGTTTTCTGGAGAAATTCCAACTTTGTTGAGATTACTGTGAGTTACAGGTTAAGGGTCAAACCAAGCAGAAAGATGACAGAACAATGGTAATGCAAGAGAAAGAACACTGTAAAATACAGTAGCACTTCAGCTCTGCCATGGGATGTTTAGCCTACTTATATATATATATAAAAATGCTCCCCTCTTTATTCTGCCAGTCAAATCCAGCTGATTTAAACACAAATAAAGGTGACCACAGAGGAAGACGGCAAATCAAGCACAAGATAATACAAGCAAGCAAATTTTTTTCCCTCTGATTCTCAATGACAAACTGAGCACAGCCAGAAAACCTATTACCAAACACATGGTTGATATTATGCTTGCTGGGGAGAACAAAGATCCTAAGGAATATACTGCAACAAGAAAAAAAAAATGTGGATTCCCTGAAAATAGAAAATGTTTGCTCTTTTCCCCGTTATGGGTAAAATCAACTTTTGCAGAATGTCCTGACTATTAATGGCATCCAATCTTAGACATAATGGAGACTAACTCCTACTCAGCTGGTGCAAGGCAACATCAAAATCACTTAAGGCTCATTAAAAAACAGAGTTCCTCCCCAGTCCCAAACCTACTGGATGCTGATGTCCCAGAAGCCCAGGAACCTGTTTTAAACTCTCAAGGTGATTTTAATGAGAAACCTCTGTGCATATGCAACACAAGAACCAAAAAGTTATTTTCTGAAGCATAACAGATTCACGTGTAACATCACTTTTTTTCATGCCTGATGTCAATCTCTGGCTTTCAATGCATGTCACTTTCTTTTTGTTCTACCAGCCTCCTCCCCACCTTCCTTTTCATTCTCTTACAACCTGTTATGCAATAGGTAAGTATTCCAACATAGTGCAATACCTTATTTAAGACGCAGTAGTGCCCTACTGGAACAATAGTGACATCTAGTGCCCAAGAAATCTAAGAAGCATTATTATCAACCCAAAGAGGTAGGGATGGGGCATCTGGTCTCAGCTACTTATCTCTTTCAACAATGGAGAAAACTGGGTACCAGAAATAAGGAAACTCTAATTCTGATCATTCTTCTGATCACTAACTCTCTTCTTATGAACGACAGTTACCTTAAATATTTGGACTATTCTATGCGGATTATGCTTAATATGCAGTGCTATTCTGAGTTTCATCAATTTAATGTGTTTAAGGTCATCGTGGAAACATGAGCATACTGTGATTTTTTACCTGCAACTCCATCATTAAGGTATAGAAACTCTCAAAGAAAATTCTTAATATTAAATATTGAAAAATAAAAAATGGAAATAATTAACACAACGAAAGCACACATGTGTTATCAGGACACAGACAAAAACCAACACTTAACTTTTTATTCTTTTAAAGTAAAAAACTTCCAACCTTTTCTTTGGGGGGTTGCGGGGGGGGGGGAAGAGATGGGGTAAAGGTGATAATAATATTAATATCATTTTTGATCCATATCCACAACATAAGCAATTTTTCCCCCTGAAGTCCTTCTCCCCCTAAAATGCTTTAAATAAACACAACTCAAAAATCTCAAGGAATTCATTAAATGAGGCATTTTTTTAAAATCACATAGTCTTTAATACACACAATATTGCTAACTACCGGTTGCTCCCAAATGAAATAACAGTTCTGTTGTTTATATGGCACAAACCAGAGCTTATTTGTATTCACAAGCATCACATTATAAAGTGTACCACGTTACAACAATCAAGCAAAGCCAAGAACCAGCTCCTGGTTTAGAACTTCCACAAACAAGTGTCTAATCCTTCAATTCCTCTCTCAACATGTCTCTGGCTACATGTGTGGTTGGGATTAGTGATTGTATATCAGTGCACTGGAAGGCCTGCTTTTCTTCAGTTCTTCTAAAGAGTCAGAACTTTCCAAGTTTCCAATGAAAGCCAATACCCTTGGGGCCTCTTCAATGCTGTCCTGTAATGTTACCAGGACAGACAAGTTTCTTGTGCCTCACTGCTGCCCTGTTCATTCTTTCCTTTGAATTGGAAACCGAAGGGCCTCTCACACTCATACCACATCAACACTGCTTGCCAGAATGCTGCTCTGGGAGACACTCGCTATCTTATTTGCTAGCCTGCCAAATTAAGCACAGAAAACAGACATAATTCAAGTAATAGGTGTAATTCGTGTATTTCCTTAGAGAAGAGAGCCTGGTACCTGAAACAATGCAATGCATATATCTGCCCGTCTCTGCAAACATCAATGCATAATATTATTCTGGGGTCAGCAGGGAAGGGAGCGGGAGAGGGGAGCTTCAGAAAAGCCAGTCTCAGTCCTACAGCTGGGATTGAGGTGTGACCTTCCATCAACTCCTATCTTAGTATTATACTAGGAGATGCCACTAGGAGAGCTGGGACTGGAAGCCAGGTCTTTTGCTACCAGTTCGGAATGGGTTTTGTGGCATCATGCTGCTACCTTATCTCAATCAGTGTCAGTCACCTGGATTTAAACCAAATCCCAGGGAATCTATGTACACTTTCTCCCATGTAACTCTTTAGTGGAACCTACTCACACTCCCTGCAAAAAAAACCCAACCAAACAAACAAACAAAAACCCAACTACCACATACTCGTACACGCAATGTCTTATCAACCTTAGAGGTGAAACCTGTTCAATCACACTACTAAGGTTATTCAATATATAAGCTTGAAATATTCAAACAAGATTTCTCATAGGAGATAAAAAAACTAGGATGTCCTTATTAACCTCTCCTATGAGTCACTCATTAATTCATTCACGTATATTCTGAGAACCTATGATATGCCAGGCACTGGGAAAATCAGTGGGGCCAAGTCCTTGTTCTGATGGAGCTTACTTTACATTCCAGCAGTAAAGAGGCAAACAAACCAGCACAAAGCAAATGAATTCAGAGTTTTCAGGTAGTGACAAGTACTACTTAAAAATGACATTACAGACAGTGATAAGAGTGGGTGCAATTTTAGGTGGGGTGCTTAGGGAAAGTCTCTATGAGGAAGGGAGGGGTGAGCTGAGACCAGAGGGCCACGAAATACCAGCCTTGTAATATCTGAGGGTGGAGCATTCCAGGTCAAGGAGACAGCAAATACAAAGGCCTTGAGATGAAACCACAACGCTCAGTGAGAGAGGAACACAAAGGCCAGCAGGCTGTAGTGCAGTGAACAACAGGAAGCGTGAGTTCAAGATGTAACAGGGAGATGAGTTGGCCTAAATAATGTAGAGCCCTGGAGGGCTGGGGAAAGGATGTAGATTTGTCTCAATGCAACGGGAAGCCACTAGTGTTTCAAACAGGAAAGTGACACAATCCCATGTATGTTTCCCAAAGTTCCCTTTGACTGTTGTCTGGGAAGGGACTTTTGGGGATGAGAGCAGAAGGACAGACTAATCAGATGGTCATAGCAGTCCAGAGAAGAGTCTACAACTACTGCAATGGCAGCAGAGACAGCAAGAACTGCACAGATTTGCAGTACATTTTGGAGGTGATTTTTGGCCCAGGCACCCGTGGGTATAGGAGTACCATTATTGAAACTGGGAAGACCAGAAAAAGAAGAGAGTAGATGGGGGAGCGGGGGCAGTGTGATGAGGGTGTAGTAGTGAGGCATGGACTTAAGAATTTTGATGTAGACAGGTTACATCTGGGATGCCTATTAAGACATTTAAGTGGATGTCAAAAAGGCAAAGCTGAGCCAAAGCCAAGTCATCTTTGTCCCTTTCTCTACGCCTCTGTGGGGACAGACCAGGCTGTTCCTGTAGGGAAGGTTACTAAGGACACAGGAAGAGTTGCTAAACATTTTCTTTTAAAACTCAAAAGCCAGTTTCTCCCCTGGATGAGGTTTACTGCATTGGCCATCTGTTTCAGTCTAATCCCACAAGGCAAGAATACCCTGGTACTGACTACTGGGATTTAGGCCTTCAGTTAACCTGATAGGATCTGGACTTTTGATTGCAACAGACTCTTGCGTGCAACATTCACTCCATAAATCACTGTCAGTTATTCAGAACCATAAAAATATCAGTGTTGAAAGGGAACTTCGAGATCACCAAGTAGAAGGCCTAATGCTATTTATGAAGACACTAAAATCCACGGATGGTGATGGGAAACTGCCACCTTACAGATCTCTCTCCAAGTACAAAGGATATTCTGTACTCCTTCAGCTCTTTCAGCTCTTCTTCTCTTCGTTGCTTTTCTATTAATTCTTGCTGTCGAGAAACCTCATCAAGGAAGTTGGTCTCATCTTCATCTAAGCCTCTTACCATGTTTTCTGAGGAAATAATTAAACAAGGAACACTTAGCAGGCTAAAGGGAAAATATAGCCAAATAAGATTTTTCCTTTTCGTTTTTTTAATAAACAGCAGATCCTTCAGGGGATTAGAAGAAAAGAATTTGTAAACACCATGGCTTCTGAATTGATAACATGGCATAAAATCAAGGCATTCCTCCCATGGCTAGATATTAGCATAGCATTAAAATGGATATCTTGAGCTCTACACAAAAATGTTCCATGTGGTCTAGAAGGTAGAAATTTGTCTCTTTTCCACCAAATGACCATTTAGAGACTAAGATAACCAAGACAATTCCATGGCTAGTTAGAAAAAGTGCTGCATGAGGCAAACGTGCATCAAAAAGACCCTGCTGAGTCCCTTGGACTCTGTGTTTTCTGAGGCTTACTGAATTTGAACTGCTCCTCGTACTCCTGCTGCTTCCTGTCTTTCTGTTCCTGTAGCCTTTCATACAGAGACCGAGGGTCATAAACCTCCTCTGGACATTCTGAAAGGAAGAGGAAGGGAGCAAAAAGTGGGGAGAGGCGGAAAAAAGATACATACTTTAGAACTCTTTCGTATTGTATTATTTTGGAATCACAAAGGATTTTAAAGATCAAGTCAAGTCTCTGCATGATCTGAGGGCAAGGATAACACAAAAATAGTACAAAGTCCACAGCTTCCCTTTAGACTTCAGAGAGGGGCCAGCAGTTCTCAAAGCCAACTATCAATGTCAGTAGGGCTCATGGCCTGAGACAGTCAACTGGATGAGAGGCCAGTCCAAATCCTCTACAACAGCAGCATTCTCAGTTGTTCTGATCCTGGACCCACCTGTATGGAGGGAACAGACTAGCAGGATCTCCTGGAGGACAGTGTGGGTGAGGATGTGAGTATGCTGGTTCTGCTCCCAGCTATAGAGGCCTAACACGGATTCCTTCACCCCTCTGAGGTTCAGTTCCTCTACTGTACTAAAGTGAGGACATTAACAACTACTTTGCAGGGCTGGTGTAAGGATTAAGATCATTATGTGGAATGCCAAACTATAAGCCCATATACCTTCTGGATCTTCAGGTTTTCGAACTTTCTCCCATTCTTCTTGCCTCCTTTTGCGTCGTTCATCTAGTTCTGCCTCTGACACAAACCTCTTTTTGATAATAAGGTTACCGTCATCCCCTCCATCCATAATGGAACAATCAGGCTACAGAAAACAAAACATTTCAAGTGAGAACTGCAATCAAAATTCTAAAGAGAAACAAGATTTAGCTCTGACTCACCCAGCAGTAGACCACCTCAAAATTCCCTTTGACCTTGACTGAAAGAAATCTTCAAGCAGTGTAATGTATAGATCAATGATGAAAGCACATGATTAAATTTTTCCTAATGCATCAAGTAGTTTTATTAACAATGTTATCTACAAAGCCAATAAGAGGACCTAGAATAATTCTCATTACATGCTATTCCATAGTAAATCTTATATTGCATACATTTCTGTCCCTCTAATCTAGACAAATTGGCCTCCTGGGCACCCTATATTTCCCCAGCTCTTATCCTCCTTTATTTCTGTAACATCTGACATTGTTCCTTCTTGAAATTCATTCCTGTTTCAGGGCCATTACACGACCTTGATTCACCTGTTCTTGTTTCCAAGTAGATTCAGAATGGAGACACTCAGGTATTTAGGGAGCCTTAAAGACCAAGTCAGGTCTGTACAACAGCAAAGTCATATACCTAGAGGCACACAAACCATGAATGGAAAAAGGGAGACTAGAAAAACCCAGATCTCCCAACTTCAGGTTCAATGTACTGTGCTCTATACTTAACTGACTCCTACTTCACCTCTTTCCTGACTTTCCTCCCTGTAAACTCTGTATCTGTGCTACTTAAGATTCTATCTTCGATCCTTCTCTTTTCTCAGTCTCACGATGACCTCAACCACTTTGTGCGTATCTTGGTGCAGAAGACTTCCAATTCCCAATCTAGATACTTCTACCTGAACCTCAGAAAGGAGGGAGGAAAGAAAAATAGAGTGTGCATTACTCCTTTTAAATTAATTTTTTCTACTTTTCTTTGCTGGTGTCTTTCCTTTTGAAGAATTGTGGAATTACCCCTCAGATTTGTTATGTATTATTCACAGAATTACATCCTAACAAGGAATTACGTATTCTGTACTACTGGCACATCAACTCAATGTCCATTTCAAGACGACCCCTGATAACAAAAACAATAAATCTCTACTCCTAGCACAAAAATAAAGTAGCAACCATTTACTGAGCTCCTACCATGTACTGAATACTTTTTATGTACTATTATCTCATTTACACTCACACTGACCCTATGAGAAATATTTTTTCTTACAGATGAAGAAATTGAGACCCAGAGAAGTTAGGCCATTGTCTCAGGTGATAAAGGTGATGAATGGCAGAGATGAGAATCAAATCCAGGCCTGACATCAAAAATTCATACTCTTACCCACTTCACCATACCTCTCCCCAGGAACCAGGGATCATGGTTGAAAAGGATATATCAATTTCAGCTTTCTTCCTACATCAAATTCCAGTGCTAAAGATGTTCATGCAACATTTAATAAAGACAGAAATGGAAGCTGCAGAAATAAATCCAAACCTTCAGAACAAGAGAATCTCAGCCTAAACCCTACTGTTGCTGAAGTTTAGTTCAATTTAACAGCAATAAGAACATTTTGAAATTTACTGGAAAGAAAACCAAATCAATTGACAGAAGGCGTTGCTCTCACCTAAAGCCCACAACCTGGACACTGCTGATGTAGCGTAACTCAGTGACTCCTGCCAGAAGCCCATTACAGAAACAGAACTGCTCAGTCTCTGTGACCATGCCAAACATTCCTTAAGTTCTGCAGAATGACTGCTTATGAAACGAGAGGCAACGTTTTCTTAAACGTCCATGGCAGAGAAAATGTCAACTATGTAGGACTCTAATGGATGGGAGAGAGATACTGGACTGGACCCTCAATTTCCCCCCCTCTTATCCTCTAGCTCTAGCTCTCATTTCTTGCCCTATATTGGTGGCAGTCTGGTTTCTTCCCCTCACCCTTACTTCCTGGTAAATAACTCAGAGTGGGTCGGGTCCTCATAGCCCACCTAATTTGATTCCCTATCTGGCATCTGGAGATTTTCAGCGAACCCATCTTTTACAACTTTAAGATGGACCACCGCATTCCCTACCAGCCAGCAGACTCCCTCCTTGAGCAGATCTGACTGGCAGGATAGTTCTTCCTTAAACTGAACTGAAATCTGTCTCCCTATAAATTCCACACAAAGGTCCAACCTGCTGGGACTACACAAAAGGAGCCAAATCCCTTTTTCAACACAACAATGCTTCAGTTGTTTGAAGACAACCCCCATGTTTCTCTCATTTGTCTCTTTTCTGGGCCAAACAGCCCTAGTTCCTTTAATCTTACAAAATGGAGAATAATACAATAATAGTGTCTCAAAGCAATGAAGTTGTCAGATTGCATATAATGTAAACCTGGGAAATAAATATTAGGATATGGTAATGCCACTGGCATTCCATTAAATGTATCTTACTTTCATTATACATTAAAAAAAATAAAAACAATACATATTAATACTGAATATTCTTCCAATAGGCCAAAATAAAACCTAGAATCTTACATTCTTCCAAATAAGAATTCAGAGACTCTCAAGATTAATTCTTATAACTTAAAATTACGAAAGGAAAACCATTTGTTTTAATTTTCATGGCCCGTTGAGTTTTTTGGAAAGAACCTACCTTCGTTTAACTAAGATCCCTGAAACTCAGGGACAAAGCCTTTAGGATACATGGAAACAACAGTTTGAATTTGAAATAGAAACTCTAGAGAAGTAAGGATCTTCCCAACATTGATGAATCACTTTTGGGAAAAGACAAATTTATGGGATTCTAAGAAATTCTTACTCTCTTTTTCATCAGTCTTTTTCTCTTAAGTGTTAGAATTCATCTACCAAAAGAGGAGTTGGCTATTACCCATCCATCTTTCACACACAGGGACAACACCAGGAACTACCGTTGGTTAATGAAAATGAAAGTAAAGCAGAAGCACATTAAAAAAAGGAAATTTAAAGACAATGGCTTTAGTATTTGACAGAGAAACTCTACTTCTCAGCTCTCAATGGGCTGTTTTCCGGACAACACAATCACAGTCAAAACTAATTAACACTTGTAAATCTGCTCTTTAAATCTAGTATTATAATCCTGACATTCTTTTCATTCTAAAACAAAGCTAGATGGCCACACCTAATTATAGTGAACTTCTAGGGACAAGACTAAAACAGACTGCTTTATCCATCTTGCTTCAACCTGCATTACTTCTGTAGATCCTCATTCCTTGGCACTTCAACTGGTGCTCCCTCCTAGCCTTTAGTGGCCCTCTGGCTAATTAATCTGGTCATCTTTCTATGTAAGGAGACGTCAAAGATAAGGACAGAAAATGTCCACGAACAAGTGGCCATACTCCTGAATATTCTGGATAACATTCAGAATATTCTTTCTCCAGAAATACACAGGTCTTTTCAGGATTCAAAACTTCACTGTCAATAAACACTGCTAAAAAGTAAGCTTAACTTCAGACACTCTTCCTACAACTAATCTAATTCAACCAATAAAAGTGCCTTCTGTTGCAGTCTCCTTACCAAGAGCAAGTACAAGTGATGATCGAGTACAGAAGACTATGAAATCAAGAGACGCCGGTTCAAAACCTGGTTCTGCCACTTACCAGTTGTATGACCCTGGGCAAGTCATTTAACTCCTGAGCCTTGGTTTCCTCATCCTCAGAATGCACATACCAATGGGGATTAAAATAGTACTGCACAACATAAATATGTCGTGAGGATAAACAAGCTAATTCATGGAAAGCACTTCACACAGTGTTTAACACATGCTTAAAAGTGCTTTGAAAGGCTTGCCATTACTACAAAGCACTATGCTAAGCTCTGGACAGGTTGTAGGAATGCGAGAACTGCTGTCTGCTTTCAAGGAGTGGAGAAGATATAAAGCAGTGACATAAACTATCATGACATTTGAAGTGGGAAAGGGATCGCATCAAACTGAAATTAGGAAAAACTTACATGTATACATAATTTGGTGTTTCTATATTTTCCCTTTAGTGTGGTTCTTTATTTTACTATTTTACTTTATTAGTAGTTACTTTAATTTAAATAAACTAAACATTGTGTTGAATGTTTAATTCTTGTGTCCAGCACTGTGCCAAATTCTATGTGGTGTATAAAGGAAATAAACTTTAAGAGTTAGTACTCTTTGAACTAGTTAATAACAGATACTAGTATATGAGTATACAGTGAATTAACAAAGTGAGCAGTACAGGTAAGAGGCAGTAATGAAGGGCATGAATATGGATCAATCCAGTATCCTGGGCTGAAAACCTGGATATATTGACGCCCAAACGCCTTTTTCCACACTCCCTACATTCCACCGGTCACCAAGTTCTGTTTTTCTATCTCCTAACGACCTCTTTTTAATCCACCCTCTCCTTTCTTCTTTTCTTTTCTGTTTTTGTTTTTTTTTAAGAAAAGAGTCCTTTCCTTTCTAATCTCTTCAGAGCCTTGTCTTGCATGGACTACTGCAATAGCATCCCATTAGTCTCCTTTTCTACTCTAGCCCCCACTACAACCATCTATAACTCTACTATAGCACTTATCCATTGTGTTTTGTAATTTTTTTTATTGCAAGTAGCTCTTTGTATCCACTGTGTTTATTATTATTAGCACAGTGTGTGGCATATATTAGGTATATAATAAATACCTGTTGAATAAACCAACCATGAAGAGAATTTGAAGAATTTAAGCAGGGAGGTATGATTCCACATAAATATTCCTAAGGTATTGTCTGATGTAAGTTATAGAGAATGGTAGATATTAAGTATTGTATTTGCTGAGGCTTCTATGTCCCACAGGGAATTCTATTCAAACACCATACAATTTGTGCAATAGGAAACGCAGGGCCAAAAATTAAATCACTTTACTATATTACATAATTGACGTCTTCTTCAAGAATAACTCTTGCTGCTCTCCTTTAATTTAAACTGACTAAAAAATGCTCTCTTACAGTGAGTAATAAATAGTTCCCACACAAAGCATTTTTCTTGGAGGAGTCCAATATTCATCAGCTGTTTATTCTGCATTAGGGAAGTGATGAGTACTTGCAACTCATTTACCTCCTTTTGGAAATAGAAAAACCAGAAGTTAAAGTGTTTATTTCTAATTCTTACTGCCCAGCTAAATTTCCAAAAGTCTCTTACTGTTCCCCTTTGTTTGCTAGAATAATTAATAACCAAACACAAACAGACAAAAGCCCAGGGGCCCAAGGATCTAACTATATAGATTCATGTAGGAATGAAGAGAAATTACAATGGGAATACTTACGGTATTTTGTCCTTATTGTGTTTAATTTTAGAAAGAATAAATGCTGTCAATTTTCCTTTACTCACACAGCTCTTTTCTTCTAGGTGACCCAAGTTTAATGATCAAAAACATAACATTAGGTTGTTTTTTTAAAGATTAAAGTTCTTCAAATAGGGAATTCGTAGAAAACCAAAAACATACCAAAATCACTTTGTCTAAACTTAAAAGTTTCAAACTGATACAAATAAAGAACACAGTTTTCACATTTGCTTGACAGCCAAAAAAACAAAGTTCTTAGATTTCAAGCCAAAATAACTGTTAAACACTGCACTACTGTGTTTGTACTGGGGACTGTGGTATTTAATTTCCAGGTTGGGACGACAAAATGGGCTCAGTGTCTTATATAGCGTGCCATACAAATTTTAAGATACAAAACTTACATTGCTGCCCCCAAAATAATTGCTATCACTGAAATGAAAAATGATTCCACTTAGTGTCATGATACAAGCTAATTAGATCTTGTTTCCTACGGAACTGAATTTTGTGATGGCAGACTACTTAAGTGTTTACAGCACTGGCCACCATACCCTCTGAATTCTAACATTAGATAGACTGTAAGTGTAAAAATACACCAGGGAGAATCAGATCTCTGTGTTAGAGTGTTCTAAGGCTTCTCTTTGGGTAGCAAAAACAATAGGCCAATACATTTTCCTTGTGTCAGTATAATTAAGCACTGCTTTTCCTACATTTTTACCCTCATGTTCAAGTCACATGGGATTTCAAAATGCAGGACAGCAACTAAGGAATTCTCCATCTGACAAACTTAATTATATTCCAAATAGATTGCTTTCTGTCAAAAAGGCTCTTCTACCAAGCTACAGTAATTTAAAGCAAGCCGATTTTCCCTGTATTATAAAACTTCAGAGAATGACAACTAACAGAGAACACTCTATTAGCATTTATTACTAGACAAAATAATCCTCAATGTTCTAACAATGAGGCTGGTTTTAACATACTCCAGTACCAAAGGACACTAAAAGATTCTAAAAATGAGGGTATGGCATAGCAATTTAATTCATATTTAAAATGTTTATTATGAAGAGCAATTTGTAGTAACATTCTGGTTGTCTAGGCATCTAAAAAATGCATGCAAGAAAAAGTTATGTTTTTTTAAAATACCTACATACGCATTTATCTTCCCATAAGATGAGAACAGTCTCATCATCTGTGCATTTACCTTGAATTTATATATATGCACTGGAAGAAAAAAGAAAGAACTTAAAATATTGGTTTCCTTAGCTGATCCTCAGTTCCCCAGTTCATGTGTGCCTCTGAATATAAACATTTCCCTCACTATGTATGATTCTAATATTAATTGTATTGGTTACACATTGTGACTCCTAAATGCAAACCAACTACTTCATCTGGGCTCACAGGAAGAAAAACAGCATCTGTTCCAAAGCTGGAGGAAAACCTGGCCATGCTGGAATTTTGCTGCGCTGGTGGTATACCTACATCCAACATGGTGCTTCCCTAAAAGATTTTTGAGGGTAGCTTTGATTTGCCATCTGGGGCTGGCTTTGGATCCTAACCCCACACTAAATCATACTCCCACTCCCCCAAGTTTTATATAACTCCCCTTAAGATCAAATTTAAAAATAAAATAAAGGCTTTGCATTACACAAACCACACATAAGGCCAACTAACTCATTCAGTTGTATTTTTGAAGTAAACCTTTAAGGGGACCTATTATATGCAAGGCACAATGCTAGCCTAGGTACTAACTTGGCACTCGACGCTACTTTTTAGCAAGTGAGGAATGTGCGTTCAGTAAAAGATAAGATTGGCACATGAGCAATTTAAGAAAAAGCAGAATGAGGTTAAATTCTGTAAGAAATTAGAAGCTATGCACTAAGGAGTTCAGAAAAGGAAGGCTAGAAAAAAGCATCAGGGAAGCTTAATTTTCATAGTGGCTGTGGCACTGGCACAGTGAAAAGTGGTGGCAGTTTTAGGTATACAAAGAAAAATAATCTTTAACTCAAGACCGCCTGAAATCACAAATTTCACATTCAAAATAAAAAATTTTAAAAAAGGTGCTTTCACTTCCAGAAATAGTGGGCTAGGTAATTGAGACCAATTCTCTACCTCTATGACAAAAAAGAACTGGAAGAAATTTTTTTAATAATTCTTAAACAAACAGAAAAGCTAACAAGATAGTAAAGAATTTGGCCAAAATCCAAGAAAAGGTGAAAAACAGAAAGTAAGCCCAATATTCAAACTTGTTTTTCAGCCTGAGGATGTCTCTGACCTTAAAAGCAGCTGTTTTGGTGCCCCTGTAAAGCAACAGAAACAAAAGTAAAAGCTGGGAACCCACATAGGATGTGATGATGTCTGATAACCACCTCCTTCTCTTTCTTAATGTGCACCCCAAAGAACTACACTCTTAAGGTAAAGGTGAACTGGGAAGAAAAACAGCAGAAATAATGAGCAACAGAAACAGACCCAAAGGGAATTCAGATAGTGGATTTCAAACATAGAGATTATAAAACAACTACGTTTACCATGTTTAAAGAAATAAAAACCAACTCTTAAAATTAATAAGGAGTTGTAAAACAGTGGTACAGCACTTTTGAAGAAGAACCAAACAGAAAGAACTTCAGGAACTAAAAAATGCAATAACTGCATTTCAGATTTCAATGGATGAGTTTAATAATACTTTAGAAACAACTGAAGCAAAATTAATGAAGAAGAACTTACCCAGAATGTAGTATGGAAAAATAAAAAGAGTGAGAGGAAGAGAACAGAGTAAAAAGTATGTTAAATCAGTAAAGAAAAAAGACGATAAACAATGGGGCAGAAGCAATATATGAATATAAAACGGCTGAGAATTTTACAGAACTAATGAAAGACACTAATCCAAATATTCGAGAAGTCTAATAAACACCAAGTTTAACAAAAACAAATCCATAGTTGGATACATCATAGTGAAAATACAGAAAACCAAAGATCGAACAATCTTTAGAACATCCTACAGCAAAGAGTGAGACAGGACATGTTGAAGAATGAAGACAAAGTATGTTCAAAAGTTGATCCCAAGTGAGCATGCTGAAATTGCTTAATTTAGCTGCCACAAAAGCATAATTACACTATGACTGAGCCTATGGCTGAACCACGCACTCAAATTACTTCATTTAACAGACGTGGTTTTCAATTTCTGAAGCAGAAACTTGACTCTACTCAAACATCAAGATTCTTAGAAGGTGAAAGAAAAAACTGGTAACTAAGTAGACGGTCTGGAAGTAATTCTTCCATGCTTAGAACCACTAAGAATTTCCCCACCGGCCCCCACTGGTGTAAAAGGCACCAAGACTCCAGCTGAGAAAGACAAGTGGGCAGCCTCTGCTTTCAGATCCCTACAAATGAACAGCTCATCTCAAGCTCTAGTTGAAAGACCATAAAAACTGCTTTTATCTCAGCTCAATTCCTTGTGTATCAAAAAGGAATCTACACACACGGATTCCTTTCAAGGATTTCAGAAGCAGCGCCCACCAAGCCATTTTAAGGGGTCCCTCTTAGCACATCGCTAAACCTAATAACTTAATCAACAAACCTGACCTCCCAGCTGGTACCCAAGAGGTCACTGGGAATTCTGACCACCAGGTCCACACCTGGCTTCCTGGGCCTCGCTCCAGGCCTACTCAGTCACACTATCCGGGGGTAAGGTCCCAGAATCTGCATTTTAAAAGGGCCGCAGAAGACCTTGTTTTCTACTATTACAGTTTAAGAACCGCTGCTATGAACGAACAGGTCTCCTCCCTTTCCGCCGGGCGGACTGACATTCACATGGGCCACCAACTCTCCAACAAGATGCCTCAACTCTCGGTCTTAGTTACCTAAGTTTTCTGTAAACGAGCACGCTACGGAACTGGTACAAGGTACATAACACACGTGTTTCCCATCTTACACTTACTTACAGGCTGTGATTCCACCATTTCCAACCAGGCATCCCCACATCTCCTGAGTAGCCTGGAGCCGTTCCAAGACCTCTAGAACAGAGCCCGCTCCTCACCTGGTGGCTCGGTGACCCCCACCTAGCAAAACAGGTGGAGGGAAGCTCGCAAGAAGCCTGAACTCCCAATTCTGCTTGTCGAGGATCCTTCCCCACACGACCTGGGGACCATCGGGCGGGTTCCCGTTCAACCCCCTCAGCCTGGACCCCGCAATCCTCTGGCTCCAGCGACTCAGAACACCAGGCGAGTGCACAGACTGAGTACAGGCCTGGACCCTAAACCTCACATCACACGCAGCCCCCACTATCTCCTTCCTCAGAGAAGCTGGAGCCCAGGTCTCGCCGCCTGGCCAGGACCCAGGCCGCACTCACCTACCGGCGCACAGGAGGAGACCCCCTCTCCTTGGTGGCGCCCACCCCAAACCGCCACCGTAAAGGCCGCTCACTCTTCAGGAAAAAAGAAAGAAAAGGAAAAAAAAAAAAGAAGAAGACAGAAAACAGCCTTTGCTTTTGTATTCCTTTTGACCCTTCAGGGCTTCCTGTTCCTCGCCGCCACCACAAAGTTCCGCCCCGCTTCCGGCGGCGTAACCCAATCCTCACATCTCTTCCTCCCCAGGAGTCCGATGGAAATCCGGTGCCCAGAAAGCTGGTGGGAGACACTTGATTGGGCCATTCACATCTCAGCAAAGGGATTGGCCAGCTCGCGCCTGTGGGGCGGGCCGGGTCGTGTGATCACGTGACAGAGTCTGGGCAAGATGATTGGTTGTTAAGGAGAGGGCTTGCCACCGAGGAAGGGGCGTTTCCTAGGGGACTGAGGGGCCGGGGCGGTACGAAGCGGGGGTGGGCCCAGCGCGTAATGGCAGCGCCGTGGCCTCGCGTCCATCTTTACCGCTCTCTCGGACCTGTCACAAAGGAGTCGCGCCGCCGCCGCAACCCCCTCTCTCGAGTGGGCCCAGGAGCTGGAGAAAGTCAGTGCCGCAGCCCGGCCGCGCTGCTCCGGGAAGCCCCTGGGGACGCGGAGCGGGGGGAAGTCCGAGGGCTGGAGACGTCCGTGAGGGTGGGGAAGAGCCGCCCGAGTCTGCGGCGGGGAGACCGGACTGGGGCTGAGGGAGGCTCCTGGCAGGGGCCCGGGAGGGGTGGCTTTGGGCAGAGCTCGGGAAACAGTCCGGAGGTTCTTCACCGGGGCCCGCGCTGAAGGCGCCTGAAGAGGTTCCTGGAAGAGGGTGTTCCCCCCTTTAGGGGGTTCTTGACCGGAGAAGGTTCTTGGGGGTCGCCCTTCTGAGGAGGCCGCGGATAAAGGGGCCCAGGTGAGAGGCAGGTAGCTCCTGGAAGGCTTTAGGAGTTCTCTCGGGGATGCCCAGGGTGGAAGGAGTCGATGGGAGGACGCTTTGGGAGGGTTTCCTTTTGTGGAGTTTGAGGTTTAGGTAGCAAGGGTGGGAGGCAGACCTTCCCCAGGGGACGTAGAAATGCCTCGGTGTCGAGAGATGCCTCAGAGAGAGGGGCTGGGGTTTGGGAGCCAGAGTTAGAGGATTCCCCTACTCCGGAGGCCCGATGTGAAAAACGGGTAAAGGACTTGGGGAGAAGGGATTGCTGGGTGGTTCTGGGAAGAAGAGAGCCCCATCCATAGGAAAGCCCGGATGGGGGATATCGAGAGGGTAGCGGGAATAGCAAGACCGTTCTCTCTGGAGACCGACCAGGTGTCCTAAGCACAGAATTCAGCTGCTTCTGGGCTTAGTGCAGGTAGGGTGGGTGACGTGCATCCCACCAACACTCGCTGCGTGACATTAGTCAACGCCTTTGTCCCTACCTGCTGCCTCAGTTTCCCTGTCTTTGGGGAGGGAGACCAAGGCAGAGATGGTCCACTGCGACTCAGCGGTTCTGTACTTTCTGAATGAGGTTGCTCTCCCTGGAGCGGACTTTGAACTTTTAAGGGTTGAAAGTGTCTATTATTGACTGAGGAGAGTCCCGCAGTTGTCCAAGCATTCCTCACGTACCATTTACTTGTCTTGAGACAAGTGACTTAACCCCCTTTCGGCCTCTTCTGTAAAATAATGCAGCGTGTGAAAGTACTTTAGAAACTACAAGCTGTGTGAAAGTAAAGTACTGTGATTCCACCATCCAACAGGTTACTGTTCAGGAATGAAAATGAAGGCACTTTCTAAACTAAAACAGCATGAAAGTGTAATGGATTCACATTAATACAGCAGTGTTGACCACCTAGAGTGCTGGGAGCCATTTTTGTACTGAAAGCTTCAAGGTTCACAGCTTTTTATGTCATATTATAATCTAAACCCATGGTTTCAGCCAGCCCTTGCTTAGATGGGGGTGGAGAGATTTACACTTTTTGCTCTCAGTTTTAATTTACTTTGAACTTCTAATGTTGCTGGCAGGAGGTAGCAATATAAGATAATTTCCTTCAGGAAGTTTTTCCCTGGAGGCTGAAATTTTCCTCCAAGTGTTTGATCTCAATAATGTAAACTACCTCCCTATTTCTCCCCTTTTCATTTATGTATATGGATGTCTACAGGTAGTGACATCCTCCCTCGGTTGTGATTTTATAGATGAGACTTTTTTTTCCTCCATGAATATTATGCCTTCCTATAATGGTCCCAAATTACAAATTTTGAGGCCCATTAGCAGTTGATTTTAAATTTCTCTTCCACAAAGTTTCCCTTTTTTTCACCATATATGGAGTGTGCATTTCCTGAGATGATGTCTTGCTTTGTAGCTTTCTGTGTGAGGTTATAAATTACTTGTTTTAGGTATGACATTTTCCTGATGTTTGGTTAGTGGCATTTGTTAGAGCTGGTTTTCCAAATATTAGGTAATTTGTGATTTTTGAAGTTTTTCTGTTTTGTTTTGAACAAAAACTGACTTTAGTTCCTGTTTTTCTAATCTTATATTGCATGGGCCTCTTAAAAAAAACAACTGGTGATTTTGTGACTTTCTGATTTCCCAGGATGCATGTTATCCTGACCTGCTGCTTATTGTCTGTCTGTGACCTGCTTTTTGCTGTTTTCACAAGCCTTCATTATTTCTATACTCCATGATTATTTTTAAATTATTGATTATAGGAAGTGTTCCAGGATACTCTGCGTGGACTTTTCTGCTTTGTCAGCAAAATAACTTTTCGCTTAGTAAATTGGCCAAGAATCAAGGGGAAATAAACACTTAGCATTTTGTATAATAGTCTGTTACTCTGTAGTGAATAGGGAAAAACAACAACTCTGAAGTATGTTTTGACAAGAGAATAAAAAAAAAAATTGTTGTGTGTTCCTGAAGAGTGCATTTTCAACAGTCTGTTTCAACTCATGAGCCAGTCTGTCAAGAGCTGCCTATACTTTTCTCTGATAATGAAGCACGTAATTTGTTATAAAGAAGTGAGATGTCACTCTGCATCCTTTAAGATACAACTCTCTTCGATACTCAAATAGCTATATAGTTTGAGAAATTATTAGGAATTCTTGAGGATGGTGATTATTATTACACTATTTTAAATTGGAGATTTTCTGTTTTGTGGTGGCATCTTTGTAAAGTAGGATGTGATAGTCACAGGGTTGCACACAGATGGGAACCACAGTGGAACCAGTAATCTATTTCAAGAGTTATTTGGGAGTAGTAAACTGTCAGTTTATCTTCTCTTCAAACATTTGACGTTTTCAAGGCATTTACCATTGAATTTGGATAGTTTTGTTCCTGGTATTCAAATTAGAAAATTGAAAAACAGAATAGTCAGGAAGTAATGAATACCAAAACCTGGGCCACAGCCCTTAGAAAGGAGACTTACAACTTTTAGGAGTGCAAAAGAAAGAATATTTCCCTTTGGTTTAAATGCTCAAGAAGTCCTCTTTTGAAATAGTTTTTTTACAAACCTTTGTGACTAGAAAAAAAGTATATATTTGTTATATTTTACTCTCAGTGTCGATTCCAAAAGGGAATGCTTGCTGGTTAAACATATAAAAGTGTGTTTAACTGTAGATAACTGTGTGATATATACGAGGCTCAATGAGGTAGATTAGTGGGCTCTTAGAGAATACTCCTTTCTCCCTTCCTGAGCTTTTGAAAACAAAGAACACATTTAAAATAACAAAGAATTGATACACTCCTTAAGTTAAGGAATGAACCCTGCTCGTAGTTTTCTTACTGCTTGAAATTGTAGTTTGCAGGCATAATTTCAGGGGTCCTGTACCCATCAAATAGAAGTTTTGAAATACCTTGCTTGGCAAGTTTATTATTACCTTATAGTTTAATGTGTCAGTGTTAGCTTTTCTTACCCCTTCTACCTTCAGAAGAATTGCGTTTCCTCCCCTGTGTTCCCTTAATGCACTGATTCTCAAAGTGTGACTGACTCCTACCCTGCCCCACCTTGTGGGAAGGGCCGCAATCTTTTCTGTTCTTAGTGCTTCATAGTTAGTTGTTCATACTTACATATGCCTCAAGGCTACTTATTCATAACCTACCAAGTGAATTATTAAGGATTCCTAAAACATGGTATTCATAAACCAAAACTAGCATAACATTAGCGTTTCTGTTGTCTGTAATACGTTTTTCTCCCAGGAGGTCTGTCCTGGGAAACTTGGCACCAATATAAAGCTTCTTACGTGGATCCCCGCAGTATTCAGGAATGGTGCTTATTTGGGATGCATTATCAGTATTATGTCAAGCTGATCTTCGTTTTCCATTGTGCTTCCTCTTGTGTTTTGGTTTGTTTTGTTTTTCATTAGAATTACTATTAGCTTCTTTATCAATTTAATTTATGGGCTTCTAGTTAACCTTTCACTGTGGTTGGGGATATTTATTTATACCAACAATATTTTGGCTTATAATTTAAGACATGACTGTGTTGCAGTGCAAATACGTCCTCCTTTTGCTAATGCTGATAATATATAGTCACCTAAAAACTTGCTTGTACAGAAGTACTTGAATGTTACTAAGTTCCTTTTTCACTGGAAAAATGGTGGAGTGAGAAGTCTTCTCGTGGAGCCGACACTTTATCCTTAGGCTTCTTTGGTGTGTGCTGTATTATGGCGAGGGCACTCAGTGTGTTGTCTATTGCTGTCCTTCATCCCTTTGCCAAGGGGATGGAGGTACCTTTTTTCATCTTTGCTCAGTGCCTGACATATAAGCACTGAGTTCATATTTATTGAATGATATTGTCTCAGTTTTTCCAAGTGATAAATATTTTGGAAACATTTTCTGTTTTTACAGATTTTAGAATACATTCACTTAAAATAGTTACTGAATACCTGTTAGATTCTAGGTATCCAGTCGAGTGTTTTCAGACACCATTTTAAGTAGATCTTATTAAGGAAAGTGTTGCTAGTCATGCTATTTATACATTTTGCTTGCTTTTCTTAATAAGAATGAGCTTTCTATGATAGAAAAATCCTTTTAGATTTATGAATCATGTGTTTAAATAACACATCTATATTATTTCATGTTATTTAATCTCCTAGGGGGCGGGGGAGGAAATCCCAAATAGTATGGAGTATTACATTTGTTTTCTCCTTAGTACTACAGCCATCATTAGTGCTTACCTCAGTTTTTCCTTAGTGGTTCCTTTTTGGGTCCAAGGCAAATTTTTCAATTTTTGAGACCAGGCAGGGATTATTTACTTCTTCATTTTTTAAATTATTATTTGCTTCTGGAAACTCCTTACTCTATCCCAGCCCTAAATTTTATTTTTAAATACATTTTTTTAAATGCTGCAAGGATTTGTCTTTTTTGTACTTTTTCAGGTCAGGACTGTAGTCTCTCATTTGTTTTGCCATAAGTCCCACCTCACCAGAGACACCACTGCTACAGGGTTAAAAAGTTCTCAGCATTTTAGAGGAAGCTTTTTCCAGATGCTTTTTTTCTAACAGTTCAACAAGAAAAATTGTCTGTTTTCCCCCTCAAAGATGTACTTTCTTAAACCAGCCTCAGTGCAAGAGAGAAGTAGCAGAATTATCCAATGCTTTTCTCAAACAACTTGAAGGTTACAATTCAAGGGATAATAGTACCCTGTATGACTTAAACCTCAAGTGGCCATTGTCACTGCAAATAATTTTGTACTCCTGGGTGACATGTAAAAATATCAGAGCTGCCTTTCCTTTTGGGGGGAAACTGAAGTTCCATTCAAATACCAGATGCTATAGAGTCTTAGAGACAAAAACACTCTTGTTAAAACGTCTTTAGGTGGTTTCTGTTTCAACTGGCAAGTGTACTCTTGATATATAATACACACTTCTTATCGCACTACCAAATAATCTTGTCTTCCAAGTTTTCCCCATTTAAACACAATCTTCAGTAGAAAAAAAAAAATTCTGGTCTTTGGGATATCCTGCAGGATATTTTAAAAGCAAATATATTTCTTGGTCAAGTTCCCTGTCTTGATAGGGACTGAGTTACACAGATGTATGTATTTGACAAAACTCAGCACATACATACTTAACACTTGTACATTTTGTTATATGTAAATTTAACCTCTAAAAATATATTGAAGTCCAGTTAGTTATATATATGCTGAATTAATGCCTACAATTTACTTTAAAATGCATCAAAAACTTAGATGGATCAATGATGGGTAGAGATGGATAGATGTGTGATAAAGCAAGTATAGTAAAATGTTAATGGTAGAATCCAGATGGTAGGGTATATACATTTTTGCTGTTAAATTCAATTTTGCCATGTGTTTGAAATTTTTGATAATAAAATGAGTGGGCAGTAAATATGACACGAGGAGATTTCACGTTAATACTCCGTTAGGAACAAATCCAAAACATATTCTAATGAGAGAAAATCATTAAATTTCCAGTCTAATATATATTGTTACTATTCATGCTGTATGATTTAGCCTTCGAGGGATGGGGAGTAGATTGGAAAAAATGCTGCATCCTATAAACTATTTAGGAATGATGAAGTGAAGATGACAACAACAGTAATTTCATGCCCAAGGTTTGGTTTTTCTTCCTGTGTTCATTCATTTAACCAGCTTCTCTTTTCTTGGCAGCATAATCCTGAAGTCTATATTCAGAGAAAAGAAAGTGTTCTTAATGTCACTGACTGTATTATGATTGAATGCAAGCAAATATTTGAAGAGATGAATCATTGATTCCTGGACCATTTGTTAGAGAGGATTAGACCAGTTGGCCAGATGTCTCTTGTGGTGAGCTGTTTATGATGGTAGAGGTCTGTTTTGAATACCGACCTCGCTGCTTTAACATTAAACTTACCGAGAGCCCAATTTTTATTTTTTCCCTCTCAGAGCACCTTTAAAAAATATATAAAATGTAAAAATCTAATAAATCATAAATGATACCGAAATGAAGGAATAGTCTTCTTTTTAAAAAAGGAGTCAAAATTAATAATACCACTCTTCAGAGAAATAGATTTGCAAAAGTAATGTTATGCTCTTACAGCAAAATGGCTGTGAACAGTATAATGATTTAAAAAGCATTACCATTAAGGTGGTGAGAAGTTTTTCTACTAAGCAATAGCATCCAGTGGTATCATTATCATTAATTCAGTTGATAATTGCCACATCAATTGTCACAGCCAAAGATGTAATAGTTGTTTATATTTAAATTTTGTGACTAGCTTTTCTTTGATCTCAAAATTGACGACCATCTAATATTAAGTAATCTTCTAAGTTAAGGTGAAGTATATAGGTATTACAGATTTATATAATCTCTAGTCTGACTCATTTCCTCTTCCATTCAGTCTGTCAACCCTTGGATGACATTATCCATAAGCAGGTACCATCTTGGTTCACTGTGATGCTTCATAGGGTGGACATGATGGGAAATATATTCATTGTGTTGCTGTGCACTGTACATAATCACTAGTGGATGTAATTGTATTCTAATGGTTATTTTGACTGACTTCTCCAAAAGACTATGCTCAAAGATAGCCTCGATTCATTTTTCTGGAAAGGGAGATTAACTTTTTTGACCCCAGAAGATTCACCCTTTAGTGTTTCAGTTTGTCCGTTCAGCCAGTAGTAGGTCCTGCCTGCGCTGCCAGGGTCTTTGTTAGGTTGTATATCTATAGCACAGTGATTTCCAGACCTCTCCACCATCAGAATCACCTAGGGAGCTTTTAAGAAAACACTTGCTTGGACCACATCCTAGAACTTCGGATCCTGGCTATTTGGAGTGGAACCAGGAATTTGCATTTTAAGAAGTACCTAAGCGATTCTAATGCCCGTCACCTTGGGATGATTAAGCTACAACCCCTTCCAAGGTTCTTTGTCTAACAGGATAGATAAGTAAAATTTATTTCGGTATAGGGTAGATGAGTTCTGTAAAAGATAAGTTATTTAGCTGTCTTAGTTCTCTTAAGACAGGTCTTACTCCAGAGTCCCCAATTCTCAGATTATTTAGTTACCTCTCATTAACTACATGCTCATAATCATTTTATAATATCTGGCATTTTGGGATCTAGTTTAAATGTTAGGCACTATGCCACATGTTTTACAAGTACTATTTCATTTAACCCTCACAGTACTACTGTGAGGTGTAAGAGCTGTTTACTATCTCCATGTGTTAAAATGTGTCTGTAGTCAGGGTCATTAGAATGCGTAGCTGTAAATACTGCAGGGCTGGGACCTGCGCCCAGTCTGACTGCAAAACCCGTGGCCTGTGCTGTAGGTGGCCTGTGGCATCCTGTACAAGATCTGTAGGCTGAGCGTTACTGTCTTAAAACCATGATCCTTGGAAAGTGGGCCACGTAATGCTTTTTGGAGTGAGATAAAGCAAAGCTATCTAAAGTGTAATTGTTTACCTTCTTTACCCAGTCTTTTGCCTAATGTATTCACAATTTGTTCTCTGATTAAAGTATCCCGAATGACAACTATTTCCAGATGAGCAGCTATACCGTTTTTAGGGCTGAATAAATCTGAAAGATCATACACTTTGTTAATTTAAGTGCCCTGTCTTTGGCTGCAACCCTCAAAAGTGCTCGGTATGCTCGTTTCAGAAATTGTAAAAAAAGATAACAGCTCTAATTTTTCCTTGTATATTTCATAGTCTTTCCTTTGAAACGCCTCACAGCTTCTCCCACCTAATTAACTCTTCTTTACATCGCTTTATAGCTAGTCTTTAAAAAAGAAAATCTTTGGTTTTAAAATATTTGAAAACTTTTTATTTTACTCAGTTTCCTCCTCTGTTAAATTTCTTTTTCTTTTTTTTTTTTTTTTAAAGATTTTTTTTTTTTTTTGGGGATTGGGGGGATGGGAACAGCGCTGGGGAATTGGGGAAAGGGGAACAGACAAGTTGCTGTTGTTTTGTTCTTCAATCTAGTTGTGGAGAATGTTGCTTCACTGGCCCAAGTTGGCACCATCATTGCGCTCTTCTCTGGCGAGGCAGATCAGTCGCCGGCTTCTGGACGGCCGCTCACTGCGGCTGCTGGCCGCTCACGCTGGCTGCTGGCCACACACACGGTAGCCCATGGCAACCCACTGCCACAGGGACTGCAGCCCACGCCGTCGCCGGCGACTCATGGCAGCCCAGCTCCAGGTTGAGCTGTTGTTCAGCATCTTAGCTGTGGAGGGCAGTGTCACTGGCCCTCATATGTGGGATCCGAACCGGGGCCCTCTGGCATCCCAAGCGAGTTCTTAACCATCGCGCCACTCGGCCGGCCCTCTGTTAAATTTCTTTACTGACATCACTTTCTGGGTCATTTAAGGAAAATGACTTGGAAGAAATTGCCCCCTGAGTTCAATTTGGAAATAAGAAGAAAGAAAAAAAAAATCAAACACTTAATTCTCAACTCCAAATTTAGTCAGATTTTTTAAAATACCTGTGTGTACTGGATAGCTTCCATTTCCTTTGAAACTGTACTAGATGGAAATCTACATAGATTAATTATTCTACATTCAGTTTATATAAGCCTTAGTAAAAATTTTGGGGGTAGAATAAAGTTTAAGAATTTGAGATCCAACAAACTTCTTTTTAACCCACTGCCTTCCTCACAAGCATTCCCAACACTATTTCTTGTTAATTTTTCTAAATAGCTTTACAGATGTTGACATTAAACTGTACTTTATAAGATTCCCTACTCCCCTTCAAGGCTTGTTTTCTGGGACTTAATTTCACCTTGACATTCTCAAATCCTTGCTAGTTATTTTTAGTACCTGATTGGTCTCTCTTCCTCAGGTATGTCTTCCCCAATTTAATGTGTCTGGTTGGATGGAATCTACTATTTGCATATCATGCACACTCCCAACTTCTATACCGATTGTGGAAAGGCTCAGAGCTTTAGAGGAGCCAGTGGAATTCCCTTGTGCTCTGATAACATTGATGCCTCAGAGCAGTTGGGGTGAGAGAGCACTTCCCCACGAGATGAAGCATTCCCGGATAGAGTTCCCTTGTACCGAATCCTGGACCACTCCCTTCTATCCCCAAAGAATTATTTGGTTTAGCCACAGATTTTTATAGCAAAGTGGCTAAGAAACACTGATAACCCAGAGTGTGGATTTCTTATACAGCCTTGAATAGGATGAGGTAGTTATATATATTGGGTTAGAAACGTGTATTGGAAAAAAAGCAAATCACAGAACATATTTATGGCATTGTTCTAGTGAAGTTTAAAAAACACAAGGAATGGGCTATAAAGAAAGCCTTTCAGAAGAGAGCAGAAAAGAAGCTTTTACTTTTTTGTAGACGTATGCAGCATTTAGCTCTTAAAATAAATGTATATTTTTTATTTTTAAAAATTAGCAGATAAAATTTTGAAATATAAGACTTCAGGATTTTGAGAAAATGCTCTAGTGGCAAACCTGCCTGAAAACCTTGGTTTCTTTATTTCCTCTCATCTGAATTATCCCAACAGCGCCTTCTCTGTGAACTTCCTATGAGAAGTTCCAGAGCATCGCTCCTTAAATGTTGCTCTTTGGTCTTTCTCAGAAACCAGCATAATTTATAAGACCAATAGAAATTTATACCAGGGACCCTTTAAAAGACTTATTTCTGATTTGTCTCCTGCCCTCTTAAGCATTAATATCTCTTGTTTATCTACCCTCTGAAGGGAATTGTATACCCTGGTCTCTGCTGTAATGAGAATGGTATTACGTCAACTCTTTGCTGGTTTAGAATGTATTCTCTTTTAAAAAGCTATTTCCAGCTGAGTCCTTGCATCATGCTCCTACCTATACTTCAGTCACATCCTTTTAAGTACAACCTCTAAGTTTTGAAAGCAACCTGTTTTGGGGAAACCAAGAACATTTGTGGTTTAATTGGCTCAGCCATTGCTGTGTTGGTGTCTGGCGGGAGATAATGTCTCTTGCCTCTCCTCTCTCCTCCCATCCTATCCCCTCCCCTCCTCTGTCTCTCCCCCTCTCTGTATAGATTAGGTTAGATATATGTAAAGACTTTTTATCCTTCTATTCTTTCTTCAGTTTTCCCCCAATGAGCAGTAAACTAGGTACATGTTTAAAAGAATTTGCTGTACATCTGTCCACAATAATGGAAGTAATTTTTCTCTCCTAATCCCACTGAATTATACATTTTATGTCTATTCCTGAGCCATTTCTCAATAAAGGAGGATTTAATTGTAAATAGACAAATGCTGAGTAGAGACTATATACCCTAGTCTCTATTTCTTATGTGTTCATTTGCGTCCTTATGGGTCCTAATTTCCAGGTCTCAGCATGATATTTTACTTTTTGCTACTCGTCCATGTCAGCCTCCTGCTTCCAGATCTTCACTTCTTCCTAGACCTAATCAGATTTTCTCAGCTTGATGAAGATTTGCTTCTGTCATTAGTTTTTTTTATGACGAACATACTGTGTGGGATGAGAATGTCCATCCACGGATTTTTGGAGGGCAGAGACTGCCTTGTTCTCCCAGAGCCAGCATGGTGCCTGACACAGGTACTTAGTCAGTATTGTCAGACAAAGATAGTTGGAGTATCCTTATTTTTCACTGTGTAGCAAACACCTTGTTTCACTGTGTAGCAAACTGATCATTGTGAAAATTTAACCTTGTGATATACATTTGCCTTTCCCAAAACAGAGTCTTGCTTACATAACAGAAAAACTTTGTAAGTACTTGTATGAGTTCTGTAAATTCTCAGGAGAGCCTCCAATGGGAAATCTGCAGTTTGGATAATTTAAGTGGAATGCTCTATCCTTTTGTTCTTGATATCAAATGGGTACTGTCACATTTACATTTATATCATAACTTTTTTTAACAACAAACATCTGTATTTAGATATTTTATTTGAAACATTAAATTTTCTCACACATGTAAATTAAGAAAGGAGACAATCCATTTTTTTATCCACAAAAAGAGCCCTTGAAACAACTGCACATATTCTTCTAATGTATTTCTGTATAGACAGAACCACACATACTTTTTTTTAAGAAATCAATGGTTTACAAGCATATGGCTTAGCAATCAACTTTATAATATATAAAGGAATTATTGATTGCTAATTCTCTTATGCAGAGATCTTTCTTTGCCATAAACTTACAAAAATAACCTGAGATGATTCTTCATAATGTCTATAAAATATCTATAAAGTCAAAGTAGGGACGTTTGAGTAATTGAGTGGCCAAGACTCTGATTCATTTTCTTTTTCTCTTTTTCTTTTAGAACTGCTACTGGATGACCAGGATTCCCTGTAATTGATAATGGTGGAGATCATCTCAGCAACTTTTTTCAGCATTCAGTTGTTAAAAACAAATAGGATGCAAGCTCCCGAACTCCACATTATGAAAACAGTACTTGGAAAACAGAAAACTATCTAAATGATTGTCTTTGGTTGGGCCGTGTTCTTAGCAAGCAGAAGCCTTGGCCAGGGTCTGCTGTTGACTCTTGAGGAGCACATAGCCCACTTCCAGGGCACCAGAGGTGCCACTGCTGCCATGGGGAATTCCTGTATCTGCCGAGATGACCGTGGAGCAGAAGACAGTGTGGACACCCAGCAGCAACAGACCGAGAACAGTGCAGTACCCACAGCGGACATGAGGAGCCAACCCCGGGACCCTGTTCGGCCCCCGAGGAGGGGCCGAGGACCACATGAGCCAAGGAGAAAAAAACAAAATGTAGATGGGCTAGTGCTGGACACACTGGCAGTCATACGGACTCTTGTAGATAAGTAAGTATTTGACTCACAGTCACCTCCTATGTACTGAAAAGTGTTCTGCCAGAAACTGTAACTGTTGGATTCCTTCAGTTCGTAGGATTTATTCGCCAAGCCTTTTGCTCATAGGGTAAGGGAGAATATTTTATTTCTTCTCTGACGGCAGAGTAAATGATAAGGTTTGATGTTTTTACTTGCTAACATCTGCTCCTGTCTGGAAATGTCTAAACATTTCCAAGGCAGAAAATACTAATTACATCCATGGCCTTTATTAGGGACTGCAAAGACCAGTGAGTGAGTTTGTGTTGCAGACTACAATAGAAAATGTTTTCACGAAGAGTCACTCTTAAATTGCTTGCCTACGTACTCCACTGACCAGAGATTCAAGATGAGTTGTTGTACCAAGAGCACGGCTGCAAGCAACTGCTGTTGGCAACATGAGAACATAGGAGGAGGAGAGTTTTCATCCTCCTCTCTGTTTTATCTCGCATATTTGGCCCTCTTAGATCCATTTGGGAAACTTGTAAATTGAAACTGCAGGACACACCTGTACCTGTTTTATTTTTCCCCCTGCTGTGTTTAACTTTTAAATACAAAACCCCAGATTGAATAACAGTGAAATTAAAGGGCATTGTTCAAACTGAAAAACTATTTTAACCGTATAATTCAGTAGTTAGGAACAAAAGTTTTAGAACCATGATGAGCCAGGGTTCAAATTCTGGCCCAGCCCCATAACTAGCTACATGATACTGGGTAAGTTACTTCTCTAAGCCTCAGATTCCTCATTTATGAAAGGGAAATGATACCTTTCTTATAGAGATTATCATATTATATATATAAAGCACCTAGTATAATGCTTTGCATATAGCAATTGCTCAATAGATTATAATATTTTTTTATAAGTTATATCTGTTTTGCTTCGAGATCTGCTAGTAAATTTAAGTATCTAAAAATTTGATAATTGTATTTATACAAACCCAGTTTTGTTTAGATCCTCAAAAATCATAGCATAAAGCAATGTATACCTGTGCATATTATTCTGAAATGACTTTTTTTCCCTCATAGAAATAAATTTGTTTTGCACATCTTTCTGTCTGCTGTAGAACATGTTGGGGAAAAGTGGTTCTTACAAATATTCTCCATAACCAGTTCAGAAACGTTTTCCTAAGTTTATTAAAACCAGCATTTGAAGTAGTTCCGGTATCTGAATTAATGTAATTTTCACATGTTTGTAGGAAATACCTATTGAATATAAATTTTTGCCATTTACATCCCCTAAACTCACGCAGGGGGTAGAGCTGTTATATAAAACTTCTTTATAATGACATTTAAAACATACTGCAAAATTGTAATGAGCAGTTGTCCTTCCCAAATAAGGAAGTACACCACAAACAATGTTATTTAACCCTATTGGAAAAACAGGTACCGAATAGACTTTGCCATATTTTTTAAAAGTGATTCAGAGAGTGTGGGAACAAGGTAGGTGCTTTATTTTCAAGCTTCAGGAAAATACTACAGATCATAAGTGAACTTGTTGATAAAGCACATAATTCATTTACGTGAGGCAAGTGGTGTATATTTGAATACTGGGATCACTTTTACCTTAAATCTGTTTGTACTGAATGACAGTTATAAGTCTTCTGAGAATGGAAAAATAAATCAGGTGTAAAGCAAATGTGAAGAATGGAGAATATAATGGCAACACAGCATTCAGACAGTTTATAAACGTCGTTACATAGCTTATTTTTTAGGAACTACTAACGGAGAAAAATTTCATAACCTGTAAAATTTATAAGGCTGTTAAAACGAAACATGAAAGATAGACAGACGGGCTTAGTAAGAATATACCTAAAAGGATGTATGCAGTTATAAGATGATCTGTATTTATTGTTCTCTTCTCTCTACTTGTTACTTAGGAAAGGATGACGTTGATCTGACAGGAGAGCACAGTTTCTAATGTCATAATGAGAGTTGCTATAGGAAATACACTAATTTTAAAATCCTTTTGAAGTTCTATTATTGTAAATTTTGGGTAGTGACTTTATCCTCAAATTGTGAATGGTATTAATGTTAATTACTTTCATGAGTTTTGGAACTTTAATTTGCAGAGGAGAGTGAAGGAAATTTTTTCCCTCGTGTGTGTGTGTGTGTGTGTGTGTGTGTGTGTGTGTGTGTTCATGTTCGTGTTCTCTCTGTCATTCATATTTTTCTCTCTTCCTATTTGACCTGTCACTGTCACTTTTTTTGTTGTCTCCATCTGGGTCCCAGGGACTTTCATTCTATGACTGAACCTAGAATTGATGATTGTGAGTTCCCATCCCACTGTAAGAAGCCCAGGTCCTGCATGGCTTTCTCTGCCTATTTCTGTCACTAGAGACACAGCTTTATACATAACAGCTGTAGCTCGGATTATCATTCAGCTCCTTTTGCAGAGAAGGGAACCCTGTCCAGGCTTCTCCAGCCTTTGGTCCCAGTTACCTACCTGGCAGGCATAGAGCTCCTGGTCACCTCTGTCTAGTTCCTGACCCAGAGCCCGGTAGTCCTATGGCTTTAGCTCTTGCCTCCCACCAGAAATCTCTACTGCATTTCTGTTTTTTCAGTGTAGGGATATGTTTGTTCTTTAAGTTCATCTGTGTAGAATTGAGGTGCTTATATTCCTTATTGGTTGCTGACCCCGTCATACTTCTATTATTTTTCCTTTCTTCCCTAATTCCATTATCCCCTTTACCACCCACCTCCAAATATCAGTGGGTAAACCATTCTAGTAAATTTATGTTCTTCCAATCTGTCTGCCATATGTTTGTTTGTGTCTGTATAGCAAGTTTATATATAGTGTTTTTTTGTGATATTTTAAAAATTTACAGAACTGACATAGCTATATAAACCTCATTGTTTTTAACTTCTCTCAACGTTATGTTTGAGACCTATATTGACGTTATGTTTGAGACCTACCTATATTGCTATATATAAAACTACAACTGCTTCTGACTGCTACACAATATTCGTTTATATGCTTGAAGGCACCATTTTGTGTTATCCTATAATCTGCTGATGATCACTTAGGTGACTTCCAAATGTTTGTTCCTACAAATAACACTGCAGCAAATAGCCTCATGTGCATCTATTCCATGTCATAGTTTCTCTAGCATTGTTGAGTATATGCATACATCATTTCCTTGTTGCCAGATTGCTCTCCAGAAATGTTTGTATCTGTCTGTTAAAGCATTTAAGACAATTCTTTTAAATAAGAATTTTCCCTATTTTGAAAGAACACAGGAGATGAATAACCAGTACCTAATGAATACCTGAAATGAATTTAGCAATTCCCATATCACAAGGTTATTCTGAGGATTAAATGATTGAAGAAAATAGTTTTTATGGGGTTTTTTTCACAGTAAAAAGAGAGCCACAATGTGTATGTAAACAGTAAGCGGGGAATATATCTCTTAAGTAATTAGATTTAGCATTGTTTGGTGGAAAGTATTTTATTAATTACTGAAGTTTTCCTAAAGCACCTAGGATTCCTGGGATCACAGTTTGAAAAACCTACTGAATTAAGATATATCATGCCCTTTTATAGAGCAGTGTCTAGAATATTAAATAGCTCCTTGATTAAGTTTGGTTTCTTTTTCTTCTCATACCATTTTTTGAAGTTTAAGTATAAAGTGATATTTTCCAGAAGAACATTTAAAAATGAAGATCTTTATGTAGGCCCTTGTTTCTCTGTAAGTCCTCAGTGGGGATTGTTATCTCCCTCCCTGGCATTCCTTTGCGGTAAGTATGAGGAAGATGATGTTGACTTCCCTGACTTGTCTCAAATGGCATTGGGCCTCTCGTGGTAAAGCTGAAAGGAGGCTCAGATCTCTAGTTTTAGTCCTGTGCTTTTACCTTATGCCACATGGCGGTCCTTTCCTGTGCCGTTCTGCCCATTTTACTGGGTTGTCGGAAAAGTAATGACATATTTTTTCTGTTTTTCATTGGCAAAAATGCATCATGACTTTTCCAACAACCCAATATTTGTGGGCCATCATAGACAATGACCTTGGAAATGAGCACATGTGGTGTGCATTTGTCCTTACAGATTACAGCTCTGGCTGTCTCTTCCATCTCTTTCTCTGCATTCATCTGTGTTCGTTTCTTATTTCTCTTTCTATCCCCATAAGTTCAGTGTGAACTTTTATTTGAAATTGTCATTTCCTATTCAAGTTTGATGTCTTAAATGTTTGTTTTTCAGTGATCAGGAACCTCCCTATTCAATGATTACATTGCACGAAATGGCAGAAACAGGTATTTTTAAAGTTTTTTTTTAACTACTTCCTAATGAATTAATGATTATGAAGAAATGTGGCCAGTTTTTAAAAAAATAAAAGTAAAAGTTTCCAAAAGTACTAAACACACAAGACAAAAAAAGTCCCTTAGTGTATGGAAATTTTTCTATACAAGGGTAATTAATAATTAAGCACTGTATATTGCATCCTGAATTTGTAGTTGCACCTCTCAGTAGTAGTTTTATCTCACTGAAATTATTATAAGACATTTTTTGGCATTGACAGATCTTTGACAATAGCTCTTCTAGAATGGGAAAGATAATTTTTTGTCCCTCAATTTCCTAAGTGTCATTTTAAAAGTAGAGCTAACTGCTTCAGATATATAATCTCCTCAGCTAACTCCTATGCCATAAATAAAATGCTGAAAACTATTTTAATCATGTTTTGAGAACACAGGACCCTGGCTTGAATTTTGTCCAAATAAATATGCCCAGAAGTCACCAGATTCCTGTAAGTTAGGATTCCTTGCCTCTGCCATGATGACTAGCAGTTGAGTGTGTCCATGCCAAATATTAGCTACTTAAAAGCTACAGGATGAAGGCCCAAACTGCTTAATGTAAAGTCATCTTGTCTTATAAGTTATGTATTTTCACATTTTTTAAATAGTAGCTCCATCGTATAATCTTCTTGATTTGCCCTTAGATGAAGGATGGTTGGACGTTGTCCAGTCTTTAATTAGAGTAATTCCATTGGAAGATCCTTTGGGACCAGCTGTTATAACATTGTTACTAGATGAATGTCCATTGCCCACTAAGGTAAGTTAATACTTATCATTTATGAAACTGCCATCTATGCTTAGACACAGGATGAATGACCACAAAGAACATTTGCTATAATGCATTTCTTCTTCATACATTTGGAGTTTTTTATTCAATATTAATTTCATTATATAAACTTGTTTTTTATTACTAATGAAGTGCTACATCCTCCTATCAATAATTTCCTATAAAGCTTTAGTTTAAAATTTTAAAATGTTAAAAATTGAAGTATTTATATCTGAAATGTAATCTTTGTTTGGAAACTAGAAGAGCATGTTCAGTTGCTTGAGTGGATTTTCTTACGTTTCTCTAAACGATTTCCTCGTAACATAACATTTTAAAATATTTTCTATTAAGAGAAAAAACTATTATACTGAAAGCACTTGTGAGTCTTACTCAAACATTAAAGATTAGTATAACCTTGATTATCCCTTACATAGAACAAAAGTATCAACCTTTTCATTGCTTTATGGAACATTGTTTCATGTGCTATGGAATCTGTTTTGTAAAATTTTGGATTCTGGCATCTTTCATTGGTTTAAGCCTCAGACAGTTAGGCCCAACATGGAAAAACATGGACAGAAGGGAACAAGTCTTTGGCCTAGCCACTGATGAATTGACCTTTGCCTAGGCTTCTAAGAGGTTTCTGTTATAATTTGCCTTAAAACTCTGGTGATATTTGTTCTTGCTTGGTAAAAACATTTTTTAAAAGTAACTTTTTACTTCAACATCACTAGGCCCTATTGTTATAAATTATAGTAGCATTTGGGTAGATTTAGTCTACCCAAATGATTAATGATTTAATGATTCAAGAGTGTATAGCACATGTTTGACACAACTGGTGCATTTTGAATGAAATGGAATCTAGTAATTCATGTAAGAAAACTTTCAGGTTGATCAAATAATAGTTCCCATCAATAATGGTGTTATTGGGTACATTATATCATTTTTGTATGGTTATTTTGATTTAATTTAACACCTGATTATATCTTTTGTCTAAAAGAATTACCTTGGGGAAAAACCTGTGTTTTTATCAAATCCACTTGTTCATTTTTGTTTTTAGGATGCACTCCAGAAATTAACTGAAATTCTCAATTTAAATGGAGAAGTAGCTTGCCAGGACTCAGGTCACCCTGCCAAACACAGGAACACATCTGCTGTCCTAGGCTGCTTGGCCGAGAAACTAGCAGGTAACTTGGAAGCTCCACCAAGGAAGACCTTAAGTTGTTTGACATTAAGGGAAGGTTGCACTGCAGGCCTTTGACCTGCTGTACCAGAGAAGTGTCTCAAAAAAAGGGGGACAGGAATAACTGGGGAATAATTACTTAGAGGCCAAAGCTAAATCTAATTTAGCTTTGGGGATTTTTAGAGGGAAATTTAAAAGAAAAAGTTTTACTGATTTGCTTTAAAATTAAGAACAGGAGAAAAGGCTAAACTCAGTATAACAAATAAAGGTTATATATGTATATATACAATACACAAATACACACACACTTTATAAAATTTAGCTAGGTAATGGAGATACACAAGATAAGGGAAGAGGAAAAGAAACTTTAAATTGGAGCAATTCCTGAGAAGAGAAGCAGACATTTAACTTGTTTATGACTATTTTAGGAAAGCTAACGTTAAAGTGTAGGTGTATAGCTCAGCTAGTTATATGATGTATGGTAGAAGAAACAATGGATTAGAAATCAGAACACGTGGGTGCTGGTTCCAACTCCGCCATGTGCTCCCCAAGTGCCCTGGAGTAAGTCACTTCACTTGGAGGCTCAGTTACTCAACTGCAGAATGGGGATAGTACTATTCCGTGCCTCAGAGCGGGAGGCTTGAATAAGATGATATGTGGGAGAGTAGTTTGTAAAAGAGTTCTACCAAAATAATTTTAGTAGTTACTGATTAAAAATAATATGGCATATTTAATTATATCCAGTGTTTGTTGTATTCTCTAGGTCCTGCAAGCATAGGTTTACTTAGCCCAGGAATACTGGAATATTTGCTACAGTGTCTGGTAAGTGAGACATCAGAGCTAGTTATTTTTAGTCATCTAGAATTGTGCATATTTCTTAGATTGCCAGCTTAGTCACTGGCATGGAGAATGGAATCAGTTCTAAGTTTTATTTGCAGGTGTTTCCTGAGTGTTTATTCCCTCCTGTGTTATAAAAAAAAAAAAAAATGAGGGTGGGATAGGAATTTATTACAAGCAAAAACAGCTGAGTTGGTTTGGTTTTAAATTTAGTTATAAGAGAGCAGCTATGATTGGCTTTTGTGTGTGTGTCCTTAGAGTCTGCCAAATGGTAGTAGGGACCTCCCCAGTGTAAACAAAATTACATGGCATTCCAAGCCAGGAAACCATCAGGTCAGATTCCCATTGTTTATAAATCTCTACTCCTTCCCTCCCCTTCACTACTGCTCTTAAAGCTGTTGTTGAGGATTTGATGTATTGTCTGCAAAGCTTGTGGTTTGCTGCAGCTGTGCTGTCAGATCTCTCACACTGCTAGACTGCAGTCTTGACTGATCTGTGTTTTTAAAAGTTGTTTTTGCAGGCCTAGTGAGCATTGGCCTATTTCAAAATCTGAAAGACCTTTTTTTTCAGTGCCAGTATGAGATGTACTTAAAACACTTAATACTATGTTAAGAAGCACTCTGGGGATACAGAAGTAATATAGCATTCCTTTGACCTCAAGAAGTTTCCTGGTTGGTTGAGGGAATAAAACTACTCAGATAAGACAATAGCCTCCATTTTATGACAAGATGCAATCAAAGGCAAAATTACTTCTTTCCCACTAAGTGCCATGAGAGTTCTGAGAAGGCGATTGGGAGGTGGGAGATATGGGTGGTGAGAGATGCGACATTCTCAGGAGACCGACTTCTGGTGAAGGTGGGACCTCAGCTGGGTCACACCATACAGTTAGGATTTGATTGCGCACAGGGGAGGAAGAATGAGTTTTTCGGTTAAGGGCACATGACCAGCAGAACCTCAGAGGCAGACATGACTGTATTCCTGGCATATTACAGAGAGTTGTCTGGTCAGAAGATAGTGAACAGAGATAGGAAGATATAGATTGAGTAGCCAGGAAGGGAGGGCTTACGACCTGAAAAGCCAGACAGTGGGATTGAGAATGGACATGGTAGGAAGCAGGGTGCTGAACAGGCTTGGCAGCAGGGGAGCATGAAGGTTATAGGAGCTCTGCAGAACCTACTTGGGCACCAGGGAAGTGAGTGGAATCACGTGATGTTCTAGAGCTCCTTTGCAGGCTCTTAACATAGCTATGTGAAAGGATGGCTGTGAGATGTGATGTTAAGCCAGTAGACTTTTCTTTAAATATAAAACATGTGGCATGAACTTAAATATAACTGAAAGAGCTCACTTGTTGCTCTCTCCCACCTACCGTCAGCATTTGTGGAATTCCTTTCAGAGAACAGATTGAAAACTAAGCCATTAGTTGTTAACTTCATTATTATTTTGGAACATGACAGTGCTGAATTGTTCCTTTTAGGGTTGTGAATAAAAAGTCACTTTTTGCCACAATTCTAGGTTTCTGTTTGGCTTAACCGAATGTAAGAATCAGCTTTATTATATTTAACAAAGCCCTAATATAAATGTTACTAAGTAAAACAATAGTGCATTAACAAGATACTTTTGAAATTTCCACACCTATAAGTGAACCCAGTAACCTCAAGAAAATAACAAAAGATTTGAAGAGATTCTATCTTGTTTCTTCATTACTAACAATATTACCGAATGGATATTCAAGGACTTGAATGCATACAACTTTTCTGATTGCTCCAGCAAAAACTTGCCACATACTGGGTAAGACGAGGAAATTGATAACTTGCCGCCTCTGCAGGGAAATGATGCTTTTGTTTTTTGTTTTTTATCTTTTGTTGTCTTTCAGAAGTTACAGTCCCACCCCACAGTCATGCTTTTTGCACTTATCGCACTGGAAAAGTTTGCACAGACAAGTAGGTATAGTGACTTCTTGCGCTAATGATCTTATGTATCGGTTGTTAACAATCTTCCCTTTTCTTAGTTACTGGATGAGTCTATGCTTTGGACCCCATCAAACATGCATACATTCTGTGTTTGTCTGTGTAGACACCTCAAGGCCAATGAGATGTAACAGGGACAAAGGCAAGAGCTTTCTCACCTAAGAATCAAAACTTGGTGACTGTGTTTTTAGTGATGAGGTTGCTACTTTCTAGAAATTATTAGGATGGGCTATGTCATTACTCTAGTTCCAAGTTCTCTGATTACCTCTCCTCACTCATTTCCCCACCACTAATTTGCCCAGCAAATCATCTTACTCTTCCATGGTTAATTCAAGGTTTATGTCTTTCCAAACAGGTGAAAATAAATTGACTATCTCTGAATCCAGTATTAGTGACCGGCTTGTCACATTGGAGTCCTGGGCTGATGATCCTGATTATCTGAAACGACAAGTTGGTTTCTGTGCCCAGTGGAGCTTAGACAATCTCTGTGAGTAGGAGCTGCCCTTTATTAAATGCCTGTTTCCATTCCCAAACCCATTTCTTATGTAGGTTCACTGCTCTTCAGTTTTTTGTTTGTTTGTTTGTTTGTTTGTTTGTTTGTTTAAATTAAAGTTTATTGGGGTGACAATTGTTAGCAAAGTTACATAGATTTCAGATGTACAATTCTATATACAGCATCTCTATATCACATTGTGTGTTCACTAGTCTTCCGTTTGTAATAGTGTGTGTGAGTCTTTCCTTACAAGGTCTTCTACTGGTAGGTTGGCTGTATTCTAGCAGAAAAGCATTGTAGGGATCCTTCCAATGAACTATATGGAATGCTTCTAATTCCAGCACTCTCTTATTCAAAAGCTTTTACTGGTTTCTTGCTTCCTGCTGCATCAAGGCTGTTAATCAGATGGCACTGTCTAATCAACTCTTCCCCACGCAAACTGTGTCCTCACTGTCCTACAAGCAGGTCCCAACCACTCCTACCTCTGGGCCTGGGCCCCTCATTTGGAATTCCCTCTCTCTACTCTTCTCCCTGTTCCAGCTTAGCGCTTCAAAACCCAAGTCACGTCTTGCCTACACAATGAGGGTTGCTCCTGACTTTTCTCTTTTTCTCCTCCAAGGACTGCTAGAACTAAAACTATACCACTATATCCTCACTCCCCATCCACAGTTAGCACTGTGCTAAAGCACAGTTGGATGTGTAACCCCCTGCTCCTGCTGCAGCTGGGGAGTGCTTAGTGTACAGCCTGTGTAGTGCCAGGGAAAGAGTCATTCTGAAAAAGTACAATTCAGATTTGTTGCATGCAAAATACAGGCAGACCTCTTTCCTTTTTTTTTTTTTTACATATTGAAAGTAGACCCTCTACCAGCCAAAGATTATGACTCAGTGAAGACTGACAATGATTAGCATTTTTTAGCAATAAAGTATTTTTTAATTAAGGTTGTACATTGTTTTTTTATTTTTTTGTACATTGTTTTTTAGACACAATACTATTGTCCACTTAAGAGACTACAGCATAGTGTAAACATAATTTTTAAATACACTGGAAAACCCAAAAAAAATCACGTGACTCACTTCATTGAAGTATGTATTGGCTTTATTGCGGTGATCGGCAACCAAACCCGCAGTATCTCTGAGGGGTGCCTGTAATGAATACAGGGAACGAAAGCATAAACATAGCAGTGCTGCCTGGCCTCGCATTTGTTTGATTAATCTTCATGTGGTAGTGGAGCAGAAAGCCAGGGTTGGACATCCACCAGTTCTGCCATGTATGAGCCCCTCTGCTTCTTGATGAGAACGGCAGCTCGCCATCATACTAGCTTTTTTTCCACAACAGCCTGCCTGAGAAACATGACCACTTTTTCTCTTGCAGTTTTAAAAGAAGGCAGGCAGCTGACCTATGAGAAAGTGGACTTGAATAGCATTAGGGCCATGCTGAACAGCAATGATGTCAGCGAGTACCTGAAGATCTCGCCTCATGGCTTGGAGGTAAAGCTTCTGCAGATGGACCATTCCGGGGGAAACTCTTGTTCTCATTTTCATGCCCTGCTTCTGAACAAAAGCAATTTCTTACAGAGTCAGTGGAAGTTTATTACATTTTCAAAGCGCAGTTAGAGGTGGGAGAGAGGGCGTTCAGGATATTATCTACCCCTTTACATCCCACATAATGCTGTACATAAAGAAAGCACTATAATATTTATTAACTGTTTGGTTTAAATATGTCTGTTTTTAATCTCTGCCATTTTATTCAGCTAAAGGTAAAAAGACTAGTGTTTCTAAAAGCAGCCCTTCCTTTTTTTAATCCCCTCATAGCCAACTGTATTCAGTCTAGTGCTCTCCCTTCTCCCTGTATGTTGGAAATGCTGCTGGTTTTGTGGTGCAGGTTGATGAGAGAGCTGCTTATATACAAGAAGGTACCATAAGGCACCAGACATGTCAAGATCAAAGAGCTGTTTGAAGAATGGCTGCAGACAGCTCTTTGATCTTACATTGCCAAATGCTTCATGTAGTTTTCTGCTTTCAATTATTTTTACGTACTGCATCTTATACCCTTTAATATCCTTCTCTCCCTCCACCATAACAAGTACAGGTTAAGGCAATGTTTATGCATTTGTAAAAGATTGTACTATGAGAGCAAAGCTCTGTAAATAGGTATTTAAAAGTGAAGCCAGTAGCCTTCACTAATTTTTACTGCAGCCATCTTTGAAGTCTTCCAATCCTGTTAGAACTCCCTGGAAATAAAGCTATAAAATGGAATGTACTTCATTAAGTGTTGTACTTTTTGTTACTGAGGGTGCACAGAGAAGGAAACAGTAGTCTACTAGAAGCTTTTCACAAGGAAAAATACAGTGAACCTTCTGGGCAGTCAGCAATCCTTGGTGGTCTTCAGGCATTAATGGTGGACTGCCACGCTCTTTGGTTTTGCCAGGCTCGCTGTGATGCCTCCTCTTTTGAAAGTGTGCGTTGCACCTTTTGTGTGGATGCTGGGGTGTGGTACTACGAAGTAACAGTGGTCACTTCTGGCGTCATGCAGATCGGCTGGGCCACACGAGACAGCAAATTTCTCAATCATGTGAGTACCCTGGAGAACTGTGCCAGTGGGGGCAACAGCAGTTTTTTGGTGAGTGGGTGGAGGATATTTGCATATTTTTCAGATAGGTTTGCACAATAACCAGTTCTTGGGCTGAATCACATGGGTGCCAAATCTCTAACAGTGGCTTGCTAAACTGATTCAGAAATAGGAAAACACAAGTCAACTTAATTGCCCCTCAGCTTTTTTTCCCTCAGGTTTGAAGTTCACGTTAATTTTCCACCTAGAGGTTGGATTTGTCCTTTTGTTATTGTAGGTTCTGCTCTGGCCCCACCCACATCTTTGGCTCAGTTTTTATATTGGGACCAGTGATAAATTTCACTTTGCACTTAAGCTTTAAGAATGTTGTAGGAAATTTTATTCCCTTCATTAAATATGAAATGTTGGCTTGACTTGTCTTACTTGACTTTTATCTTGTAATTAGTAGGCACTTTTGTTTTCAATATCTAGTATTTATCTTTTGTTATAGAAAGAGGTAATATAGAAGGGAGGATAAAGCCATTAGAGGAAGCAGGATTGGGCTACCACTACCCAAGTGGGAGAGGCTGGAGTTCCCCCCTTTCCTACAAATGTTGATTTCTTGTCATTTTATACCCAAATGCCCAACCCAGTAGGCTTTCTCCTGTTAATCAAATTATAAGCTGTTTGGAATTAATCCAGCTTTGCAGGACTATTTTGTGGACATATGATTTATTTTTACCCTTTAAGCTGGGAAAAACCCCTTGGATTATTTTGTTAACCTAAATAAGTCTCCCATCCCGTGTGTAAGGTCCTGGGATGGGTTTTAGAAGGGATCCAGCAAAATCAAACTAAACTTGCCTGCCATAAGCATAGTTTCTAAAGAGCCCTTCCAGAAAGGCTATACAGCATCCCAGAATTGTTCATGGCATTTGACTAAACTCCTTGCTGAAGAGAGAAATTGCAGGAAGAGGGCCAGTGGAGAGGACAGGTCTGGATTCTTGTCCATGGTGGAGAACTAGACCCCAGTCTGCCGTTGGATTTTGTTGGGAACCTTCCCTAAAATAGAACCTCCTAGTCAACCAAGTCTCAATTAAAACCTGGAATTGGGGGGGTTTTGTGGCACTATGTAGTCAGAAGTAAGCAGGTCTGGAGAACAATGCCAGTTAGTCTCTTAGTGCCCAACATGGGCCCTGATTTAAAGCAGGTAGTATCAGTTACACTGCCAGCCTGCCCCAAATGATGTCCTTAAGATGATTTTTTAGGACTTAAAAAAAATATATCAATTTCCAGAGCATCTTCATTTTAGAGTATGTCATCTGATTCTCACAACAATTTTTACTTTCACAGTTTCCATTTCACAAATGAGAAAACTGAGACAGAGTATGACATTAACTAGGACGAGAATCCAGTCCCCTTCTTATCCTAGTTGTTTTCTTTGCATTTGAAAATGGGGAGAATCTCAAAGAATTAGCTAATTTTCTCATTGCAGAAAAATTATTTCAAAGAAGAAATGCAGATTCCTCTAGGGAGGAAGCTTTAGTATAAAATTCGTCTCTCCTCGTTGGGCAGCAAACACACCATAAATCTAGGTGTAGTGTATCTGAGAATGAATATTGCAAGTATTTTTTTAAATGACCAGTGAAGCTAGATTATGTTATCAGTGTATGAAGCCCATTTCTGCCATGTAGTTGCAGAAACTTTGGCTCTTTAAATTAAGAGCCTTAAAATGCTGTTTTCCTACCCTTCAACTTGCTTGATAGACTGTTAACTTCTTTCTTTAAAAAACAAAAACAAAATATTTTTCTCTGATCCAAGTATTGGTCGATTCCCTGTTAGAAATTGATAAAGTTGATAGATCTTTTCCCAAATGTAGGATTTTAATGTTGTTGTCATACTTACAACTTTGCTTCAAATGGGCATTGTTCTGGTGATTGAGAATCTTTTTGCCTGTACAGACAAGTGTGCTTTTCTGGAATGAGTCATTCCTAGGATACACCCCAGTTTCTGAAGTTTGAAGTCTGTCCATAATGCTGCTTATTTTAACTCTTACAGCTTGGGACTCAGTTTTGAAAGGTTGACCAAAGTGTTGGGCTCAGAGATAGATCATTAAAATGAGAAGCTTGAGGATAGTTCTTGATCAGGTCACATACAGAACAGTTTGTTTTGTTGTGTTGTATATTTTTTTATGTGGGGTTGAGAGTAACGAGTCTCTATGGGTGCATCTTGACTTATTTAAAATGTCTCTTGGGCTGGCCAAGTGGCTCAATTGGTTAAGAGCTCGCTCAAGAGTTTGAGCTCTGAGCAACAGCGGTTCGATTCCCGGGCCAAGCTGAGCTTCTGCTGAGCTGCCAACAGGTGGCAAGATGGCTCAGCTAAAAAAATAAAAATAAAAAATAAAAAAGTCTCTTGCCTTTTCATGAGCATTTACCATACGGCAGATCTTTCCATTACTTATCTGAAATCTTTTTGAGAGTTTGGGAAGGTATTATTCTCCCATTTAAAGATGAGGAGAATGAGGTTCAGAGAAATTAATTAGAAACTTGCCCAAAATCACTTACCCTCTGAGTGCTAGAGAAGTGAGCCCATGCTCCTTTGCCTGTTGAAGCCTCTTGGCTTGGAGAAAATTACTGTTATCTTAAATAGAAGAGGAATGAATGGGAAGCCTATTGGGGCCTCGCAGACGATTAAGGGGTTTGAGAACTAAACAGGCTCCAAGGCAACATACAAGGCTAAGAGACAGGAATTACAGGGCTAGCCAAGTGGTGCGCTGGTTAAGAGTTGGCTTGGGGGGCCGGCAGAGTGGCACGTTGGTTAAGAGCTGGCTTGGGACGCCAGAGGGCCCCGGTTCAGATCCCACATATGAGGGCCAGTGACACTGCCCTCTACAGCTAAGATGCTGAACAACAGCTCAACCTGGAACTGGGCTGCCGTGAGTCGCCGGCGATGGCGTAGGCTGCAGCCCCTGCTGCAGTGGGTTGCCATGGGCTACCGTGTGTAGCCAGTAGCCAGCATGAGTGGCCAGCAGCCGCAGTGAGCGGCTGTCCAGAAGCCGGCGACTGATCTGCCTCGCCCGGGAAGAGCGCAATGATGGTGCCAACTTGGGCCAGTGAAGCAACGTCCTCCACAACTAGACTGAAGAACAAAAAGGACAGCAACTTGTCTGTTCCCCCACCCCAATTCCCCAGCGCTGTTCCTATCCCCCAATTCCCCAATAAAATCTTTAAAAAAAAAAAAAAAGAGTTGGCTTCGGATGTCAGCTCTGAGCATCAGGACCCCGGTTCAGATCCCACATGAGGGCCAGTAACGCTGCACCCTCTATAGCTAAGATGGTGAATAACAGCTCGACCTGGAGCTGGGCTGCCGTGAGTCGCTGGCAACGGAGTAGGCTGTAGTGGGGCTGGCAGGCAGCTGGCGTGAGCTTTTGTGAGCTGCCGTGAACAGCTGTCTAGTGGCTGGCAAGCAACTGCCTCACCTGGGAAAAGCACAATGGTAATAACCAACATGGGCCAGTGAAGCGACATCCTCCATAACTAGACAGAAGAACAAAAGGACAGCAACTTGTCTGTTCCCCTCCCCCAATTCCCCAATAAAATCTTTAAAAAAAAAAACAGAGACAGGAATTACAACAGCCAGTGTTTTAAGGGCCAGGATGCCCACATTTTGCAACAAATCAATTCTAACCACCCCCCACATGAGGTCATTCACACCACACCAGATGTCTGATGGGAGAATGCACTTGGCCAAGCCTAGGTCACATCTTATCCCTCTACCTCCAGAGCAGGAGGCAGGACACTGTATCTTCATTACATTCTCCATAACAGGAAGGGGTTGGGATGCTGGACAGCAGAAAAAAGGATGGTGTCCATCATGCATGGAAGGATTCAGAATATTTCCCGAATGACAAGCTATGGATAAACTTTCCTTTGTTTGTTTTAGTAATGTTTCCATTACTAAAATATACGTGACCAGAAGCAGGCAGAACAAAATTATCACCCCAAGTACCAAGTTAGCTACCCTATTCTCATTTATCTGTCTAAGCCAGTGGAAACCATAGTTAGTCCTGCTGGGAATGTTTTCAGGTTGAAAGAGAGTGTACATCTCGATTGCTCTCTGAGATATAAACTCAAAGGGATTTTTTTTTTCCTTAAAGATTTTATTGGGGAATTGGAGGGAACAACACTGGGGAATCGGGGAAGGGGAACAGACAAGTTGCTTTTCTTTTATTCTTCAGTTGTGGAGGGCACTGCTTCACTGGCCCATGTTGGTATTGTGATCATTGCACTCTTCCCGGCTGAAGCAGATCAGTCGCCGGCCATTGGACAGCAGCTCACAGCAGCTGCCAGCCACTCACGGTAGCTTACAGCAGCCCACTTCAGCCCCACTGCAGCATACACCAGCCCAGCTCTAGGTCGAGCTGTTGTTCACCATCTTAGCTGTAGAGGGCGCAGCATCACTGGCCCATGTGGGATCCGAACCGGTGGCCCTGCTGCTCAGCTCTCACACTCCCAAGCCAGCTCTTAACCAATGAGCCACTCGGCCGGCCCTCAAAGCGATCTTTAAAGTGCATCTCTGCTTGGTATAGGTGCCTACTTAGCCTGTAGAAGTTGATCTGTGGTTAAAATTATTAGAGTTCCCCCTTAGTCTCACAGTGCTACTCTTGTGAAATTCACCTAGGCAGACGACATTGCATGGTAAAGTCTGCTCTTAACAACTCTTGGTGACTAGGAATCTTGTAGGAATTTCTTTCAAGTGTTCTGTTGGGGACTTCCTAGGCCATTAGAAAGTTAAGATAGGAAAGAATTGCTTGCCTTTTGCCTGTGCCTCAACACCCATAAAAATTGTTCAGGCTTTGAAAGGGATAGATAAAAAGGTGTTCTTTATAGTAGCCTGCTGACTTTCTTCTCTGCCTAAAGGCAGTTAGATGCAAGTTCATTTAACTCTTGAATAGTCTGAATAGTGAATTCAAAACAGCTAATTCAGAAGCTTCACTTTGGAGAACACTCATCTGAATTCAGTATATTGCAGTATGTTGTAGTCCAACTAGTCAAGGAGTATGTTAGAGCCTTTTTCAGTCAGCCTCCTCACTGCATTATCCCATAGAATAAGTAGATCATCACCAGGACCTGAGATCTTACTTGGATTTGACCCGCATTTTCAGTCCCTTTCTCCATTAGAATCTTTCATCCTTGACCCTTAAAGATAGCAGCTATCTGATTTGTATGCTTCCTCTATTTTATTTATTATTATTAATTATTTGTTAATTATTCTTTATTTTTTTATTCTATTTTTTATAAGCACTCAAAATAATTTCTAAAGATCGAATCCACCCTTTTATTTTAACAATAAAATAATTGAGATAGTTAAAAGGTAGTAAGTAATAAGCTGTCAAGGACCTGCACGTTGCTCAAATTGAGCTGATCTCAAAATAGCGTTAGCTGATTTTCCACTATAACCTTTCTCTTGTCTCCAGTTTTGAAGTCTGTGAGCATGTGGGTGTTTTGAATTCTGCTTAGATGTAAGAAGGGTGTTTGCCCAGCAGCAGTGAAGTGGAAAGCACACCAGTCTTGGAATCAGAGGATCCAAACGTGACTCTTAGTAATGTGCCCTTGGGCAAGCTGGTTGACCTCTCTGAGCCTTTATTTCTTCTTAAAATGGAGCATAACGCCACCAACCTCAAGGTGGTTAATGAGGATTAAATGAAGTAACAAATATGGAACTTGGTAAATATTTGCTGGCAAAGTCATTGTCTATTCACCTGGAACCCAGGCCTCTAGGTCAGAATTTTGGTACCTTCCAAGAACCATAGGCTCTCCCTTCATCCAGAAAGCTTAAAATTCCAGCTACCAGGTTAATGGTTAAAAAAGACACACTCTCTTTTCCCAGAACACAGCAGGTTTTGCTAAAATTCTGGGCCCTGTCTCCCTCCAGGAAGGCTATGGCATTGGGGACGATGAATACTCCTGTGCATACGATGGGTGCCGGCAGCTCATCTGGTACAACGCCAGAAGCAAGCCTCACATACACCCGTGCTGGAAAGAAGGTATTCATTCCTCTCCATCATGAATTTATCGGCTAGGTGAAGACATTAGGTTATTATGAAGCATCTATTATGTTAGGTCTTAAAATGTTTTAATGGAAGAATATGAAAAGGATTAGCCTTGGTATCCCCTGCCATGGATGTGAGTGGTGTTCACCTGGTAAGTTCACTTCTAGTGGAGCCCTTCTTTCAGCAAAAACATCTCAGGAGTATAAAATTCTTAATTTAGTGGGAACGATAATTGTAAGATTAATGTGAGTTCTAGTTTCTGCTCTGGGTATATGTTTTGAATCATAGCAGCCATGGAGATATTGAAATACTGACATTGTAATGCAAGTTAAATGAGGATGTTTTCAGAGACCAGATGGCTGTGGAATAGGCACTATTCAGTATTCACATTCTGGCACCCCTAGAGCAGCTATTAAGGGTGACTTGAGCGAGCACTTGTGGCCACAAACACATCTGCCCAGCCTCCATTCTCCAGACATCAGACTCAGGATGCTGTAGGGAGCACAGGCTACCAGCACACTCAATCGTGGCTCTAGGATTTTTTGCAGGAATATATCTTAGCAACAGCATGCTCTTCTTCACCCCATTCAATTTTTGTTCCATCCAATTTGCAGTATCCAAGACCTTAGACCCATGAAAACATTTATTAATGAAAGATTCAAGCAGCAAAGTTACAACCACACCATTGATTTGTAACACTGAAGGATTTAAGGTTATTGAGTCTTTTTATCCCCAGCTAAATACAGTGAAAACAGGCCTTCCCTGCACAGCACCATTGCATGGAGGCTGGTATTCTCAGGAGCCATGTGGGCCCTTCACCCCCTTGTTCTGAAGACATAGGGTCGTATTTAGGGGATGAAGCCTTTGAAAGATTTTATTCCCAGCATTGGAGCTAAATAAGGCATATAGTCCAGCTCCTTCTCCAAGCCTTCTATCTCTGTTTCCTTCCTGCCCCAGTCAGCATTATAGATGTAAAGTGAATTTTCAGGCATGCTGAGAGAACAGGAATTTGACCACTGCCGTGCAGGGACAGCTCCACTTAATTAACTAAATTGATAGTGTGGGAAAGGAAAAACCTTAAAAGCCAACATAAGCCTTTATTTTAATGGCTTGCAGGTTTTTAAAGGAACATAAAGCTTCATTTAACAGTATAGGATAGATGCACTGTCTGCAAAAACTGTCTAGTTTGTATTTTTAAATAGTTTTAAAAATGATTAGTAATATGTTTATTATAAAAATTTGGAAAATGGGGAAAGCAAAATGAAACTAAAATCTCCATCCAGAGATTTTTTTTAAAAAAACATTTAAAATTTTGTATATACATTCCTTATTGTTATACTTAATATACCTTAAACAGCTTTACAGGTTATTAAATAACATTTTAATGGCTTTTTAAATATTATATAATCGTACTATATTAATCAGTACCTCAAGGTTAGATACATTTTTCCTTTTTAAATTATTATAAAAAATAATATAAACCATTCTGGATTTCCTCAGGATGAGTGCTTAGAAGTGAAACTCTCTGGCAAGGGGGATAAAGAATTTCATTTTTGAAATTCCTTTGCTATATATTACCAGATTTTCCTCCACCAGCAATGAGTGTCCATTTTTCTTGACATCGCTGTGTAATTTCCCGTGTTTATCTTGAACAATTTAAAAAGCAAAAACTTGATGAGAAGCTGAATGCTTTTTTTTTTTTTTTTAATGTTTTTGGGCAGTTGTTAGGGAATTTTAAATCTCACCCAAGAGGCAGAGAAGCACATGATTTTGATCTTATTTCACTGATCCCAAAATGCACATTTGTAGCATCTTTGAAATTGAGATGCATCTTACAATGGATGGCTTGTCACAGAACAATCGGCAGCATTTTCTTCTGAATGGTACACTAAGTAACTGCTGTGGAGGGGGTCAGATCAGTTGCAGAAAAAGCAAGCAAGATGGATATGTTGACTATGGCTACAGATGCAAACTCAACACAGTGTCATTAAAACCCTTGGGACACTTGGCAGAACCCTGGTAGTGTACACCCTTATCCTAACAGTGTTTTGCTTTATCTTGTAGGAGATACAGTAGGATTTCTGTTAGACTTGAACGAAAAGCAGATGATCTTCTTCTTAAATGGCAACCAGCTGCCTCCTGAAAAGCAAGTCTTTTCATCCACTATGTAAGTAGCTTTTCCCAGACAAAAATTCGAGGAGATGCATGGAATGCAGTTTTACTTTTCTCCAAAAAAAAAAATTCGTCCATTTATGTGGTCACTTGAGATGAGAAATCATTTTATTTCAAGTAATTGGGGACCCATTGGTCGTACCTAAAGCTATCTCACAGTTTTCACCTGGGAAGGCGAAAGCAGGAGGCTGGTTCACAGGCCTCTCTCGGTTAGTAAGCCGACCCTGTCACTCTTCTTGTCTGCTAGGCTGTGATTCATTACGAGTCTTAAAACCACTTTACGTATGAGCTTTACTTTGTTTTTATGAGTTCTCTTGACCTCTGTACGTTTTTATCTGTAGATCTGGATTTTTTGCTGCAGCTAGTTTCATGTCATATCAACAATGTGAGTTCAATTTTGGAGCAAAACCATTCAAATATCCACCGTCTATGAAATTTAGCACTTTTAATGATTACGCCTTCCTAACAGCTGAAGAGAAAATCATTCTGCCAAGGTAAGGAATCTGCGTGGGCTATCTCATACTTTCATGCATCTCATGAGAAATTAAAGTTTCTAAGAGACGTTTTTCAACTTTATACAAATAATTCTGAAAACCTGAGTAAAGTAGTGACTTCCTAAGAAATATAAATTACTAGAACACATCCCAGAAGAGATACAAATGAACAGTTGTTATAAAGTTAATTGAAAAACATTAAGAGCTATGTTCCCAAAAAGCATCAGACCCAGGTCGTTTCACAGGCGACCTTCACCATATCTTTACGTGACAGATAGCTTCATTGCTATTTAAAATGTTACAGAACCCAGAAAGAAAGAGCACTTCCAGATAATTTTTATGAGCTAAATAAATAACATCCAATTTGAAAATCAGACAACATAACACATGCACATACACCAAAAAAAACCCGACTAACTTCACTTGAATGCCAGTGTAAAAATCCTAAATATTAGGAAATCAAGTGCATCTTTTAACAAACTTGGGTTTATTGAAACAGACTTCTCGTTGGGTTTTAGCTGCATGGCAAAGATGCCCACACTGTACTATGACCACTAGGAGGACAGTGAATGCCATCTTGGATAAAATGTCACAGCTGTTATTTGCCCAAAACTGTGATTGGCATTAATTGTCTCATTGGATGAATGCCTCCTTTTCTTCCTTGTGAGATGAACATAGTCTGTTCCTTAAGCTGGGAAAGACTCCAGCTGCTTCCTGGTAATTACTTCAAGTTGAAGCTTGTTTCACAATATCAGGCAAAGTTTATTATTTTTTACCAGAGCAGCTTCCTGGACCTGTGTGAGGAAGGGGATTTTTGTTACTAATGCCACATGTGTTTTGTCAATAACAGTCTCAGCACTGAAGGAGACCATACTGGCCATGGCAGAGCCAGTATTGGGCCTTTCTGCCCCTAAGGGACTCCTATAACATAACATAATCCTAGCTCCTGTTTTGGCTCAAAAAACAGGTCTGTAAACAGCCCTCTGGGCTGTGCTTCACCTTAGACTCAGTGCCTAAAGGCTTAAGAGTGGCTCAGCAGTGTCTGAATGAACTAGAAAATGTCACATAGTGACAGCAGCATCGGCTGCACCAGCAGAACCTCCAGAATATCCCAAGAACAAAAGGGCTGCTTACATCCCAACTCAGGGACCTGAGGTTCATTCCTAGAACTTCCCTTCGGTTGTCTTAGTGCCTGACAGAGATCCTTAACTTTAAACTCCTCTTGGTGAAAGTCTGAAGTAACAGCACTTCTCATCTGTCATACCCCATTACTTTTTTATTTAGCCTATCTTCTTGAATGCAGTGCATAAATAAGTCTGCCTTCTCACATACATCCTGAAAGGTATGGCCGATCCATCTAAGAGTTCCCCCTGGAGGCTGGCCTAAGTTACATCTGCTTCAGCATTTACTTAACCGCCCCTGCAGAATTAAATGTTGCAAAAGTCAGATGGCAGCAGGTATCCACTATCGGCAAGTCTCCTTTTATGGGCAGCTTCTAGATTCTCCCTTGGTACCACATCAATTCAGCACTGAAAGTGCAGCCTGCCTTGAATAAAAACAGCGGAGTTAAAAACTAGAGCAGTCCTATGCTGCACTAGACTTTGTCTCTGACAGTGACATCAAGATAGGAATTGTTGGAGGCTAACCGAGTGGCCTCCTTAATGCCAACCTCCTACTAGTACATTCCAATCACAATTAATTACAAATTGTGGCATTAAGTGTTAAGGTGCCCAAGACCATTTTCTATGCCTTTAATAGTTTCAGCCCGTGTTCCAAAAGCTTATATTCAGGGATACTTTTTAAATCATTGGAATAGTATTCCTTCCTGGCTTCAGAGTAGGAGATCATGGCCGTCAGTACCTGGGATTTTGTAGATTGTTCTTTATTGTGTATACCCTCTGACTCTAATTCCTCTCCTTTCGTTCATTCTGTTTTTCTTCTTCTTAACCTTTTTAGTATGGCTTTAGTATCACAAACTTCAAATACACATAAAAGAAAAAAGAATAGGATAGCGAAGTATCATGTACCCACCTCTCAGCTACAGTAGTCATCCACTTGCGGCCACCTGCTTTCTCCTCCAGCCTTCCTGGAGTCCATCCATTATCATTCCAGATTCTCGGGCCATAATTCTAGAGTATCCTTGACACCTTACTTCTGCCATTCCCATATCCGATCCCTCAGCAAATCCTGTGGGCTGTGTCTTCAGATTGTATCCCAAATCCAACTGCTTTCTTATCATCCCTTCTGCTACCACGATGGTCCAAGCCTCCATAATTTCCCACCTGGATTATGTTTGCCCTGCCCTCTAGTCTCCCTGTTCCTGCCTTGACCCCCTTCAGTCTATTCAACACAGCCTTCAGAATGATTTTGTTACAACTTAGATCAGATCATGTGCTTCTCTGTTCAGAATACTTAATGGCTTCCCATTTCACTTAAGGTAAAATCTTAAAACCCTTACGGTGACCTACCGTGCCCTACATGATTTGTCCCCTCCGTTCCAATATTTCTTTGACTGCATCTCCTACCCGCTCCCATTTGTTCATGTTCCTTCTTCAGCCACCCTGGCCTCCTTGCTGCTTCTAAAACATACCATAGTTTTAAACTTTTAAATATTTAAAACATACTAAGGTCTATTGTAGCCTCAGGGCCTTTGCACTTGCTCTTCCTGCAACTAGAAGGTCCTATGTGTATTTTTCAAAAATACCAAGCAATAACTCAATTCTGACTCTTATCTACCTGGAGATAGCATCAGATCCCACAATTTAAGGGCTCCGTCATACAAGACTGCCCTACTCCCCCACTTTAAATGCCAGTCAAAAGTTCAGGTTGTTACCTGTGCTTCCGACCGACCAGCTGTAAATAGGTTCCCAGGACCCCCTCCTACTGATCAATTAATTTGCTAGAGCAGCTTACAGAACTCAGGAAAAATTTACTTAGTACATTACTGGTTTATTATAAAAAGGATATAACAGGAACAGCCTAGGGCAAGGTATAGAGAAAGGGCACAGAGCTCCCATGCCCTCATAGTCATGGGCATGATTGATTAAATCATTGGCGATTGGTGATTGAAGTCAATCTCTAACCCCTCTCCCCTTTAGTCAGAGGATGGGGCTAAAAGTTTCCAAGCTCTTATTACAAGGTTGGTTCCCCAGGCAGCCAGCCCCCTTAGCTTACCTAGGGACTTTTCTAAAGTAACCTCAGTAACCTATAAAAAGAGACCTTTTTCTTAGGAAGTTTCAAGGGTTTTAGGAACCCTGTGCCAGGAATGAGGATGAAGACCAAATATATATATTTCTTATTATAAATCATAATATCATAAATGCAACAAAAATTGTGATATAACCTTTTAAAAAATTAAAGTCGTGTTCTTTTGACCTTCATTCAACAAGAAACTATTAGCCTCACATTAAGAGGATAATTTAGCAGAAGCAATGGCTTGAAAGAGGGAGGAATTTTAAATAAAAGAAATTAATTCCTAAATAAATAAAATCACACTATCACAAATGGTCTCTCTCCAGATATCCGCAAGGCTCACTGCTTTACTCTCTTCATGTCTTGATCTAAATGTCACCTTAATGAGACCTTCCCTTGTGGCCATGTGTAAAAGTGTAACTCCCTGCCTCTCACATATACCCTCCTTGTCCTCCCTGCTTTATTTTTCGTCATGCTACTGCTTGTCAGCGTTTAACAGTCTGTATATTTCACTTTTTTATCTGGTTTATTGTCTGTCTCCCCCCACTGGAGTGTAAGCTCTCTGAGATACTTTTTTAGTCCCCTCTTCACTGCTGAATCACCAGGGTTTGGAACAGTGCCTGGCACACAGGGAGGCCTTACGTGCTTGAATGAATGCTTTGTGTTTCTCTTGCCCATGCGTCAAGGCTGTCCCTTCAGCAGTGCCGTTCTGCCTCTACTTTTACATTCCCAACTGAGTGAAAGTACAGGGCAGGGATTCTAGCATGAGGTGCCTGGACGTCCAGGGAGTCTACGATGGGCACCTTGAAATTGTATAAAAACTTGTATATGTGTATTTTCCTTGGGAAAGGCCATATGCTTTTTTTTTTTTTTTTTAAGATTTTTTTTTTATTGGGGAATTGGGGGGATGGGAACAGTGCTGGGGAATTGGGGGAAGGGGAACAGACAAGTTGCTGTCGTTTTGTTCTTCAATCTAGTTGTGGAGGACGTTGCTTCACTGGCCCAAGTTGGCACCATCATTGCGCTCTTCTCTAATGAGGCAGATCAGTCGCCGGCTTCTGGACGGCCGCTCACTGCGGCTGCTGGCCGCTCACGCTGGCTGCTGGCTACACACGGTAGCCCATGGCAACCCACTGCCACAGGGATTGCAGCCTACGCCGTCGCCGGCGACTCATGGCAGCCCAGCTCCAGGTTGAGCTGTCATTCAGCATCTTAGCTGTGGAGGGCAGTGTCACTGGCCCTCACATGTGGGATCCGAACCGGGGCCCTCTGGCATCCCAAGCGAGTTCTTAACCATCGCGCCACTCGGCCGGCCCAGGCCATATGCTTTTCATCAAACTTTCAGAGATGTGTGACTTAAAATGTTAAAATTTTGCTGGTAAAGAGCATTGACCTTAGAACTAAAAGATTTGAATTTGATTCATGAATCTGTTTACTGTGTGTGGCCTTATGCAAATCATTTCCTTCAACTATTTGTACAATGGGAATGACCATGCCTCCTTCATTCCAAAGGGAATCCAGTGATTTCAGACCTTTGTAAGAGTGAAATGAGATGTCATGTGTGAAAACTACTGAATAAAACAAGGAATGGGATACACAGTATGCAAGAACGTCCAAACATATAGAAAGATTTTATATTAGAGTTTATTTGAGCCAAACTGAGGACATGCCTGGAAGCAAGATCTCAACTGAATGAGAAAATGCTCCATAGAATGGCAGTTTTGCAGCTCTTTTTATGCATTTAGAATCAAAGGAGAGAAGTAATGAAGGTACATGAAATCTATTGGTGGTAGATTTATTAAGGAGGCTGAAATAAGCAAAAGAGGGGGATTTTCTAGGATTGGTGGGTGCAGAATAGTTAACATTTAACTTTTACAGTAAATAAAGATGGTATGTGGGCAACAAGATAACGATGAGGAGTTCCAGGTGCTCTACCCAGTGCCTCCCAGGGTTTATGCCTCCCAGGGATTTGGCATTTCAAAGGTTGTTATCCTAGATACCTAAGATCAGTGGACAGGGCTGCTTAAGGTAAAGGAAGCTATGGGCCTGGGAAGTGACTACCCACCATGACCTGCCCAGTTAGGAATTTATGATCAGACCAGCCTGTGTGGTTACTTTTGTCACTGAGCTTGTCAGGCCTGTCGTGTGCCCCCCTGAGCTTGCTGGGTCTGCTGTGTAGTCCCTTTTTCGTCCACAACACACACAAAGCATTTTCAAAGCATTTTCTATGCATTTCTGCTAGCAGGCTCCATTTATTGGTTGACAAATTGTGTTTTCTACTCAGGCACAGGCGTCTTGCTCTGTTGAAGCAAGTCAGTATCCGGGAAAACTGCTGCTCCCTGTGTTGCGATGAGGTAGCAGACACGCAATTGAAGCCATGTGGACACAGGTAAGATGGTTTGTTTGATTATTTCCTATTTTGCACATTATATTAGGCAAGGTGTCATCCTGTGTTTGAATTGCTTTTAGAGCATTACCAGTTCCATATCTGAATGAGGAATTAGAGTTTGCCAAGTACACAGGGCTGTCTTCCAGAAAGTTCCTGAAATAGAAGAAGCTGCTTGATATGGAATACCTGTGTTTTCTCAATACTATATTTTTAATACAGTTTTCACATCACAAAATGTAAAAGGATTAATGCTATTTATGAGTTTCTTCGGCAACCCCTCTTAGTCTTACAGCCTTCTCATATACTTATTATTTACAGTCCTAACCATTGAGAAGGCAGCATCTCCCTGCCATCTAACCAGATTTCAGTTGTATGAGATGAACTCAGAGGGCAGCCTAGATCCTATAGTACAGAGTGGCTAAACATCATCAAAACCAGCAAGTAAGCTGGTCCCCAAGAAGGCCAACCCAACTAAGGGTAGAAAGTGGATGGAAGGGCCGGCCAAGTGGCCCATTGATTAAGAGTTGGCTTGGGACGCCAGCTCTGAGCAGCAGGGCCCCGGTTCGGATCCCACATGAGGGCCAGTGATGCTGCGCCTTCTACAGCTAAGATGGTGAACAACAGCTCGACCTGGAGCTGGGCTGCCGTGAGTCACCGGCGACGGTGTAGGCTGCAGTGGAGCTGCAGTGGGCTGCTGTGAGCTACCGTGAGTGGCTGGGAGCCCATGTGAGCGGCCGGCAGCCAACATGAGCTGCCAAGAGCCGGCGTGAGCAGCCATCCAGTGGCCAGCAACCGATCTGCCTCACCCGGGAAGAGCACAATGATAATACCGACATGGGCCAGTGAAGCGACGTCCTCCACAACTAGACTGAAGAGCAAAAGGACAGCAACTTGTCTGTTCCCCTTCCCCGATTTCCCAACGCTGTTCCCCTCCCCCAACTCCCCAATAAAGTTTTTTTAAAAAAGGGGAAGAGAAGGCAGTGCGTGGGCCCTGGCCCAGCCCAGGATTGTGTGCTGACTGCATGTGAGCAGTGCCCACACTCATGTTCCAGGCCAGCTCCCTATATAGTTCACCTCGGCCCATACCATACCTTGCTCTTATTTATTTTTTTTTTTTTAAGATTTTTTTTTATTGGGGAATTGGGGGATGGGAACAGCGCTGGGAAATTGGGGGAGGGGAACAGACAAGTTGCTGTCGTTGTTCTTCAGTCTAGTTGTGGAGGACGTTGCTTCACTGGCCCAAGTTGGCACCATCATTGCACTCTTCCCGGGTGAGGCAGATCAGTCGCCGGCTTCTGGACAGCTGCTCACGGCGGCTGCTGGCCACTCACGCTGGCTGCTGGCTGCACACGGTAGCCCATGGCAACCCACTGCCACAAGGGCTGCACCCTCCACCGTCGCCGGCAACTCACGGTAGCCCAGCTCCAGGTTGAGCTGTTGTTCAGCATCTTAGCTGTGGAGGGCAGTGTCACTGGCCCTCACATGTGGGATCCGAACCGGGGCCCTCTGGCGTCCCAAGCCAGTTCTTAACCATCACGCCACTCGGCCGGCGCCTTATTTTTGACATAGCTTTAGCCACCAAGTCTCCTAGCGGTCCAGAGCCTAGAGTGATGGACCCCAACTTGTCACCCCTGGGCATGGCACAGCCTGGGCCCCTGACTCTGCCTCTGTTTGTTTGCTGTCCTTTGAAATGGGTTGTTATCTAATTGGCTGCTAAGGGACGTGCATATGGTGTATCATCTGTCACCCTTAGCTATACCAGCCTCTCTTCTGAAAGAAAGCACAATGGCTTCACTTGTGGTTTTTCCTTGGTATCAACTCTGCAGCCCAGAACTCCTCAGTTTGAGTTCCTTTGGAGATTTTAGTTTTCAGGGCCTCACAGGCAGATGCAGAGTTTAAAGGTTGGATCTCTTAATACCCTTTTTAATATTTGTTTCTTTAAGAATGTGAAGATCCCAAACAGCAGGATCTGGTCTTAGTCATCTTTGCACTCTCTGGCCCTTCTCCATGGCTTTTGCACAAAGTAAGGGCTCATGATTGAAGGCTGAAATCTAAAAACTTGGAACCAGTTATCTTAAGTATGAGCACATTCTCTTTAATAAACAAATCCAAAACAGGGTTGGAGGAGCAAACTAAAAGAGTTATAAGAAAGTTTATTTCAACTTTCAGCAGCGACAACAATTTTAAAAGGGTAGGGGTAAAGAAAGGAAATCTGGATACACAGAATGACATGAACAGACCATGAGAAGAGATTCCTATTACCACAGAAGAAACTGAGATGATTATCAAAGCTACCTTTGTCTCTTCCCCCTCGAAAGCACTAAGCCCAGATGGTTTCACAGGTGAATTCTTTCAAACTTGCAAGGAATAGATAGATTCTATTTGAACCTCTCCAGACCATAGAGAAAATAGGAAAAGAACCATATTCTTTTTACAAAGCCTACATGATAATCATACCAAAAGTGGATAAAGAAAAAAAGAAAAAAAGAAAAAGAAAACACCAAAAAAAGAACACTTAGGAATATAAATCTAAAAATCTCAAATATTATCAAGTAGGACCCAGCAACACAACAGTGGGTGGGGTGGGAGCTTATCTCAGGAATGCAAGGATGGTACAATATAGGAAATCTACTTATATAATTGACTCAACTAGGCCAAGGGGAGAGAGGCTGGAAATTAACACTTTTTCCAAAAATGCTGCAATGTCATTCGTTAAAATTCAGTATCCATTTCTAACAGATGGAATATTACAAAACAGAAATGAATGGAGGGAAGAAAACTATAAAATAGGAATGTGTGGATACTTCCTTAACAAAATAAAGACACATATATCTCAGCCAACCCCTCGCATCTTTTTAATGGTGACGTACCGGAAGCATTCTAAGAGATGGTGGGGACAAAATAAGGATGCCAGCTGTTGGCACCATGATTTGCATTGTATAAGCTAAGGCAGTTAGACAAGAGAGAGAAAAGAGGCAGAAAAACTGGAAAGAGGAACGAAATCATTTGGAGATGATGGATTGTATACCTGGGCACCAGGAGAATTGAGTGAAAACCTATTAGCATCAGTGTGACAATGGAACAAGCTAGTTGGTTAAAAAAAACAGTAGCTCTTCTATATATGAACAGCAACCATTTAGACCATATAATTGAAGATTCCTTTTATAATAGTCAAAAAATGAAAAAATTTTTAAAAGGCTATTTAAGAATACATACCAAGAAATGTGTGATGCCTATAAGAAGAAACCTTTTAAACAACCAAAGTATATAATAGAAGACTTGAATAAATAGGTCTGTTTTTGGATAAGAAGACCTCTCAGTATTGTAAAAGTGACAATTTTCCCTAAACTTTAAGTTTAATTTAGTCTATATAAAAAGGGCAACATAATTTTTGTTGTTGTTCTAGAAAAAGAAACACTAATTTAAAAGTTCATGTGATGGTAAGACAAGAAAATTCTAAAAAACAAGGTATGGAGGGAGCCTACACTACCTACCACATCTTAAAATATGTTAAAATAAATGTGTATAGTTGGGTCCCAGTATAGGAAAAGAATGACAGAACAATGAAACAGAATAGAAGCCCAGAAATACAACTAACTACAAATGAAAATGTGATAAAAGATATTGTGTCAAACTACAATGAAAGATGGCCTATTTAGCAAATGATAGTGGGATAAATGGCTAGCTGTCTAGGAAAAAATAGCATTGTATCTCTACCTACATACACACATCTGCATGTATATACTGTGTACATACAGACTTTCTGGAATATCCCACATGAAATTTTATTCCTCAGAAGAGGAATACTGAGGATCAGAAATAGGAGGGAGACTTATTGTTTATTTGTATATTTACTTCGTTTTTTAGTCATTAAGTATTTCCCGTTCACTTAACAAGCTTGTGAACATCTTTAGATTAAGTCAGCAGTAGTGGTCAGTTTGACCTTTTGAAGCGTTAACCTAACTGGCATTTGTCTTTCTCCTCAGTGACCTGTGCATGGATTGTGCCTTGCAACTGGAGACCTGCCCATTGTGTCGTAAAGAAATAGTGTCTAGAGTCAGACAAATTTCTCATATTTCATGACACACGTGAAGAGGCATGATGGACTTATTTCTACTCAATTCCAGCCAATGTTGAAAAGAAAAACAAAAGAAAAAAATCTCATCAGTTGTACGCACATTGAAACTTATAGCCATGGCCAGATTTTATGCTAAAAATGGTAGTTTGTCAAAGACAAAATTCTCTTAGAATCTAACCCAACTTGCCAGCCCTGAGAAATTCCTTTTAAGGCCAAGGAAAGCTGAATACTAACAAGCTAGGCCTGTGGTACCGGTACCTCCATGAAAATCAATAGGAGACAGTGCCCTCCTGAGTGCTGAAACCACACTGGAATTCTCCACGTTGGGATCATTTAACACAGGAGGTCTTGTCTCATATTCTAAAGTTTTATTTTGGACAAAATTCATTATGGAGAAGTAAATGACATCATTTCTGGGTTAAGTACAACCTCCCATTGTTCAGATACTGGTGTGTTAAGCGTGGATATTGCACTGCAAGACTTGAATCTATAAAACTAGAATCACACAGGTCAATCAATACTACAAGCAACATGGAGGGCCTGAAAGAAGGTGCACAGACTGTAGGGGGGAAAACCCACATTTTTGATATTTCAGTGATTCCAAAGAGCGGCTAGTTTTTTTTTTTAACTACAGAAAATTGGTGGTATTATCACATTCATGGTGTTTCTATCCAATTTCAGTACCCACATTTTGTGAGGAAAAAATGTTTTAACAATGCAGAAGGAATTCTTAAATTAATTGCAATGTTTGACTCGAGAAAATTTGGTATTTAGGGTATTTTTAAGGTACCATCAAATCAGGTTTTCTGTTTTTTGTTAAAAAAATTTTTTTTTTAAATCAGTGTTGTTTTGGAAGTAATATATCTTGAAACTCTTGAACTAATAGTCTCAAAAACTCTTAGAGGACAGTCTGAGAGCACATATTCCTATTGTTTTAAATAAATACATGTTTTTGAATAGTAAATTCAATCATGGATTGTTGACTATGTCTTCATCAAAAGTGTTAATCCCTCTCAGGGTCTCTGGTGAAGACCTTCAAGAGTTGTTTTTTCTCCCAGAAAATTGGAAGGTAGAATTGTAAATTCATAGAACTTATTTTATAATGGTGTACCTCAGCAGCTGCCTTTCAATTTATGCCAAGTCCTTACTGAGTTTATACTTGAATAGTAAATATGTCTTCTGAGTTTTACAGTGTCTTAAACTCAATGCACATATTTTCTTCCTTTCCCACCCGTTCTTGTTTGTAGTTCATTAAACTGTCCTATTACAGAGCTGATCCCCTTCCTGGCCGTACTTGTTGGGGTGCTGGATTTTTTCCATGTCTTTAGTCTTCCATAAATTCAAATATATATATAAATATATAAATATATATATATGTTCTCTTTAGCTTGTGGTGAATCAGTAATTTGCATTGAAGAAATAAAACATTTGTTGCCTTTTTTGACTAAGATTTCACAACTTTCATTGGTGCCTGCTGCTAAAGTTCCAAGATATCATACTCTCAAGTTTAAGGGTTACTTTCTAGGATAGGAGAAAATCAAGCATTAGAATTAAGAAGCAGGGCCGGCCGAGTGGCTCAGTTGGTTAAGAGCTCGCTCGAGTTTGAGCTCTAAGCAACAGCGGTTCAATGCCCGGCCTGAGCTGAGCAGCCGCTGAGCTGCCGACAGGTGGCAGGATGGCTCAGCTTAAAAAAAAAAAAAAGAATTAAGAAGCAAGGTTAATCACTTATTCACCCAGCAAATCTTTGTGGAGCACCTAATATGTTCTGGGCACTGTGCCTCTGTGGTATAGGAAACAGATCTATTCATGGAGCTTACTTCCATCTGGTAGTGGGATTAAGACATATTTGTGTTTATTGTAATAAATTGTTAGTGCCTTGAAAAAAGAATAGGGTGCTATGAGAGAGAATGAGGGGGACTTAATTTACATGGCAGGGTGGATTGCGGGGAGTGGGACAGAGGAAACCACACTAAAGAGGTAGTAGTAAAAACTCAGAAAGGAAGACGGAGGACATGGCCAGGCAGAGAGACAGAGAACAAGCTTCTAGGACATGAACACAACATTACAGGCAAAGGCCCTAACTTGGGAGGAAAGGAGCACAGTGGGTGGGCTTCATGATCTGATGGAAGGCCCATGTAGCTAGTAAGACAGCAATGGGTGGGTAGAATTGTATGCTTCAGTGGTGGAGAGGTCAGGGGACTGGCTCAAGAAGCCATGTTAAGGATTTTGTATTTTATCCAAAGTGCAATAGAAAGCAAAGGAGTTTAAACATGGAAGTGATTTGATAAATAATTTTTAAAATGGCTATGGCTTCTCTGTGGAGAATGGAAAGCGGTGTGTGGGGGTGGGGGTGGGGGGCAGGATAGATGACATGCAAAAAATGGAAATAGTAAGACCAGTAGGGAAACTGAAGGGATCCAGCAGAGAGATGAAGGTGATCTGTAAATGCAGTGGAGATAGAGAAAAGTAAATGGAATTAATAGGTAATGTGTCTCTGTTGGAGCCTATTAGCTTTCTAGATATCTACCCTTGAACTTTGTTCATAAGATGATCTACTTTCTAATTGTTCTAGATCATAAAACAAGATTTCAATATTAATCATTCAGGATGGAAGCAAAGTTGTAATCTTGGAGCTACTTCAAAGGGAAAGATATTTACTCCATTTAGGGAAAAATCTAGGGGTTAGCAAGCTGTGTGTGGAAGAGTAACTAGTAGATCTATATTATGTAGTACCTGTAAGCATTTTAAGAGACAGGCTTTTACTGATGATGTATTGTACCAGAGAGAAAAAAAAATTATTTTTTATTTCCTAGATTCCAGCCCTCAAAAAACAACCAAAACATTTTTAATAAATTGCCACCTTTTTTGAATGATATTGATAAAACAAGATAAAGTCATGGTGTCATTCACAGAATGCCAGGAAACAATAATTCAATCACAGAAACCAAAACAATTCCACTACGAGGAAATGATTTGCATAAATTTCAACTATCTTGAACATGTATCTGTGAAAACCAAACTGTGCAACTACAATCAGCTTTCCCCAAGATCGTCAGTTTTTTCTATTTACTCACTGAAAACAATGGCTAACCCACAAAAGGTTTAAGAAATGATTATTAATGGAAAACATTTAATATAGTCAAGTAAATGTTTTAGTTCCAGATCCCACAGATATCTACTTTGTGTCCATTCAAAATATCAATTCATTCAGGCTGGCCATCTCAGATGAAACCTAAGCCATACTTTTAATCTCAGTATACATGTACCACACATTTGGCTAAAAGGTAAAATGTAACGCAAAAAACAATGCCTAGTGGTCCAGTCAAGAGAAATCAGCTTTGGGGAATCTTTTTTGCACAATTTGGCAATTTTGGAGGGGACTGTTTTCTGATTGCATTGTTCAAAAGAGTTCTGTCCACTTTTATCTCGCATAAGCCAAGAAGCTAGTTACTGCCTAATAATCTTTATGATGTGAATATTATCTTTTATGATGTAAATTACGAGACTTCCACTTCTTGCAGTGAGGCTTTCCTTCCACGAGAGGGAGTACCTGCCTTGCAAATCTGACGTTTGCATTATCTGAATCAAAAGCTTAAGGGATTGGGTCTCAAGAGATTTGCAACTTATAATGCTCTTTAAACTACTTAGTCTTCTAAAATCTTGTTAATTTGCAAATGAGGAAATTGAGGCTCGGCTTGGATTCTTTCTTCCATAAAACCGGGGCGACGTAAGATTTAATCGCCGCATAGCGTGAGAACGTCAGCGACCCCGAGGCCCAGCTTGCCTTGGCGACTCCATCCCTTTCCCTCACTTCCTTTCCCTATTTTCGCCCCGCCCGGGCGTCGGGCAACGTGCACCTGTGATTGGTTGTCAGGAGCAGCGAGGCGGCGGAAGCGATTGCGGTGACCATGGTGACGGGAGGCGGGGCGAGGCGCCAAGAGATCTGTAACCGACCGCGACCCTGCCCCTGCAGCGGCTTGTGCAGAGGTCTGGCGGGGCGTAGCGGCCCGGCCAGTGCGTGGCTGCAGCCGGGAGCCTGAGGCCGGGCCCTCGAGCATAGGTGCTGACCCGGCTGGGCCGTGAGTTGGCCGTCGCCTCGGTGGCAAGGCCTCCCCGATGCCGGTTGGGGCTTTGCGGAACAGAACGGAGGCTGGGCCCGGGCCGCGGGCAGGGTAAGAGGCTGACGGGCCCGCTCGCTCGCACCGGGTGGATGCGGCGGCGGCGATGGACGCTCTAGAGGAAGAGAGCTTCGCGCTGCCTTTGTGAGTCACACCGCCCGGGAGGCTGGAGGCTGGGGTTTGCTGGTGCTCGGCCTCGGCGCTTTGAAACGGGTGCCCTCGCGGGGTGGGGGACCGATAAGTTTCCGCCCGGGTTCCTGGTGTCGATTCTGCCGCTGCAGCGACCGCCGGGTTTAGGCCCGGGAGGACGAGTGTGGGGCGGGCGCCTCTGTCACAACCCCCCTGCCTCTAATCTTCAGTCGCCAGCAAAGCCGGGAGGATTTGAGCTGCCGAGGCCCGACCATGGGCCAGAGGACCCTTCACCAGGGACTCCTGACCTAATTTCCACCTCCCCCTTCTGCCAGTATCTCGCCTGCGTTAGGTTCACGTTCACAAGCAGATAGGTGTGGGGTGATAGCGAAGGATGCGGTGAGTAGAACCGCAGGCAATAAATGCGGAGGACTCTTAAGATGTCCCATGCGACGCTTTGCTCCCTTTATTTGTCCCTTTTGTAATTCCTGGTGCATATCAGGTTTTCTGAAAGTGGAGCCATTACATTTATGTGTGATGTCACAGATGCGTCCAGTGCGTTTTATTGTTTGGAATTGCTAGATTAGACCATACTCATTTAATTGTTGAAGCTGTGATAGGAAGTTCATTTTGCCATTCTTTTTTCTTTTGTGCATGTTTGAAAATGTCCATAATAAAAATGTTTTTAAAAACGAATTCTTTGAAACAGCACCTTATCCAGGCATATTTTTCAGCTCTTCCGCCTCTGATGCAGAATTTGATGCTGTGGTTGGATATTTAGAGGACATTATCATGGGTAAGCTTCCTTGCCACAATCTGATCTATGCTCACTTTAGTAAACCCTTGCTTTTAAGGAGACTGAAATTAATTTGGAGAGTTAATTTTTAAAAGAGAGAAAAAGTCCAGCTACATATAATTTTCTAATGTAGCACAATGTAATATTGAGCCTTACTGTGATTTATCTTAAGAGGCAGACAGCCCAGTACTCCTTAAAACAATACCCAGAGATTCAGGACTTATTTCAGGTAATCAGGCACCTAGGATTTATGGGACTCTTGGCAAAACTCCAGAAATAGTGACCTCCTTTATTGTAGAAATCAAGCAGTTTAGTTTTTAGTTGTAACATTTTCGTGACACAAACGACAGCATAATACCATAACCATAGTACAAATGTCCATGAAGAAAACAAGGTTGACATACTTCAGCTGTTTCTTTATTTTCCTGGGTTCTGAGTTCCTGTTTGTGGGTTCGTTTTGGCATCCATAAGTCCTGCTAAGTTATAAGCAGTGACAGACACCAAAGATTTAAGACAGGTGTGTGAGAAAAACTTAAATTTGAGAAAATTTTGTCTATTGACCTGGTTTTTAAGGAATTAGGAAGAGTACAGTTATCTGGTGTTACTAGCTGTATTTCTTAGTCTAGTTTAGTCTGAAAATCACTGACCAAGTTTTTGTACATTCAGATCTGTGAAAGTTTACCGTATTTGCCGGCGTATAAGACAACTGGGCGTATAAGACGACCCCCTAACATTTCCACTCAAAATACAGAGTTTGTTATATACTCGCCGTATAAGACTACCCCCTCTTCCGCACACCTTCCACACACCAAATAAAAGGTAAAACAATATCAGATTTGATTTCAACATTTTAATTTATATTCAAATGCTTATGACATGCAGGAAAACTGTCACAAGGCTGTATGTAATCAAACATATACATAAAACAGTGCAAGTTTATTACCGGTAAACATACCGGTAATTCACTAAAGAAAACACACTCTATAGACTGGTACCGTAGATGCTTCTCAGGAACATAGGCAAGCAGCCCACAACCTAGAGGGACTGTCAATGATAGAAGTAAGATAACAAATGGAGAGAGCAAGTGCCGGGCAAGTCCCTAGCAAGTTTGCTGGCATGACAGTTTCCCCTTAAAAGCAATTTTGCGCTATCATACTGGGTGTATGGTCGGCTGTGTGCGATTTTGCGAGTGTGGTAAAATCGCATAACAGCGGAGCATACACCCAGCAGCGCTGCTGATGCCTGAATGGTATGTGGAATGAAGTGGGCGGGCATCGGGAGGCCACTATGGCACGGGGCAAGCACTATGGGCAGTCTATCTGAAGTGTACCTGGCGTATAAGACGACCCCCCACTTGGAGGCATATTTTTCAGGGCCAAAAAATCGTCTTATACGCCGGCAAATACGGTATGTCCTTAACCCTCTAGATACAGCTGTGTCACCATTAACCCTTCATCCCATGTGGATCTGAGGATTTGGGGGGTACTGAAGAGTACTTTGAGTTCTGTTGCCATTTATGGGTACTCTGTAGGCTGTAGGAAAGTGAGCCTTTTGTAAGCCCAGGGTATTTATCCCAAAGTCTAGGTCGTTTGTGAAGCTTTCCTTTTATTTTTAGATATAATAATTATATTTGGTTGTTATTCTCCATTTTCTACCATTTAAGTGTTTGCTATGAACTAATCTCTACATGAATTCTCATCTAAATTCCACGCAGCAATTCTGTATAATCCTCATTTTCCAGTTGAAGAAATTGGGGCTTAGAGAAATTAAGTAACGTGCCCAAGGGCACACAGTTCTAAGTGGCTGCACCCAGGCAGTCTAGCCTCTGTCAGAGCCCATACATTTATTCACTACACTGTTTCCATCACTGCTGTTGAAATTATATTAAAAGAAGAGCACCATTTTCATTCCTTCATGAGAAGTACTGAGAGGGAGTTCCCAAGCCACCTTGTATGGGTGTGTGTAAAATGAACTGGACGATGGTGGTGATGGCCTCACAACAATGTGAAAGTACTTAATGCCACCAAACTATATGCTTAAAAGTGGTTAAAATGGTAAATTTTATGTTGTATATATTTCATTATAATTTTAAAAATAGTAAGATTAAGACTGGATCCGTCTATTTCAACATTGGTGTTCCATTTAACACTTACTTGAAACACCGTTAGCTTTCCCTCTCCTAGAGACTGACCATAGAGAAACCAGTTGACATATAATTCCTGCCTATTTATAAATCAGAATGGTTTTTAGTCGCCATTAAAAAGAATGAATTTTCCTATTGTGGTTCAGATGATGAGTTCCAGTTATTACAGAGAAATTTCATGGACAAGTACTACCAGGAGTTTGAAGACACAGAAGAAAATAAACTCACCTACACGCCTATTTTTAACGAGTATGTAAGTAGATTTCTATTTCTCTTATCAGAGATTAGGATATCTTTTAACATGTGAATTTAGATGTTGACATTTGCTCGACTTAAAATCTCCCACCAGTACCATGCCAGGAATTCTAATGAGAATCTGGTTTAGTTCTCATCTCCTCTTGCTTTCCTCCAGCTTTGGGGGCTGTTTTCCAAATGTTTCATGAGTTTGTCTACTTCTATTTTAAAACATGTTTGGCTTATCAGAATCCTGCTTTCAGTTGTAATACGTGTGGTCACCACACCTTACGGTTATGTATCAGTACTTTCACCTTTTGGCTTGCACAGTTTTTGTCTACATAATCCAGTCAGGTATGTGTCACAGATAGGTCAAAGTGAAAACCAAGAGCGCTAGTTGGTTGCAAAAACTATACTAGAACCCAGGAACCTCAACTCTTGACCCTTGGGTCTTTCCTCTCTGCCAAGGCCCCAGGCAGCCTCCTGGAATGATCTCATGTGTCTGAGAATGGGTTTGAGCCTCCAGGACTTCCTTTTCTTAACATACAAGCTTGGCATAGTCAATGCAGGTTTCCTTAAGCCAAGCCTCGGTTTATGAGCACGCTGTGATTGCCTCTAACTGGGTTATTGTGTATGCTCTTTTTGTATAGATTTCATCTGCCCTGGAAGAAAAGCCCCAGTTCCTTTACCCCCTGCCATGGGGGTGGGAGCCCTGCTGCTGTCTCTACCTAGAGCATTCATCTTAGCAGTGTAATTAATTACCTGCCAGGGTCTCTCCCCCTTGGGCCAGGGCCAGGAACAGGAGCTGTGTTTTGGTTCCCTTTGGTATCCATAGCACTCAGCATGGAGCCTGGCACCTAGAAGAGCCTCTTAGGACAGGCTTTCTGAAAAGAAGCCTTGTTCCTAAAGTGTGGTCTGAAGAGACCCTTTCCCCTGCTGCAGATTTCTCTGGTAGAAAAGTACATTGAAGAACAGCTGCTGGAGCGGATTCCTGGGTTTAACATGGCGGCTTTCACAGCAACTTTACAGTGAGTTGAGCTTGTCTGTTTTTTACCTTCCTCCTCCTTCAGTTTTAAAAAAAAAGACCCTTTTTTCCCCCAGTACTTGAACATCAAGGCTGAGAGCACTTGGTGGCTAAGTCCTGGGTAGGAGGGCCTCAAAACCTTTGAATGAAATCTTGGAGACAGAGTCTGTTTCATCATTCGTCATGAAACAGCCATCCCATTCTTTTGCAGGCACCATAAAGATGAAGTGGCTGGTGACATATTCGACATGCTTCTCACGTTTACGGATTTTCTGGCTTTTAAAGAAATGTTTCTGGACTACAGAGCAGTAAGTCACTCTTGCCTGTTAGTTAGCCACATTGAACCACTTAGAAAGATCCGAGCAGAACTGTTGAACACAAACCACCTCCCGTGCTTCTGCCCGTTAAGACTGGCCAGTAGCAGCTAGCGGGTATCAAAAGAGTGAGCTGCTGTCCTCCAGCCTAGACCCGCGACCCACCCTTAACTGAGGAATTACATTCTGGTGTTTTGGTGAAACTGGTCCCAGGGACCACCTATAATCAAAAGGACAAAACCAAAAGGCAGGTCTGATTCTGCCTTGCCTTTCTTATAATGCAGGCTCGTACATAGGAAAAGCATTTTTCAGTGAAGGGGGGTGACCAAGGCCAGTGCTGAGCAAAAATGCAAATAACGTCCTCCCCCTGCTGTTGCTCCGTGGAGGTCCACACTCCCACCCTGAGTACCTCTTCCTTAGACTAGGGTTCTGAGCTAGAAAGGACTTTTTTCTATTCTTTGCCTCTGGAAGTTGTTTTTCCTGTGTAGGAAAAAGAAGGCCGGGGACTGGACTTAAGCAGTGGTTTAGTGGTGACTTCGTTGTGCAAATCATCCTCTGTGTCAGCTTCCCACAACAACCTGCAGCACTAGGCCCTCCTCCGGACAGTGAGCTTGTTCTGGACTGTGGCAGCCCAGGATCCTGGGAGAGCCTTCAGCTAATGATGAAACACATCTTGGAAAGACTGGCTCTGTTCTGCAATCTTCATTAACGTTAAGTATTGATGGGTCAAAAAAAAAAATTATCTGACCTTCCTGGGGCCTGTTTCCGCTGAAAAACCTTGTGTTCAGTGACCCTAGTACTGCTCCCCGAGTAGAGACCTCGCTCAGGGGCTTGAGCTGGGCTCCTCCGGAGCGAGCCCACATCCAGCATTCCACCTGGGGGCCCTTCCCCAGCATCCCTGTTGGTGTAAGCACCCGCCATCACCAGCCCTTTGTCCCAGCAGGCTTTGCATGAAATCTTTTTGTGCGCTCGAGCTTTTCACATGTGTCAAAGTTTCAGTCCTTCAGCCTCAGTGGGGTTTTTGACTGTCTGGGAATATTTATCTAAGGTGTTGCTCAAGCAGCTGCCCATCTTGAGATTTCTAGAGCTCCTATCATCACAGTTAGTCTTGTCTGTAGGAATCAACTGAGATGTCTTTTATCTAAAAGCTACAAGTGAAAACTAGTCTTATAGTTTGTAGTGCTTGTATCACTGTCTTCTGATGCAGTCCCCATTTCTAGAACTTTCTTAAGGATTTTTGAAAAAATATTTTTATAGGTGAATACTCAGGCTAACCTAGTGGATATAATCTTGGAACCTCCATGATTACCCACTTAAAGATCAAAGTATTATATGCTGTGTGCTTTTTAGTGTTAGTGCTCTAAAGCAAAATTGCTGTGTTGGCGCTCCTGTTTTACTGGGCACCAGTGAAGGTGTGCTTGAGCTGGAGGGAGACTAAAAGCTATCACTTTTCTTGTAGCATATTACGTGTTTGTGCAGGTTTGTTTCAAACCCTTTCTGTATAAATTAGTCTGTTAGGGTTTCTGTTGGGGTGAGGGCTCTGCAATTCCTTCTTCCTGTTGGTCTTTCTACCAAGACGGTGTTTTACTGGCCTAGCTCAGCAGGGATAGGAGACAGCAGACAGCTTCATGGGTCACCTGCCTGCTCTGATTTAGTGCATTGGCTTAGCACAATGTTTGATAGAACCTTACTGCCCAGAAAACGTGGATGTCACCTCTCTAGAAATAAGACATACCAGTAGTAGTTGTTCCTAGATTTTTTATTTTTTTTAAGTAAAAATAACAATCTGTACTGACTTTTCATTTGGCTATTCTGGTTTTAAAGGATGAGCTATAGATTGTTTTCTGTACTGATGTGGCGCATATTAAATACTTTTGTACCATGAGTAAAATTGGAGGTGTTTTGCAAGAACCATGCTTCTAAACGACTCATTCCCTTCCTTTACTACAGCTGCTGTCCTGCTTTAGCAGCGTTCATCTTTCAAGCGATAGGCCCTGGGCTTGCTTTCCCCTTACTCTTTTTATCAGTGGGCTGCCCGCTTCAGGCTGGTGATGTCGGAAGCACTTGGTGAAGACCTGATGTCAGTCCGCCGCCTGGCTGAGCTGAGGCAGGTGGACAAGTCCAGAGACAACGTTATGAAAAAAGGAGAAGAAAGGCAAGCGGTTCTTTTCATCCTTTACCATTCAGAGAAAGAAGCAAGCAAGCTTATTGTAGTTTAATATTAGAAGATGGTCTTTCTGATTTCTTTTCAAACAAACTAGAAATCTCTCTCCATCCACACAGGAACTTAAGTCATCATGTGCCACGTGGGCCTCAGGCCTGGCCTGAGGTGGGAAAGCCCGACATTCTGCCCCTGCCTCAGGACAGCTGCAGTCTCCTATTGTCCAGCCCTCCTCACCCAGGGGAAGCAGTATTCACCCCGACTGCGGGGGCTAAGGATTGGGGAGGCATGGGCACGAACCAAAGGTGGTGGTTTGACTAAACAAAAGAACGTCTCCACTCAAATAGGCTGTGTATTAAGGTGTCAGAAACCTATAAGACTTGCCTAGCATTTTGTTTTCTCTTACGCCTCAAAAGAAAATGGGTTTACCCTTAAAACTAAATTCTGTCATGGCTTAATCCTGGAATAACTAATTTATTATTCAAACCTGAGACACTTGAGAGTACATAGGGATGCTGTTCATATTTATACCAGAATAATAGACATAAACTGGGCCTGTCCCAGGCTAAGTTAATCCCCCATTCCTTGATAATGGAGTAGCTTATTCGCAACTTTTTGAATTAAGTTGCATTTTAATTGTTCCCAGTTTTTCAAAAAAGGACCAAGGTTGCCCAGAAAGCCTTTGGCTCATTATTCAGAGTATGTTGCTCTGTGGTTAAAAAAAAAAAAAAAAAAAAGCTCAGGAAGCACCCCTCCCCACCCCGCCGCGCTGTCTGGGCCAGCTCCATGCATCAGGCATGGCTACTCACTTTGAAGGTAGGTGACATCACTGCAATCTTAAGTTCAGCAAGATGAACCTAACTTCCCTAAAGCTAAGATGACTCAGTGATTTATTGTTAAAGTGAGGCCCTCTTGAGAATAAAAGGGGATGCTATTAAATTTATGCCAGGACAAACTGCATAAGCTGGGTCTGTCCCAGGTAAAGCAGGCAGGAAGGAGGTTGGCCTACCTCAGGTCACAGAGCAGCTGGTTGGCGGTGCTGTGTGACTTCCAGAACTGGAATTGCGCTATCATGGGCATTTGGAACCTTGGTACCGTCTTACCTTGCAGCTTTCTGGAGTTTATAAGCATCCATAACCATGTTTCCCAAACACCTTTTCCAAATAAGTTCTTCCATCTTTATTTTTGTAAAAAAACAAAACAAAGTCACCACCAAGCGTGTGACAACTCACCAGGCAAGGTCTTGATTCCCTCCCTCCTTCATGTCCCATGTGCCTAATCAACAGTGTCAGGGAGGCGGTTGGTATTGGCGTTAGCTTTTCCCAGAGGACTGTTGCAAACAAGGGCTTGGGAAAGGGAGGGGAGCCTGGACAGGTTTTCATCGTTGAGAAGTCGCTTAAAACCAATTTGCTTTCAATAACCGGCACGTATGTTTGAAATGCAGGAAAGGAAGACCGTGCTGTCAGAAATGTCTCCCTACAAGCCACATGTTGGCTTGGGGGAGGGTCACATCAGAATTGTTTTAAAGAATCAGAACAGTTTCTTGAGCTTGCTCTGCACTCCCGGAACAAAGACTAAGATATAAAGATAAATACACGTTGCTTGTTAGGCTTATTCTGTGGTGGGTCAGGGGCTGCAGGTCTGGAGTCCTTGTTAGTGTATTTAGTGCTGGTGAGAAGGCTGGGCCCAGCCTTGGACACTGAAGTCTTCTAAAGACAAAGCCCTATATCCCCCGTCACCTTCTGCTGAATAAGGGGGATGGGGAGGCAGCCTTGGGTGTTGGCCTCTTTCCAACCTATGCACGTGCCGACTTGGGCCAAACCAGAAGGGTCATGGTTCCTTAGGAATGTCAGGTGAGCCCAAGTCTGATGGTCAGAGAGGAGCAGGTGTCGTCCCTTCGGGCTGACTCCACACAGGGCTCAGGCCTCGAGCTTGCAAAGCCACGCTGCACTGTGGCCCGGCTGCAGCCTTCAGCCCCAAGGCGAGCCGTGGCACAGGTGGTTTAGGTGTAGCCACCAGCCATCTGACTGGTAGCCGCGTTGCTGCCTACTCCTCGCCAGGCCTGGAAGCTGAAATACGCGCTCAATCCATAGGCAATCATCTCTAAACACGAAAAGAACTAAAAGACAAGAGAAGATGGCAAAGCTGAGTCGCCTGCAGCATGGCATGGGGGGCAGGGTGGTGACAGTGATAAAAGTACCAGGTGGCTAGTCTCGGACAGGCAGTGACACCTGGGGCCCCTCAGTTCCCCGGGACCAGTGGCTCTGGCAGCCACAGCAACTCCTACTTAGCCAGACATTCATTTGACAACTAATTGTTGGGGGGTACCAGGTTCTCGGGGTGCTGACATTACATTCTAGTGGGGGAAACCACTGACCACACAGGCAAGGTTTGCCAGAGTGGTAAGAGCAACCGGACCGTGTGCCACTAAGTGACTGAGGGGTATGTACCAGAGATTTAGTTTTAAAAAGGCAACATGCAAAAGCTACCCTAGGAATTTTCTGCGGTCAGCTCCTATGTAGACGTCCTACGGCAGCACCTGTGGTCGCATTCAGAAGCTCCACGTCTCTGTCCCAGTGGCTGAGCTCACTGATTTCAGAACCATCCTCACCAGGAAGAGAGGAAACCCAAGTTCTGGTCTAGATCCTGCCCTCCCTGACTTAGTCTAGGGCATTACTTCTCTCCAAGCCTCAGTTTCTTTTTCTGTCAAAAGGGACTCGTGGTCCCTGCGCTCCTTGCTGGGGGAGTCAGAGCACCCTGTCAGTCTGCAGGGCCTCGTGGAGTGTGGGGGGACCGCTGTTCACTGGCCACTTCACGTGGAGCCCAAGTTTGGGCTTCATGGGAGAGCCTGTGAATCCCCAAAAATGGTCTAATGCCCTTTTCAAGGTGGCGTGTGGGGCGATAGTTTTCCCAAGGAGGCATATGACCCTAAATCAGTGCCACAACTGATTTACAGCAAGTTTCAACAGTTAACCCAAAACTTCACCACCACAAAGTATATCCCAAGCATTCTGCTTCCTCAAGGTTTTACTGTTAATTATGGGAGATGGCAAGCTCAGCTCCCCTGAGATCTGTTGACACCTAAGATGCGCACTCAGCAGGTGGCAGGTGCCTGGCCTCACACCAGGGCGCAGTGGAGTCCACAGGCACAGACCTTGGGTTAGCCAGTCCCCTGTAACTGCTGCAGACGCCCCAGGAGATCATACTCACAGAGGCAGCTGCACGCTGGTTATACGGCCGGGTGCCCTTCAGGGACGTCTGGTCCACCGCAGCAGAGCAGGTGATGAAGGCTGTGATGTAGAGAACCGTGGCGCCCGTGTTGAATATCATCAACTAGGGGGTAGGGGAGGGTAGAACAGGCTTAAGAATGAGACTTCCAGTAGCTAGGACCACCTGGTTCCCACTGGCACACCCCTTAGTAGCCACCATGGGCTGGGGCTTGAGGATCGGTCTCTCCCACCCAAGGGCATCAGGACAGCAGTGAGCACGTGCTCTGCCCAGAGGCCATCTGAGCAGGGAGCATAAACACACCCAAGGCTGAGGGGAGAGATAACGGGAAGGGCCACAGGGAGCCGGTCAGGGCAGACAGTCCTAGCAGGTCAAACCCATTCCCCACGGGCAAGGTCAAACCCCGCCTGCCTGAGCGCACCAGCTAAAGAACTCCGGGCCATTCCTCCACGCTGCTCGGGGCCAAGCCTGGGCTCCCCGATGCCTCTGCAGGCCTTGGCTCTGGGGCCGGCCCTAGGAAGGAACCCCATGTCTCATAGCCCTCTGCCCGCCCCCAGGCCGGAGGAATCTGTCTGCCTTTTGGCCACACCCTGGGCTCAAGGCCCCACATCAAATGCCAGGGTCAGAACCCAGCAGGACCCTGAGCCAGACTGGCACAAAGGGCCCTCAGCTGACAACCAGGCCTGGGTGCCATTTCCCCAACACGTGGCCCCTGGAGCCAGTTAACAGCAGAGACTACAAACTGGTGGCTCTCAGACATGTTTGGTTCATCCCATAGACTATTTTTGAAATTACCAATATTCTAACATTTCATATGAAAACCTGAAGATTTAATTAAAAGAACTTTTAAAATACCAGATTTGGGACCAAGGGGCCTGCTTGCCCACCACTCAGCTGGAGCTGAGCAGAGGCGGCTTTCTATGGGCAGATGGGTGCTGGGCTCTCCAGAAACCCCTCTTCCCACGTCACGTATCTTGCCTGCTCTGTAGGGAGCTGGTAGCCCCCATCCCAGAGAAACCACAACTTGGCAATCCCAATCCAGCCACCTCTAGATGCCCGCAAGGCCGCCCTGCCCTCTCTGTTAAAAGGCCAGGGAATGTGGGACACCGCCCCGCCGTCACAGCCTGGGAAAGGAGCCACCTGCCATCAACAGCTGGGGCTGAAGCCCCAAATCTGTGCTGAGGGACACCTAGGCGCCTCCATCTCCACAGACAGGGAGCAGGGGCTGGGCCCTGGCCAGGAAGTCAGGCCACCCCCTCCTCGCCAAGCCCCTCCAAGCCCAACACCCGCTGCAAACACCGCCTGGCTCCTGCCAGTGATGTCAAGATCTAACAAACCCGTTCTGTCTCAAGGATGACTCACGTTTCCTCAGTTTAAAAAGTCATTGAATTCCAAACAATGCTGCCTAGTCCCAGCCTTGCTTGTCTTACAATCATGTGCCTCTCTCTCCTCTCTGCTCACTCAAAGCCTCAGACCCAGCTGCAGGGGTTTTCCGGGTCAGAGAAGAAAAAAAAACCAGCACTTTCTGTGTCTGGACGGATGATTTCCTATGGACGCTCTACACCCTGTGTCCTAAGAAGACTGACCTGGGCAAACCTGGGACACCACCCTCTCCCGGGCTGCAGGGGCCTCGCCCTGGAGGCAGCAGGTGGACGGTCTGCTGCGGCCGAGTCCATCCTGCACACACCAGGCCCAGCCTGGGTAATTTCTGCCAGCCCAGCCCAGTCCCCAGGCCTAGGGCTGCCTACCTGGGTTCAGCCATAGTCAGAGACCCTCTGTACACATCCCCAAAAAGGAAAAGTATTTTCAAGACTCCAAATAGCCTCTGGTCTCTCCATCCAACAGCCCCTCACTTCTACTCCCTTCCCCGGAGAAAGGCAAGCCCGTGTCCTTCCCGGCTCACGGCTCATTGCTCAGCAATACTGGACACCCAAGCCATCAGTCCTCCCTCCCCTGCCCAGCTCTGCAGGCCAGCTGAGGTCCAGCCAGGACTGCAGCCAACCTCCACCCCGCCCCTTCTCATTTAGGGAAGGTCACACGGTCACAGCTACTCCCAGAAACAGTGCTCAACCTGGAACCACCCCCAGTGCCCCCACCCAGACTCACCAACAGCGGCCAGGGTAGCATGTACAACTTCATGTACAGCTGAAACAGGTAGAGGATGAAGAAGACGATTGTCACCAGCCAGAGGACGACAGCGACGAACATCACCCAGCCGTAGGCCGGATACAGGTGGTATGGGGTGTCGGCAATCAGGGCCCACACCAGCAGTCCCAGCGCCTGGAGGGGCGAGACGGCGCCAGAGTCTCCCAGGGCTCCCGGCACTCAGGCTGGAGCCCCAGACCAGACGCCTCGGGGCCTTTGCCATCGAGCTCCCTTGGAAGGACACATTGCCCTAGTCAAGAAATACTTACCTGGCTCCTCCTGCGGACCACTGTATACGAAACCCTGGCCCGGTAACTTAACTCGCCTTTCAGGTCTCAGCTGAAACGTTACCTGCTCTAGGGCACCCTCCCCACTCCTCCAGTCTGGGTTCCAGAAGCCTCTTCTGTGCTCATATGGCCCCCAGGCACCCACCCCCCAGGAGGGAATTCGCTTTTCTTCCCCAGACTGTGAGTTCCCTGAGGGCAGGACAACTGTCTCACTCATAGCTGGGTCCCAGCACCCAGGACAGGACTTGGGACCCGCCAGAGACTTAGTAAAAGTTGCTGATGGAAAGATGAAGTCACGAGCACATCCCTGAGGGATGGACAGTCAGACTCCCAGAGGTGGGAAAACAAACAGCCTGTGTCCTCCGGGTGACCTCCCCCTGGTGCCCCACCAAGCCCTCTCCACCCCATCTCTGATGTTACCATCCCCCGCCTTACAGGTGAAACGGCTTCAGAGAAGCCAAACTCTGTCACCTGTTCCCACGTGGCAGGATGGGCCCTAACATTCTGGCAGACAAGTGTGTGTGGGTAAATTTGCAGCCTCTCTGTGTTTTGATCATCTCATCTGTCAAATGAGTATAATGACCATACCTACCTCACAGGGCCGCCTTAAGGACCCAGGAGTTACACTGTACGTGAGTGTGACACAAGTGTTTGCTTTTATTAGTCCCAGCTGGGTATGCTGGGTCCACCCCAGCCCTCTGGGCCACAGGGCAGGGTGGGCCCAGCACAGGGTCTGCCCTGAGGCAGGGAGCTCAGGGGCGCCCACAAGCGGCACCTCACATCCTGGCCTCCCCACCTGTCCTACCTGCGTCTCTGCTGGCCTAGGTCCCCCAGGCTAGGACATCCTCCCTTCTCCACAGGGGCATTCTCGGGAGTCCTGGTCAGCTAGGCATGGCTCAGGTGTGGCCACCAAGGAGAAGGAGGGCCTATCGCGGGGCTTTGGAGAAAGGCCCCATTGTTGATGAAGACACAGAAAGAGCCTCTTCTTTACTTAGCATCCAGGCACGTGGCACCAAGGCTCACAGTGACCCTGCCACCAGCCCAAGATGAGCCAACCATCAGATCACAGCGAAGCAGTTCAGGAGCGAGACCCACCTCTGACTGCTGGTTTTTGGGGACAAAAAGTCCCCCTGGTCGCTCACACCAGTTGCTGCCACGAGCCTCTGGACCGGACATTGGAGAGCTGGCACTCACTCAGGGCTTGTGACCCAGAGTACAGCCAGAGCCGGGTGCCTGCCAGACACGCCACCAAAGCACTCCACCAAGACCAGAAAGATAAGTTTCTCTTATCGCTACCCCTACCTGTGGGGTCAGAACAAGAAAGACGCAGAGTGGCCCGAGAATCCAGCAGCCCCTCTGACGACCTCCCTTTCTCCTCTTCCTGCCCCTCCCCCACAAGAGGCTGTGGAAAGTGGCTTCTCTTCCCACTGCACCACTGGGAAGGAGGGGTGGGTGAGTGGGTGGAGGCCTGGGCCTGGATGTCAAGCGCTGGGTCTCAATCCTGCCTGTGCTGTGTGATGCTGGGCAAGCACCTTCCCCTCTCCGTGTGGCTCACCTGAGCAGCTCTAACAAGGTCCGCCCACTAGAATGCAGGCCCCATGAGGAATCCTGTTTTGTTCATTGCTGTATCTCCAATGCTCGGCAGTGCTTAGCACATAATATCTGCTCAATAAATACGTGCTCAGGAGCTATCAGGCCTGTTTCCTTATCTATGAACTACGGGTCGGAAACCCACCCCACACAGGTGCTGTGTAGTAAGAAGGAAGCAGGTGTGAGTCAGTGAATCTACTCCTCCAACCACCACAAACAGGCTGGCGGTGGCCCACGGGGCCCACTCTGCAAGCAAAGAAGGTGGGCCAGGTAGCAGAGCCTTGCCAGCAGTCATACAAGCTGGGGACAGAGCCCTTATCAATGAGGACCCAGAGCCAGGGTGTCTCGGCAACAGGCCACCCCACACACCTTTTACCATCCATCCTTAGGACACCCTGCCTGAAACAGACACCTCAGGGGGACAGGCGTCTCCAGAGCTGGGTGAGGTCACTGTTCTGAACGCTCCCAGGTGAGAACTGGGCATGTCAGGGACAATCGATTCTCTTTTCACTTAAAGCAGGGTCCTTTCAAGCCTCCATGCACTGTGTTGCCCGATTCCAATTCTCTGAAAGGAAGTTAGAAAATGCAGCAAACTAAAAATCAGGAAAAGACCAATAGGTGTATATTAGGTGTAGACCAGGTTTACACTAATATACACATATCAGTTATCGCTATTGTTCCTCACAGACTTGGTAGCAACAACCACTGAATGCCCCCCAGCTGTGCCAGGCCTCAGGGAAGCACCCCCCCGACATAACCCCGCTTTGACGTCACTGATTCGCCCATAACCCTCTAATCACTCGGTACTATTTATTTTCTCCATTTTCCAAACAGAAGCTCAGAGGGAAATGTGCCCGTGGTCACTCATGTCACCTGTGGCTAAAGAGCAGGGCGGGATTTGAACCCAGATCGGTCCTCTTGAACCCGGGCCGCTGAGAGTTCCTTAGCAATGTGTACAAAATCAGGACACTTCAGCTGGCTCCGGGGGCCAGGCCCGGCTGGCACCACCGCTCGCCCCTCTTCCCTGCCCTCCAGCCCAGCCCCAGTTTCCAGATGAGCAACAGCAGCCTGTGGGAGATGGAGCTGCTGGATAAGCAGCGGGAATTTCGAGTGTTCCCGGCCCTGCAGCCCTGGCCTTGTGCCCAGGGAGCCGCCTCGGTTTCTGCCCTAGAACAAGGAAGGCCCATTCCTCCACCTGAACCAGACTGACGGGTTCCTCCCCTCCCGCCGTCTCCTCTCTCCTGGCCCCAAGATTCTAAGGGAGCACCCTCCGCAGGGCCCCACGGAGACCCTGCTCAGGACAGAGCACCCCCACATTTGCCCCCTCTGCTGGCCCCCACCTTCCTGCTATGGACCACACTCCAGCGGGGAGAAGGAAGTAGAGCACTTGTCTTACGGTCCAGGACAGAACAGTAAACCCCACTGTTTAGAGGAAGGGGGACGGCGGGAGGTAGGTGAGCAGAGAACAAGGGGGGACCCGACTGCCAGTGGCCTCCAGGGCTGTGCCCAGGCCCCTCTGCCCAGGGATAGTCTCTGGCAACTCCAACGCCCTCTCTCTGGGTTCATTCACTCAACAAATACCTGCTGAGCACCCACTGCTGTGTGACTGAAACAGACAAAAAGCCCTGCTCTCATGGAGCTCCTGGTAAGAACAGCTAAGAACCCAAGACCTGAAAGTCAAGTGGATTGCAGGGTCAGTCCTATGGGGGGAGAAAAATTCCAGCTGAGAGGGGATAAAGAGGGCAGTGGGGTCACTTCCAATTTTAGATAAGAGGTGAAGAAAGATCTCACTGCGAAGGTGACATGTGAGCAAGGCTGAGGAGGGTGGGGGAGGTGAGGGAGGGAGCCGTGTGGGCAAGAGCAGAATTCTGTGCCTTGACATTGGGACCCTGTTTTTGTTCTACATGTTCATCTGTCCCCGTGCGTCTCTGTAGGCGTCTACACATACATCTGCGTGTCTTAAAGACACATATACACACACACAGAAAAAACCAAACCTTGCTACCTCACTTCTAACCTCTCTGAGGCCCCTGCAAAGCCTCCTCAATCAAGCACTACAGATAACCCAAGACAACTAGAAATCTCGAAGGTGCAGGCCCTTAAGAATAACTAAACTGGGTAACAGATGTTTTTGTTAAAAATCACCTGCAGGACCAGAGAGGAGAGAGATTTTTCACAAATGCCAGACCAAGAGGCATTCCTCGATTAGGGTGGGCCCTAATCTAGTGACCGATGTCCTTCTAAGAGGGGAAACTGGACACAGACACACACACAGGAAGAACGTCATGTAAAGACGGAGGCAGAGATTGGAGTGAGGTGTCTCCAAACCAAGGAACACGGAGGATTGCTGACAACCCCCAGAAGCTGGGAGAGGGGCATGGAGCAGATCTCTCACAGAGAGGCCTCCAGGAGGAACCAACCTTGCCAACACCTTGATTTTGGACTTCTGGCCTCCAGAACTGCGAGACAATAAATTTCTGTTGTTTTAAGCCACCCAGTTTGTGGTACTTTGTTGTCGCCGCCCTAGGAAATGAACACATCTTTCTTAGCTGCTCTTTGAATCTGCAGGTAGATGTCATGATCTGGTTTAACTGTGTGATGCTGGAATCAGTTCTGGCTTCAAGCTCGGGCCCTGCCAACTTACTAGCTGCATGACTTCGGGCAAGTTGCTGAACCTCTCTGTGCCTCAGTGTCCTCATCGTCAAAGTGTGCCTACCTCACAGGATAGCTCTGAGATATAAATGAAGAAATATATAGATAGATAGATAAAAGCTACTTAGACCAGCACCCAACATGGACTTACTACTCAATGCATCATCCAGTCCATTCTCTGTGCCTGGTTTCCTCAGGTCCTAATAGCATGGGCAGTCCTAGGGGTGTGAGGCCCGGGTGAGATCATGAATCTATCTACACTTAAGCACCAGGCACAGTAACTGGCAGATAAGGGCCCTGTGCCAGCGTAAACCCTACCCATCCTTCAGATAAGGCAGATGAGCTTATCTGAAGGGGGAGGCCCCAGAAGTCCACCCAGCCCAGCCCTAGGACGTCTCCTGCAGCTGCACTTCCGTTCCTCACAGGCTGAGGGTCCCTGAACAGAACCTCTACCCCTCACTTGGACCTCAGTTTTCCACTCTGTACAGTGAAAGCAGGGAGATCACACTCAGTGTTCTCCAAGGCTCCCCGCAGTCTGAGGCCCAACACTCCTCAACACAGGCCTCTTCCAGGGGACCCAAAGCCCTTTCTCCCTTGTTGGGGGAAGACTCCACCAACCCCATGAGCACTAAGCTAACTCGTCTCCCATCCACAGACGGTCACCCAAGTCTCCTTTCAATCCTTCCCAATTCCTGGGTCAGACCCTTGTAGATCCGCTGTGTGATGTTGGGCGAGTCACTTAACTTTTCTGGTCCATTTCTTCATCTGTTGAGGAGGTTGGGGAGGGTACGCATATCCTGATCATCTCACAGGTATGTCGAGCAGGTAAAATGGTGTGAAGGAAAAGTTAAAAGCTGTTGCAATCGTGAGTGGCCATGAGGGCTGTTAGACAGCCGGGATGTTGGGGGCAGTAATCCCCAAAAGGAGGAGGACTCAGAGCCTGGAGGCTGACACTGGTGTTTTGAACTCAGCAGCCACCAGGCAGGCAGGTCACAGAAATGACTAAGATGGACCAGGTGGAGTCTGTGGAGCTGAGCGTGACCTACTAGTATCTGGGAGAACGCAGGCCTGAGGCAGCCAGGACTTCTCACTTTTCTAGAGACACCAGAAATCTGAATTTCTATGTAAAGTCTTCAGCTTTTTAAACATTGAAAACAAAACCAAATGTTTTAGAAAAAAATGCGAGGGCAGGGCCCACCCATCACACCCAGAATTCCCGTTTTCCCCACCGCACCACCTGGCAAACTGAGGCCCAGGCCAATGCTGTGAACCCTTCCCAGGGTTCCCCCCTCGCAGGGACACATCTGGGCAGTTGAGGACACTAAGAACTTGGCCTGGCCGGACCCAGCCTCCACCCCCGCCCTGGCCCTTCTCCCTACAGTGAAAGGGACTTTATGGGGACAAAAAGCCACCTATTGTGTCAAAGGAGACAAAGGCGCAGGGGACAGAGGCTCCAGGCGCCTGGGCTGGCCACAGCTCCACATACCGTCCCCTCCCTGTGCAGAGGGTCAGGCTTGGGGGGAAGGCTTCTTGGAATTCCCACACTGCACACACTGAGCATTCCAGAATCCTGGGGGCATCACACCAGCTCCACAGGAGGCGCCACAGCAGATTGAGAACCCTGCCAGAGCTGACTGCCGGGACTGGGGTGGCATCCGGCTCCTCAAAGCCTCGCTTTCCTTATCTGAAAAGTGGGCGTGTGAGTTACCAAATCAAATCAAGTCCTTCAGTCATTGAACAAACTCTCCCGAGGGCCATTCTGTGCCAGGCACAGCACGGGGCTGAGCAGCCAGGGTCCCTGTCGCATGCAGCTCCCAGCCCAGGCTGTCCCAGGGAGGAGGATGACCACGGGTCACCTCCAGGGCTTTCCAAAGGCGGCCTATATCACGGTACCTGTTATTCCTGATTCCCAAGAACTGAAGTTTTTTATTTTTAATTGCAGAGATGGAAGAGGTTCCTGCACACCTAACCAGTGGCCCAGCCATCCCCAGAGACCCCTAACAAGGAGCTCCAGCAGAGCCCAGCGTCTGCGTGCACTCTGCATGTCAAGGAGCCCACTGCCACCACTGTTCCTTTGTGGTCCGCCTCAGGGTTTTAGAAAAATCTTCCCAACACAAAGCTCAAACCATCTCATGTTTACCGGCCTACCTGGGTTCCCACTCAGCACTCAGGGGGGGCTAGAGACCAAGCAGGTCACCCCTCCCAAGATGGCCCCCAGATGTGTGAAGGCAGGCGGGGGCCCCATGAGACACATCCCCAAGTCCTTCCCTGGCACCCAGGGCAAGTGGCGACACTCTTCCGTGAGGTTCCAAAACTTTAGACCTCGCCTGTCTGCCTGCCTGCCTCTCCCACTGCCTCAGGGGTCTCCTGGCCCACCACAGAAAGCCTACCTGTGCCTAAGTCCCCTACAGCCACTCAGAGCCCTCCCAGGAAGGCCTTGGCCCCCTCACGTGCCCTGCCAGGTCCCCACCACTGCTTCACTCCCAGAGTCCAACTCTCTCAAGTAAACCACTCTCCCCATTTCACAGATGAGGAAACCAAGGTTCTTGGAAGATCTGGACCTGGCCTGAGGTGCACAGTAAGAGGTAGGACCCAGGTAGTTCTGCAGCCCAGCAAGTGGAGATTCCCAGAGGACAGTCTTCCAAATCCCGGACAGAGAGACACTCCCCTGAGGACAGATCAGAGAAGGGCCGGGGCCAACCTAGACCCCTGGGCAGAAGTGTTGACAGCTTCTGTTCTCAGCATCCTGCCAATGGCCCTCCAGAGAGAGCTGGCTGTTGGGAGCATATAGAACCTCGTTAGCACCATGAGGCCTGGCCTCTGCCTACTGGGGAACAGGGTGGGGATGACCTAATGTGAGGGTCTTCTCTATTACCCGGACTTCTTTCAGAGACACTAGCTCTAGTCCTGACTCTCGCACTAATGTGTTGGGTGACCTTAAGCCCCACCCCATCTTAACTTCAAGGAGGGACAGGTGATCCCATCTGGCTAACTTTATACAGGGTGGCAGATCACTGTCTGACACCCCTTTACCCCTCCACTCCTATTAAAGCTGGAATTCCCAGGACAGGCCCTGGGCCCTGCCTGACCTTCAGCCCTTGCCTTCCATGACCTCTGTGAGACCCTGGGGTGCCACCTTGGCCTCTCTCCACCTTGGGCAAACAGAAGGGACCAACCCAGCCCAACAGCAAAGTTTCCAGGGCTGGGCTCACTGGGCTGCCAAGATAAACTGCCCCCACCTATACTCAGGTTCCAATTCACCATGGAGACCAGGGCAGGACCCCCTGCAGCTCCCCAGACCATCTATAAGCAGGATATCGGAGCCTGGTCCTCACTGAATTCCACCAAACAACTGACTAGCCGACAAGGAGTCACTAACACCCAGCTCTGCCACATGCACAGAAACAGTGACCGTCCACCACATGGAGACAGCTCTGCCGCCCATACCTCTGTCAGCTCCGCCATAGGCCATGTCTTCGTTCTACTTACAGATGGTTAAGAAAACTGCCCAAGGTCACCTAGCCAGTAACACTGAATTCAGGGCTATTGCTTGCTGCTGTGTGATCCTGGGAAAGTGTCTTCCCCTCTCTGGGCCCCAGGGGCCTACAGGTGCCACGTTCATAGCTTTTGCAGTACTCACAAACTATTTTTTAACTCAGTATTTTCATTTATTTGAAAGATGTTTTAGTAAGTTATTGATTTTTGAAATAAGTAATATATATGACGTGGTAGGTAACAAAATGGTGTTTTTAACACATCTCCCTTCTCCTGTGATACTCAATACTCTTCCCCAGGGGCAACCAAGAGTGGTTTCTTGTGTGTCTCTCCAGAGATTGTCTATATACACATACACACATGCTTCAGATAGGTGTGTCTGTATATAGTCTGTGTGTATTTCTCCCATACAAATAATGTTATTCTACACACAGTTTTGCACCTTGCTTTTTCCACTTAACCATATAGCCTGGAGATTGTCCACAAAGAAAGCTGCCTTATTGTTTTCTTTGAGGGGTAAGATAGTATCTTTTTACTAACTGCACAGTGTGCCATTGCACAAATGCATCATTTAACCAGTCGTCATTGAAGAATATATGTATATCACACACAAATTAGTTCATCATTTTAAAAGGAAATTTTTAAATCACTCAAAAGTGGGAAACCTGCATTATCTACCACAATAAAAGCTAACGATAAAATTAAGTCAAACAATGTTATTACATCCTAGACAGATACAGTTGTCTCCCAGGGTCCAGAGCTCCCTATGTTAAAAAGGGGGGTGGGGGTGGGAAAGTACTAAAGACACTTGAGCACCAAAATGAGGCTGTCCTCTCTAGCAGTCTTTCAGGAGTGTGACTGATGGTAGATGATGTGACATTTTCCAAGTTCTACATAGGAGAATTTCTTTATTACCTCAGAATGGGCAAATTCTAACTCTGAATCAATTTCCAGAAACCAAAAAGAAAAAAAGAAAAATATTCAGCAACACAAAAATAAAAGCCCATATGGCAAAAAAATACCATGAGCAAAGTAAAATAAATAAATAAATAAATATATATATATATATATATACTATATATATATTTTTTTTTTTTGCAAATCATCTAGAGCTCCTAGCAATTGATAAGACAAAGACCAACAGCTCAGTAGTATGGGGAAAGAATACAAACAGACAAGGAAATACAAATGGCTCTTAAACGTATTTTTAAAAGATCTATCTCACACATAAATACATATAAAATAATGCGACACTGACCCACCATTTCGCCTGTCACTCTGGGGCACATGCAGGGGTGTGCTGATTCACCCTGGGGGTGAGGCTGTGGGGACACACTCTCTACCTAGAGATACACTAGAGGGGACAGGTGTGAACCCTGCAGAGGGCATTTGCCAGTCTCTATGGAAATCACAAACCCACACACCCACCCCAGCGGTCCCACTTGTGGAGATGTACTGGACAGGAGTACTTGCTGGCTTGTGCAGCAAGAGTGGGAACCCCAAGAGCCTGTCAACAAAGGGGCAGGCCCCTCAAATCACACCACAGCTGCACAATGGAACGCCACAGAAGCCATCACGCCCCAAGCGCTGAGGCCAAAGGACCGCCGAGACACATTTTTAAGTGAAAACGGAAAGGAGCAGAAGGAGGTGGACAGACTACGTACATCCCTGGGCTAAAACGGGGACAGGGAGGAATCTAGAGCCAAGTCCAGGTAGATCTGAAAGAAAATGAAAATGGTCCCTGGGAAACTAGGAAGAGTGGGCCAATGCTAATCCAGAGGGAAAGAGAATTTTCACTGCACTCCTTCCCACTCCGTTTTTATTCCAGGGTGTTGTCAATATATTACCTATTAGAGAAAGTAAACAAAGCATTGAAAAAAGACACACGCAGCACGATGTGCACTGATACAGAACACCCTAGGTGTATTGCCAAGGGGGGAAACGCATGGCAGGGCACGTGCACTGTGTTTCCATCTGTGTGTGTGTGTGTGTGTGTGTGCTTTTTTAAGTGAGGATTGGGATTCTGTTTAGAAATAAACATGAACTGGCCCTGGCACACTACACACATAATGGCAGCCTCACAGCACCCGTCAGGGAGAAGAAAGACCGCATTTTCATGGATAACCCTTTTTACTGTTTGACTATTTTGTTGTATGCCTATATAATTGTTTTCAAATAAAACAATTTTCTTAAATGGGTCCGTCAACAGAGAAATGGCTAAATGAGCTGGGGCTACCAGGACACTATCGGATACCCTGAAAGAGTTAAAAAGGAGGGAGATGGCTCTGTATGACTGACAGGAGGAGATCTCAGGTGCTCGGAAGGTGAGAAAATCAGCTTCCTGAACAAAGCACACGGAATAAAACCATCTTTTTTTTTTTTAATGTATAGGAAAAAGAACTGGAAACACCAAAATGGTGGTCCCCTAGGGGAGAAGGGTGGGTGGTCCAAGAATAACTTTAGTCTTATCTGTAATAGGTTTTTATTTTTTTAAGGAGAATGTGTTCATATATTTATTACACGTATTACACATTAATTCCAAACAGGCTATGTCTGGCTCACCCTCTCACAGCCACTGCAGCACACTGAGCTCCATAGATACAGTGCCGGGGCAAGTGCGAGTCGGACAGGCACGGGGCGACTCTGCTCGCTGAGGACAGATAATTAAACGTGGGCATTGGAGACCCTGAGAGGCCAAGAGGCAATCTGTCATCATAGGCATTCTCTATGCCAACCTGCCAGCAGGAGCGCAAGAAGCACCCAGATGCTTCAGTCAGCTTCTCGGAGTTTTCTAAGAAGTGCTCAGAGAGGTGGAAGACCATGTCTGCTAAAGAGGAAGGAACATTCGAAGACATGGCAAAGGCGGACAAGGCCTGTTATGAAAGAGGAATGAAAACTTACATCCCTCCTAAAGGGGAAGCAAAAAATAAGTTCAAGGATCCAATGCACCCAGGAGGTCTCTTTCAGCCTTTTTCTTGTTTTGTTCTGAGTATCGCCCAAAAATCAAAGGACAGCATCCCGGGCATCTCCACTGGTGACGCCGCAAAGGAGCTGGGAGAGATGGGGAGTGACACTGCTGCTGCCGGCACGCAGCCTTGTGAGAAGGCTGCTGCGCTGAAGGAAAGCTACGGAAAGGATATTACTGCATACGGAGCTACAGGAAAGCCTGATGCGGCCAAAAAGGGAGTTGTCAAGGCTGAAAAGAACAAGAAAAAGAAGGAACAGGAGGAAGAGGAGGAAGACGAAGAGGCTGAGGAAGAGGAGGAAGATGAAGAAGGTGGTCATGATGAATAAGTTGGTTCTAGCAGGTTTTTTTTCTTGTCTATAAAGCATTTAATCCTCCTGTACACAACTCACTGCTTTGGAAAAAAAAAATTGAAATGTATGGCCATGTAAGATTTGTTTTAATAAGTAAATAAATAAATAAATAAATGTAATTCCAAACACTCAACACCCTCCCTCTGCCACAAGTGGGGAGTGTGGGTGGAGCTCACAATACAAAGCACTGGTTTGCTCTGTGTTGGGGGAACCCAGCCAGTGAGCAGGCAGGGCCTGGAATGCTGCACCAAAGAGGCCGAACCCACAAATCTCAGAGCTAAGTCAAGCCCTGGGAGACCACAACAATGCAATCCCAATAGGACCAACCTCTGCTCACACCTCTCAGACCCCAACAACCTCATCCGGGCAGCCTCTGCCTGGAGATCAGAGTCAACCTTCAGGCCCTGCCCAGCCCAGGGGGGCTGGGCTCCCTGCTGGAGCTGAAGCCCATGTCAGGGGCATCATGAAGAAGAACTTTCTAACACTCCCAAGTGCACCAGGATGGAGCAGGCCACCTTGAGAGAGACAGAGCTCCCTGTCCCTGGAAGCACTCAAGCTCATGTTGAGCATGCACCAGGGGGCCTCTGGGAGCAGATGAGCCCTAGGATTCTAGGACACGGGGAATCCTAAGTGCCCTCCATTCCAACATACTCCACACTAAGCCCTTTACTGGCATCATCTTCCATAGTCCTCACAATCCCGCCATCACCACTTTACAGACAAGGAAACTGAGGCTCAGGGAAATTAGGGAACTTACCCAAGATCACACAGCCAGGAAGGAGCAGAGCCAGGATCTGAACCTTCGGCTCTCTGCTTCCAGGCCTGTGCTTCCCTCCCGCCAATATTCTCAGCACCACCGGCTGGATGATTGTGGTCTAATGGCAGGTGAGGCTTCTGATCTGTCTATTCACCTGCAAACTGGGGATTGTGGCCACCCCCAACTCAGGAGGTAGGACAAGAGGAAGGATAGAAGGTGCCAACAACACAACTGCCCTATTGCCACAGGGCATTCACATGGCTCCTACATCGTGGGCCTCAAGGGTGCCCTTGCAGAAGCGATGGTCTGTTTGCGACCCTGCCCCCCTTCCATGGAACTAAACCTTTCAGAGCCCACTTCTGTCAGGAAGCCTTCCCTACTGGCATGTTTCCTGATGAGTCTCCCTTCCTGAAGCCCCTTTCCTTCACCTTTAAAGCACCTAGGAACCCCCAACCTCCCACCAAAAACAAAACAATAAAAACCAAAAGCATAGCTAGAGTCAGGCTTTGAATTCTCAGATTTGAGTGCCAACCCGAGCTCTGCCACTCTACCCCATGACCTTGGGCAAGCTCCTCACCCTCTCTGAGCCTGTTGCCTCATCAGGAAACCCAGGTAAGACCATCTTTCTCCCCAGGACTTGGTGAGGATTTAAAAAATAAGAAACATATGGGCACTTAACGGTATTTACTTTATATTTATTCTATAAAGGTTTTAGGATCAGCCATGAGCACGAACTAACCACACTTTCCACAACATTCCCCTACGCTCTAGCCACACAAACATCTGCAGTATCAAAGCCTCCAGGTTTTTATAACCAAAAGAGTTGATCAAATTTGCCTGCTTCCTTTTTTAAGATGCTGTCTTCATCAATTCATGTTTCCCTTTTGCCTAGGCCACTAGGAAGCTCAACAAAGAATCAACAGCATTCAGACACAACTTCCTGGTACAATAATCTTTTTAGCTCTGTTTAAGTCAATCCTCCCCCGCCCTG
>NW_017731829.1:1233739-1286694 GCF_001890085.2 Hipposideros armiger
AAATGGAGGGGTATGACAGAGAATTAGCTTTCATTCCCATTTACCACCTCCTCCATGCAGCCTTCCCTGATCTCTCCACAGGAAGCACATCCTCTGGGAAACTCCCTCACAGGCCAAGAGCTCCTGGAGATCAGGTGCGGGACCTGGGGTCTCCATCACTCCCTCAACAGCACCAGACCCTGTGCCCCATGGAAGCATAGCTGAGTGTGATCATTAAGAGCACAGGACAGAAAAGTCAGACCACGCAGGGTTTAAATCTTCTGTGGAGGGGGGGCTATGAGATCTCAGACAAAAAACTGACCTCTGGGCCTCAGTTTCCTCACCTGTAAAATGGGGGAGAAAAAGAGGATATAAAGCCCTTGGCAAAGGTCCTGGAGCCTAGTAGGTACCTGACTGGTGGGAACTACTGTTGCTTCCCAGAAGATGGTGGTACCCATTGAGTGAACCGCCATCTCAGACCCAGTGGAACTGTCCGTTGCCAGAGAAACAGCTCAGGACGCAGCTTCTCCCAGAAGCAGGCTGAAGGCACTAAAAGGTACAGCTCTTCATAAGTCTGATGGGGGACCCTCATCCTCCATCTGCCCCTCCCCCACAAAAGCACTGCAGCAAAAGCAAAGGAAGGCCACCCCACCCACCCCCAGTCCCTGAGAGTCTGGAGACCTAACTGCCAAGCTCCACCACAGGATCCTGGTGAGTCCTACCTTCTGCCTAGACCTCAGTATCCACATCTTTGCGATGCGACCCAAGTGCTCAGGACTGCGTTGCTGAGACCACCCTCAAATCAGAGACACAAGTCTCCCCCACAGGAAGCTACCAAAGTCCCGGCAGGCACAGCAGGATGCGCCTTATTCCAGTTCCTCTAATTCCAATTCTCATTGTTGAAATGCAAAAGGAGCAGATGCTCAGGTCCTGTCTACCAAGAGCTAATCCTAGGGATCCACCCACCCCCTCATCATCTCAGCCCAGGAGAGATCCCTCTGCTGGTCCAAAATCTCCGGAGGCTGCCAATGGAACACTGTCACCATCGCTCGCCAAGGTACTCAAGGCCCTCAGCTTCTGGCCACCCCAGAAACAAATGCTTCAAGTCCAGTTGCACCAACTGGCTGGCTATTCCCTAAAACTTCCCTTCCACTTTCCCACCCCCGAACCTTGACTCCCACAGCGCCCTGCCCTTTCAACACCCTTTCCCTACCTTGGCTTCAGATTTCAGTCAAGTCCTTGCTCACAAGCCACCTCTCCTCCATGAACCTTCCTGGACTCAGAATTGATCTCCTCTCCTCTGCCTCTTCACACCCCTGGGACCCGGGTTCCCTTCCTGCTCCCTTCACAACCAGGAGCCTGGCACACAGCTCCAGCTCCAGACAGGGTCTTCCCACCTGCATATTTAAATTAGTTCCTGACCTGGCCACCCTCCTCCCCCCCATCTCCAAAACAGCTGTTGGAGAATTAAAAATGTACATTTCTAGGCTGCACTTCCTGACATTCAAATTCCAATTCCACATTTTTTCTGGGGGTGGAGACCAAGAATCTACATTTTAAAGAACTCCCCCACCACCACCACCACACACACACACACACACACACCCCAAGATAATGTGAAGCTGGGGTGGGGGAGGGAGGCTCACAGAGAGAAAATTGGGAAATTCGTCAATAGATGTATATCACTGACCCTGGAGGCAGCCCTCACCTGGGGTGGGGTGAGGGCCGAGGAGGGAGGTTTGGTCTCAAGACGACTCCGCCTTCCAGCTTGAGCCTTGCTGGGACACAGCACTAGAGGGATGGCTCGAAAGGCCCAAAAGGAAAACGGATCCTGACCCACTTCCGAGCTCCTAGTCCTCTGAAAATGGACCGGGCCCTGGGCTAGGGAAAAGCCTCTCACAGGGGCAGCCACCCAGTTTCCTGCCTCGCACCAAAGGGTACTAAGGGAAGAAAGCTGACACCCCCGGGCCTGTAACGAGTTTGTGGAGGGGAAGAGGGGTGTTCCCATTGGTCTACCTCAGCTGGGTCTTCAGAGGATCTGGAAGGCATAGGGTCTCACCTCTAGCTTCCCACAAGTCACTCCCCGCCCAGCGCTGGACGCGGTATCTCAGCCCGCAAGGCCAGCCAAACCGGCTGGAACCCGGCTGGAACCCAGTAGAAGCCAGAAGGGCCCGGCTCCTGCTCGGGGGCCCACAGAGCAGTGCCTAAGTGTACGTGTTGGAACGGATGTGCCCTCTCGATTGACCGGGAGTGTTCTGGGGTGCAGCCACGCGGAGCCGCTGAGAGGGCTAGCCGAGAGTGGACTTTGTCTCAGGCTGGGACCTCTGGAGGGCTGGGCATTGGTCTTGCAAAGACAGAGTAGTACGCAGTGACTGTGGCGCCTGTGAGCGCTTTTGTGAGTGGCCTCTAGGGACTACCGGGGGGGATGATGGTGCGTTGGAATGGGCACTCTGAACATGGGTGTATGGTGCGTGTGGTCGCTGGGACAGCAACGGGGGCTCTAGGTGAGAGGGTTCCAGGGTAATCTCCTAGGGCATCAGTCCTAGGGGCACCCCGGGGTAGGCACGGCGCATCGCGTGTGAGCCTGGGTTGGGGCAGGTACCGGGTGCGACGGAGGGCCTCCCGGGGCCCCCCGATTCCCACAAACCCACCGGGATCCCCTCCCCCGCCCCGCGGCCCCGCGCGTGCTCACCAACTGCAGCAGCATGAGCACACCGAGGCTGGAGCGCACGAAGCCCAGGTCCGGGCGCAGCGCCGAGACCGAGGCGCCGGCGCCCTGCGCTGGGCTGCTGGTCCGCGTGCTCACTTTAGACGGGAACTCGGCCATCGCGGCTCGCCTCCCGACGTCGCACCGGCCGCCGTCGCCACCCCTCCCGCCTTGGGTGCCGGCTCCTGCTCCACTCCTCCTGGGGAGCTCGGGCTCCCGGCGCTGCGCGCTGTGTCCAAGGAGGAAGCCCGGAGCGCCAGGTGCGGCAGAAACCCCGCCCCCGCCTCCACCGCGGGACCCGCCCCTTTAACCCTTCGCTCGCCTCCGCGGGTCCAGCCTCAAGACACCTGTAGCCGCGTCCACTTTACAGATGGGAAACAGGCCACGGTCAGTAAGATGGCTCGGTCAGAACCAGTCTAGATAGCTGCGCGTTTCCGTCCTGAGGAAAGCCTCCAACTAGGAATTTACAACGCTGCTCTGCGCCCTCCTAACTGGAAACTTCTACCGGCTTTCTCAAGGATGTCTCTAGGGTGCTGGGTGCCCTGGGGCTAGCCCCCGCGCCTCTTTGCGCTCTCCTTAAAGCAGAAGAAGCATCCTTGTTTAGCTACTCCTAAGGAGTCCCGGGAGACCGAGCACCCGGGAGGGGGAGTCTGGATAAACTGTAGGTGCACATGACACAATTAATGTGGTTTGCACTTCTAAACATACTGAGCAATAACTTAGAAGATCGCTGAGCCTCTGTTTCCTTGTCTGTCATAAAGGGTATGAAAGGACCTCGCCTCACAGAGCTGTCATGCAAAATAAATAAAGCTCCTGGCACGCAGAGGGTGGGGCAGGCAGTGGGGTCACTCAGAAGGTGGGAGGTGATGTTGGAGTTCCAGTTTCCTTGCTCCACCTGCACCCTGAAATACACACACACACACACACACACACACACACACACACACACACACACACACACCCTCAGGCCATAAAGACTTGAACAAATCATTCCTCTTATTGACCAACCAATGTTTGCTGGGTGCCTACTGACTATATGACTGGTCCTATCCGAGGCCCTGGAGATAAGGTAGGGAACAAGCCTGACAAGGCCTTCCTGGATTTCACTTTCTTGTGTGGTAACAAGTAGTAAACTGGGGTAAAAAAAAACAAAACTTTCTTTTGCTGTGACGATAATAAAGTCCATGAGGTTGTATGACAGTTTGAAGAACAGAAAGAAGATCCTGGTGGCTGGGACAAAGTGAGTGAGGGTGATATGTGACACGTGGCCAGGGACAGGTCACAAAGGGCTATTTAGATGATTGTATTAGTTTCCTGTGACTGCTGGAACAGATTACCGCGAACTTGGTGGCTTAAAAGAACAGAAACATATTCTCTCACAGCGCTAGAGGCAGGACGTCTGAAATCCTTTTACTGAGCCAAAATCAAGGTGTCAGCAGGACCTCTCTCCCTCCAGAGGCTCTAAGGGAGAACCTGTTCCTGGCTCTTTTCAGCTTCTGATGGCAGCTGCTGACATTCCCTGATTTGCAACCTCCATCCCCTCAGTCTCTGCCTCTGTGGTCACACTGCCTCCTCTTCTGTATGTGTCAAATCTCTCTGCCTCTCTCTTGCCAAGACACTTGTGATCGGATTAAGAGCCACCCAGGCAATCCAGGATAATCTCCCCACATCACAAACATTCGTCTGCAAGACCCTTTTTGTTTATAAAGTAAAATTCACAGTTCCTGGGATAAGGGCTGGTATTTTTTGGTGGTTATTCAGCCTACTGAATAATGGAGAGGGTTAACATTTTATTCTAAGGCCCAGAGGGTTTCAAGCAGGAGAATGGCAAGATCTGCTTTGGAAATATCACTGGTTGATGCTGATTTAACCCTTTACCCACTCAACTGGATGGTCAACCAATTCCCCCAGACACACCTGAATTCCCCGCCCCCAGTATCCCCAGTAGGTACTCAGGAAACAAGGAGTGCTTCTCGGTAGCTGCAAAACCATTACCCAGAGACCAGCCCTCTGCCTACTATTTGAGCCCAAGTGCAGAACAGAGCTCTTGGGTAAACCCTTAATTTTATTATGACACAGAAAACAATAAGGCGATTGTTTCTGAGGCAGATTCTAAAACAGTAGAGTAGTTTTGTTTTGGTTTTCATTTGGATTTTGTTTTTTGGTTAATCCCACTTTCATTCCTTTCAAATGGCAGCAAGCAAGACTCAATCACTGTATTGTTTTTTAGACATTTTCTTGGAAACCAACTTCACTCACTCCACCCCCAGTTAGAAAACGTGGGAAGAGACCTGTCCCCAGGCAGGGACCAGCCGCCCACCCAGTCTTTACTGGGGCCATAAGAGCCTTGGGCCCTGGAGGTGGGGTGGAGGGACAGAGAACCAGAATGAAGAGATGAATGGCTACTCATTCTCAGGGCTGGTCCCCTCCTCCTCCGGGTCTGAGCAGGCCATCGCCACGCAGCAGATCACCTGCAACACTTGTCTTGCCTCAGTTCTCACTTCTGCAAAGGCTCCCTACTGTGTGCTGGGCCCCCCCCCCTACTGTGTGCTGGGGTGGGCAGGGCATGCTGGAGAGGCAATGGGGATGCAAGCACAGAGCAGATGTTCAGTGTACCAGGAACTGGGGACAGAGCTGTGGCTATCCAACCAGACCCCACCCTCAGGGAGTCTGATGGGGGAGACAGACAGTCTAAATATACAAAGCCACATATCAAGAGATGCACATTTACCAATTGTGCTAAGTTACTACAGGAAAAGAGTGGGAGGCCATGGGAAAAGAACACTAATTGAGGGTTGGGAGTATCATTTAGATAGCTGAGTCATGGAAAGTCTAAACGTTTAAGTAGAGATCTAAAGGATGAATAAGAATCAGGCAGGAAAAGAGCATTCCAGGCAGAGAAAATCACCATATGTGCAAAAGGCCTGAGGCAAGAAAAATGTGGGGGTCTTTGAGGAAGGACAGAAGATGATGAGTTGAGGGAACTGGGAAGAGATGAGGTTCCAGGGGCAGCCAGGGTCCAGATGACCTGGGGGCTAACCCCTTGGTAATGACATGGATTTTATTATAAAAAGCAGACCACTGGAGGGCAGTTACACCATCTGACTTACAATTTTTAAAAATTCACAAAGAGGTTCCCGGCGGGTTCATCCAACAGTTTCCAGAAGCTCACGTCAAGAGGTCGATGATTATAATCAGCAACACTGATTGAGCCCTTTTCCAACTGGCCCTGTGATCAGTTGCTGTGGGGCTGGTTAGTTTCAGCTTCTTTATTTTTAATTGCACAATTCATTAATTTATTTCATTGCACATCTCCAAACCTTCACCCTCACCTCTAGTTTAGTCACTGAGAAGTGTTTGGAGTATCTTATCAGATCTTTTCTTTTTCACTACCATCTGATATATGGAAATATAGAGACCTGATTTGTATGTTATTTTTTTAAAATTTTACTAAAAAAGTGGGTTATACACTATATATTGAAACTTGATCTTTTCACTTAACATTAATTATGTCTTGGAAATTTCTCTGTGACAGCACATGAAGGCTGGCCTCATTCTTTTTACATGTTGGGTAATATTTGATAGAGTAGTTATTAAATAATTCTTTATCCTTCCTGCCATTGGTGGACACTTACGTGGTTTCCAATAGTTCCTCATTACAAGTAATATTATATAAGAATTCTTGTTTACACACCTTTGCACACACGTGAGACTATGGGTCCAGTTTTCAAGGTAGAACCACTAGATTGAAGGGTGTTTACACTTTTATTTATTTATTTTTTAATAATGCCAAATTGTTCCAACAGGCCATGTTGTTAACACTCGCACTAAGAGTCAGTGAGCTTAACCATTTGCCCTCCCACCTGAGTATGTGTGATGAGCGTTTTTTAAAGGTCTCATTGTTTCCATTTGCATTTTCTAACACTTAGCTAGTGGGGCTTCTTAAACTTACTGGATATTCATACTTCCTTTTTCGTGAATTTAGAATTTGATTTATTCTGTAGTAAAGAATTTAAATGTGCCCAAAGAGAGGTCTGGCTTTTGCTCTCAGCTTCTGGAAGGTAATGTCTAAATCCATGGAATGTCATGCCTGATAGAAATGTCTTTGTTTAGGGTGGGGTCTGGCCACACCACATAGTCTAACATTGTGGTTTAGGGTGGGGACATATGGTATCGGCTCATTTAGCTCCACCTGAAAGAGCTGGAAACTGAGATCAGCTGCTGGGACAGTCAACCATGGCTCCATGATGAGGCCCCAATAAAGCTCTGAACACCAAGGCAATGAGCTTACCTGGCTGGCAATACGCCATGTGTGTTGTCACACATCAGTGCTGGTAAAGTAACACGTGGAGCTCCTGACTCCCTGGGGAGAGGACAACAGAAGCTCCACCTTTGGAATTTAAAACTCAGCCTTTTAAAAATTATACAAGTCCGTGGTTTTTGTTGGGTTGTCGGAAAAGTCATGACGTATTTTTTCTATGTTTTTCGTTACAAAAATGTGTCATGACTTTTCCGACAACCCAATAGTGTATTCACTGCAGTGAACCATTACCACTAATTCCAGAACATTTCCATCACCCGTATGTGCACTTCCCTTGGCTGATTTCAATCTGAATTCTTTAGCTGTAATAAGCTATAACTATGAGTATCCAGTTTGCAGGGCGTTCTGTGAGTCCTTGTGGTTACTGAATTAGCAAACCTGAAGGTGACTTGGGGAATCTCCTGAACTCTGCAGTTGTATCAGAAGTGACAGTAGTTTTGTGGATTATGTGCTCTGTGTAACACTGTAGCCCTGTCTGCTTTTTTAATTTTATGAGCTCCTTTTATACTTCAGATATTCATCTTGTGTCACTTTCATATGTTGCTATTGTTTTCTCCTACTTTATTTCTCCTCCTTTGTGGCATTTTGATAAATGTGTATAGTCATGTCACCACCACCAAAATTAAAATATTGAACATTTCAGCTACCCCAAAAAGTTCCTTTGTGACCTCTACCCTGGCCCCAGGCAACCACTGGTCTGTTTTCTGTCACTGTTGTTTTGCCTTTTCTAGAATGCCATATAAATGGAGTCTTACATTATATAGTTGTGGCTGGCTGAATAATGCCTCCCCTGCCAAGAGCTTCCACCCTAATCTCCAGACCCCGTGAATCTTACCTTTTATGGCAAAAGGGATTTTGTAGGTGTGATTAAGGATTTTGAGATGAGGACACTATCATGGATTTACCTAGGTGGGCCCTAAATATAATTACAAGTGTCCTCATAAAAGGCAGTCAGAGGGAGATTTGATGACAATAGAGGAGAAAGCAGTGTGAACACAGAAATAGACAGATATGATGCGGCCAGGAGCCAAGCAATGCCAGTAGCCTTTAGAGGTGGAAGGGGCAAGGAACTTCCAGAAGCAACCAGCCCTGCTGACACTTTGATTTAGACCCTTAAGTCTCATTTTTGGACTCCAGAACTGTAATAGAATTTGTGCTGCTTTAAGCCACTCCGTGTGTGATCATCTGTTATAGCAGCAAGAGGAAACTACTATAATACAGTAGCCTTTTGTGAAAAGTTCTTTCATGTAATATAAAGCTTTTGAAACTCACCTATGTTGCTGAGCATATCAGTAGATTGTTTCTTTTTATTGCTGAATGCATCCCATTATATTGATATACTACAATTTCTTTATCTATTCACTGACTGATGGACTTTAAGGTTCTTTCCGGTTTGAGTCGCCAGGAATAAAACTGCTATAAACATTCACATGCAGGTTTTTTTTGTGTGTGAACAAATGTTTTCATTTCTCTTGGGTAAGTACCTAGGAGTAGAGCTGCTGGATCACATGGTAGGTGTATCATTAATGTATAAGACATTGGAAAACTGTTTTCCAAAGTGGCCGCTCATCACTGGCTTTACAGATGAGTAAACCAAGGCTGGAAAAAAGGCAGTGACTTGCTTAGGGTCTCCATGGAATTAGAGGCATCAGCAGAGCTAGAATCTACATTTACATCTTCTCATCCCCAGCAGAAACCCGGAGAGGCAGTCCTGCCTGAGTATCCCCGTCCCATTCCCAGCCTAGCTAGCTGCTTCTGCCCCTTCCAACCTCCAGTCCCTCATCCAGGCCCTGTAGGAGGTAGAAGCCAGAGCACCTTTTAGTCCATTGTGATCCTCACCCCAACCCCAGAATGTACGGCCAGTGGTGGGAGAGGCTTGAGGAATGGGGATTATTGACGAGAACCTGCTTTAGGATCTGAGGGCCATGTATTCCCCCCAGAGAAGACCTTTGTGTGGAATGTGAGATGATTTTTGATAAACCAGGGACAGTCATCAAATACTTCAACTGCTTTATTAGAAGCGCTTTGTTTTTAACTTTGTTTTCAATCTTATTATGTCAAGGAGAAAGCCTCCATTGGTGCTAATATGTGTTTAACATCTAATTCCATTAATCTCTTGTTAGCAAGCAAAGATTCTGGCTAGAATTTAATGACAGTGGTTTGTTCCCATTGTATTTATTTTTAACATTTATGTGTAATGAAGCAGGTTTTCTATTATAGCCAAATTATAGGTTTCTTTTTAATATGCACTATTGCAGTTAAAAATGAGTCCATTTAGGACGACTGGTTGGCTCAGGTGGTTAGAGCGTGGGTTCATAACACCAAGATTGCCAGTTCAGTTCCCACACTGGCCAGCAAGCTGCACCCTCCACAACTATATTGAAAACAATTACTTGACTTGGAGCTGATGGGTCCTGGAAAAAACACATTGTTCCCCAATAAAGTTTTTTTTTTTTTTAACAAGTACAGGGCTGGCCGAGTGGTGCGTTGGTTAAGTGTTGGCTTGGGACGCCAGCTATGAGGAGCAGGGCCCCGGTTTGGATCCCACATGAGGGCCAGTGATGCTGCGCCCTCTACGGCTAAGATGGTGAACAACAGCTCAACCTGGAGCTGGGCTGCCGTGAGTTGCCAGCGACAGCGTAGGCTGCAGTGGGGCTGGCTGGCAGCTGGTGTCAGCTTTTGTGAGCTGCTGTGAGCGGCCGTCCAATGGTCAGCGAGTGACCGCCTCACCCGGGAAGAGTACAATGATAATACCAACATGGGCCAGTGAAGCGACGTCCTCCACAACTAGACTGAAGAACAAAAGGACAGCAACTTGTATGTTCCCCTTACCTGATTCCCCAACGCTGTTCCCCTCCACCAATTCCCCAATAAAAATATTTTTTTAAAAAATGAGTCCATTTAAAGAAAATATTTAGTTTTCAAAAACTGCACAAAAACCCTCGTATATATAAATGATTTTGACAAAGGTGTCAAGACAACTCAGTGGGGAAAGACAGTCCTTCAACAAATCACATTGGGAAAATTGGATATCCACACACAGAAAATGAAGTTGGACCTTACCTTACACCATGTTTGAAAATTAACTCAAAATCAATCAATAAAAGACCTAGACACAACATCTAAAACTATAAAACTCTTAGAAGAAAACATAGGGGAAAAGCTTCATGACATTGGATTTGGCAATGATTTCTAGGATATAACACCAAAAACAGTAGAAACAAAAGTAAAAATAGATAATTTTGACTACATCAAAATTAAAACTTCTGTGCATCAAAGGGCACACATGGAGTGAAAAGGTGACCATGGAATGGAGGAAAATATTTGCAAATCATGTCTCTGATAAGAGGTTAATATTTGGAATATATAAAGAACCACTACGACCCAATAACAAAAACAAAAACTGCCCATTTAAAAAATGAGCAAAGGACTTGAATAGACATTTCTCCAAAGAAAATATACAAATGGCCAACAAGCATATGAAAAGATGCTCAACATCACCAATGATTGAGGAAATGCAAATCAAAACCACAATGAGCTAGCACCTCACATTAGGATGGCTGCTATCGAAAGAAAGAAAGAAAGAAAGAAAAGAAAGAAAGAAAGAAAGAAAGAAAGAAAGAAAGAAAGAAAGAAAGAAAGAAAGAAAGAAAGAAAAAGAAAAAGAAAGGAAAGAAAGAAAACAAGGGCTGGCGAGGATGTGGAGAAATGGGAACCACTGTGCATTAATGGTACAAATGTAAAATGATGCAGCTGTTGTGGAAAACAGTATAGGGGTTCCTCAAAAAATTACTTCCATGAACACTTTAAAATTACAGCTAAATTATAGAACAACCAACCTGGAGAACCATCTGAAGTCTGGCTGAACAGAAAGTTTATAACTAAGGATATAAAACAGAAGCCACGTCAAGACTGGTGGGAGGGGTGGAGATGTGGAATCGGCCCCAAATCTCCATGTGGCAGTCAAGAACTGGGAGGGATATCCCAGCTGTGGAGGTTCCCCCACAGAGGAGCGACATACTCCAGCCCCACACCAGGCTCCCCAGCCTGGAGTACTGGTGCCAGGAAGAGGAGCCCCCACAACATCTGGCTGTGAAAAACAGTGGGTATTTCGACCATCTGGGTGGGACAGAGGCTGCGGGAAACCTAAACGTCCTCTTAAACGGCCCACGCACAGACTCACTCGCTCACAGGCACTCACCTTGGGCTCCAGCGGAGGTATGGTAATTCAGGGGGTGTCGGAGGCATACAGGGGGCAGACTGAGGTGTGTGGCTGCAGGCAAGGGCTGGAGGGCAGTTGCCATTTTCCCTTTGTGGGTCCTGCTCCTGTGCAGCCTGCAGGCAGGTGCCATCTTTCCTGTTTTGAGCCCGCCCCCTACGCTTATGGCCAAATCTGAATCTGATTGGTCTAGTGAGCTCTGCAGCTCTGCCCTGCTGACTCACTGGGGCCCTGTTTCACCCAACTCCCCTAACGCAGGAGGCACTTTCTCCCGGAGCAGACAGTCCTGCCCACATTGCACTCTTTCTGGAAAACTATCTGAGTCTGCAGGACCCAGGGAGGCGGCAACTGGGCCCAGTGTGCTCTGAGACTTTTGCTGAGTCACTCCAGGCTCAGCACTGGCACCAAACCAGAATCTACATTAACCTGGTGACCACAATTCTTGCCCCTCTAGTGACTCCCGGAGACCTTGCCTCACCCAACTTGCGTGCGCACAAGGCTTTATCAGTTGCTGTACCTTAAGGGAACTGGCATGGCAGCAGACCTTGGGGTGTCCTCGCTTTTTGAGGTGCTATCCCAGGCCTGGTACTGGTGGCAGCCATCCTCAGTTGCTCTGCGTGGGGAATATAGTTAATAATATTGTGATAGCATAGTACAATATCAGATGATTGCTGGACTTAACATGATGATTATCACGTCCCACGTGACAAGGGCTGGGGTTTCGAGGAGGGGCGGCGAAGGGTTAAGAAATCACAAGAGTCAAAAGTAGTGTTTCTGTGGGCCAGGGGTCTGGTCTCTGCAGATGGGAGAGAGCAGAGAGAGTGAGCCCTGATACTGGCTGGCGAATAACTTTTATTTACAACTGTCACAAAGAAGTCAATTCGAATATCTATACCCAGTTAATTGATTGAATTAGACTGGCAGCTTCTTCTTGGAAACTCATTGTGATCAAGCACAGTTGAGCTTTCACACATACCTATGATCCCCGGGATGGCCTCAGCATTCCGAGACCACCGAATAAGGAAGTTTTACAGAGATCATTCCCTCCGGTCTCAGCATTCCAACACACTCCCTTAGGACTTCAAAGGATCAGTGCACAGGAGCATTTGAGTCCGCAGCTGTGAGGTGACAGATGATCACTCCTTTAGGTATATAAATATTGAAAGCTATGGTGTACACCTAAAACTAATGTTGTATGTTAGCTGTATTTTAATAAAAATCTTTACAAAATAAATAAAAATAGAATTACAGTGTGTATTCCACTTCTGGGTATATATCCAAAGGAATAGAAAGCAGAGATATTTGTAATCCATGCTTATAGCAATTAGTCACAATAGCCAAAAGGTAGTAGCAATCCAAGCGTCCACCCATGGATGGACATATAAACAAACTGTGGTATATATGTATAGTGGAATATTATTCAGCCTGAAAAAGAATGAAATTCGGACACATCCTACAGCATGAACTTTGAAGACATTATCCAAAGTTATATAAGCCAGTCACCAGGAAATAAATACTGTGTGATTCCACTTACATGAGGTATCCAGAGTAGTCAAACTCATAATAGAAACAGAAAGTAGAATGGTGGTTGCTGGGGGCTGTGGGAAGGGAGGAATGGGAAGTGAGTGCTGAATGGGGACAGTTTCCGTTGGGGAAGATGAAAAAGCTCTGGAGATGGAATGTGGTGATGGTTGTACAACAATGTGAATGCCATAGAACCATTCACTTAAAAGTGGTAACGTTTATGTTATATGTAGTATTTTTATCACAATTAAGGAAAAGAATTAAAATTAAAGGAAGTTTTAAGTGCACAAGTGGTACGAAAACGGGGAAAGCAAGGTAATAATCACCTGAAGTTTGGGAAACACCGTGATCTGGTCCAACTCCCTCCTGTCACTGCTGGGATATCTGTCCATCTTAGAGAGGTACAGCAGTTAGCTCACGTTCCACAGTGAGTCCGTGTGACCAGGGTTCAGGTGGTTCTTCTGGTCACTGTGCATCCCCCTTGGAGTGTGTCTAAGGAGCAGGTTGGAACTGGGTGTGCATGAAGATCACAGCAGCTTTGGTGGTCTCTATTAATTCTAGGCAGACACCCATTCTGCGCACTGCCTCCATGTCTGAACTTCCTGAGGTAGGGAGAAGATATAAGGCCTTCAGGGTGAAGGTGCAATTTGAACAGACCCTTGAAAAGAGCAGTTTGAGAAGGGGGCATGCCAGGTGGATGACACAAGAGCAAAGGCTGGGCATCAGGATGCTAATGGCCTTTGTGATGTCTCTGTGTTGAGAGATGCAGCCAAGACATGGATGGCGGGGGCGGGGTGCTGGCACAAACCTGCCAACCTCTGGGCCAGTTATTTATTGGCCCAGAATAAGGCAAAGGTCAGACATGGGGTTTGGTTAGTTTCTCTGCCTGGCCCCTTATGCCTTTTGGAATTGGAACAAAAGTTGCTTGGGGTGGGAACTCCAAAGAGAGAGCATGAGAATTAACTATTTATTCGGGGATCCAAGGCTCCAGCTCCTGAGAGATGCGGCCAGACCAGTACTTGGGTGAACCCACCCCACTCACCTGCATGAAGAGGCCCTGGGGTGGCATTTCCAGGACTTCCTCTCCCTGGCCTGGCCCCTATCTTTTTGTCTCATTCATTCATTATTGAACCTGCACTAATATAGCTCCTTCTCCACAATTTTGTGTCTTAGGCCCTGGGGATTTAGAGGCAAACAAAACTTAAAATCTCTGCTCTTTTAGAGAGCTTAGTTTGGGGGGCGAGGAAGGGATATACACCTAGACAGGCCATTCCAATCCCAGTGCGTTGAGCGGTCAGCCCAGGATCTTGTAGGAACACAGAGGAAGCCAAAAACCTAGTCAAGGGACAGAAGCACCAGGGAAGGCTTCCTAGAGGAGGTGGCATAAGAGAAGCCACCAAGAGAAGAAGGAACTCCTTCAGCCTCCCATCCAATGGTGCAATCCAGCTCCAGTCACGGGGGTTGTCGACACTGTTCCTCTCCCAACTCTGGCCCAGGGCCCTGCTGCTGGGAGTTGCCTCCATCTTCCAACCTCCCTTGACTCTTTCCAACTGCACCCATGGTTCCAGGACCCTTTCTGAGATCTCTGCAGGACATCAGGCTTCACCATCCCCATCAATTACTATATGACCCAGAAATTCCACTTTGGGGTATATATGCAAGAGAATTGAAAGTAGAATCTGAAAGAGATATTTGTACACCTGTGTTCATAGCAGCATTATTCACAATAGTTAAAACCTAGAAGGAACCCAAGCGTCTACTGATGGATGAATTGTTAAACAAAATGGCGTATATACATGCAATGGAATATTCAGCCTTAAAAAGGAAGGAAACATGCTACAGCATGGATGAACCTTGAAGGCATTATCCTAAGTGAAATAATTTGTCACAAAAGGACAAATATTGCATGATTCCACTTATATGAGGTACTTAGTTACTTTTTGATTTTAAAAAAATCAAATTTATAAAGGCAGAATGTAGAATGGTGGTTGCCAGAGGTTGGGGTAAAGAGGGTATGGGAGTTATTGTTTAATGGGTATAGAGTTTTAGTTTTGCAAGATGAAAAGAGTAATGGGGATGGTTGGTGATGATGTCTTCACAACAATATGAATGTACTTAATACCACTGAACGGTACACTTAAAAATGCTTAAGATGATACATTTGGCGTTATGTGTATTTTAATAATAACAAAAATGTTTTAGTAAAAAAAGTAAGAAAAATTGATTCAAAGGTGAATACACACACACACACACACACGTGTGTGTGTGTGTGTGTGTGTGTGTGTGTGTGTGTGTGTGTATACCTCAAAATCAGGAATGCTGAATTTGCTAATAAATGCAAAACTGGCTTCTAACACAGGATAGAATCAATTGCATCTTGCCAAACAATATTTATTTGCATTCTGACGAACTGAATTTAAAATAATATATTTTATTTAACCCAATATATTCAAAATATTGTCATTTAAATGTAATCAATATAAAAAATTTTAATGAGATATTTTGCATTTTTTTTAAATGTACTGAGGTCTTCAAAATCCATGTGTATATTATACTTACACCACATCTTGATTCTGACCAGCCATATTTCAAGTGTTTGGTAGACACACGTAGTTAGTAGCTACTGTATTAAATAGCATAGCTGTAGACGACACCTAATATTCCATTGAAAGAACATCCAGGATTTTTTTTGCCTTTTTCAAAGACTTTCCCATTTTTTTCTGACAGTTTTTTAATTAAAACAATTACCCAAGTAATCCATGGTCATTATACAAAAATCAAATATCAAATGCAGGTAACCTAAGGAAAAAAAAATCACAATAAATGCCACCACCCAGAGATAATCACAGCTGCTGATGTTTTTATAGCCTCTGAGACTTTAATACACACATTTTGTTATATATATCTTAAATAAATAATTTTATTTATATACAATAAAACATACAAACAATAGTTATATATTTTTAAACTTACATGTTTTGTTAATATATAACTATGAAATTGTATTATTTTAAAGAATTTTAAAAATTTTACAATATTTTTAGATTTACAGAATTATTGGAGAGTACAGAGAGCTCACTTATACCTCATACCCAGTCTCTTCTATTATTAATATCTTACATTAGTATGTTATATTTGGCACAATTAATGATCCAATATTGATACATTATTATTAAAGTCCATACTTTATTCAGAATTCTTCAGCTTTTCCCCAGTGTTTTTTTTCCATTCCAGGATCCCATCCAGGATAGCACATTTACCAGTGATGTCTCTCCTTAGGCTTGGCTATGACAATTTCTCAGACTTTCCTTAACTCTGATGACCTTGACAGCTTTGAGGAGCACTGGTCAGATATTTTGTAGAATGCACAAATGGGATTTGTCTAATATTTTTCTCATGATCAGACTCAGAGTAATACGTGTTTTGGGGAGGAAGACCACAGAGGTCAAGGGCCATTCAAGGGCACATCATATCACGGATATAGTCTATCAATCTGACTTATCACAGTTGATGTTGACCTTCATCACTTGGTGAAATTGTATTTATTTATTAAGATTTTATTGGGGAATTGGGGGAAGGAACAGCGCTGGGGAGTCGGGGAAGGGGAACAGACAAGTTGCTGTCCTTTTGTTCTTCAGTCTAGCTGTGGAGGACGTCGCTTCAGTGGCCCATGTTGGTATTGTGATCATTGCGCTCTTCCCAGCTGAGGCAGATTGGTTGCGGGCCATTGGACTGCAGCTCACGGCAGCTCACAGTGTCCACGGGGACTCACAGCAGCCCAGCTCCAGGTGGAACTGTTGTTCACCACCTTAGCTGTAGAGGGCGCAGCGTCACTGACCCATGTGGGATCTGAACCCGTGGCTCTGCTGCTCAGAGCTTGTGCTCCCAAGGCAACTCTTAACCAATGAGCCACTCCACCAGCCCTATATTTATTTTTGATTACATAATATATGCACATGATATAACAATTTAAACGTACAAATTAGTCTCCACACCCTGCCTCATCCTCTCTGAAACACACACAGGTTGCCTCACCCAAGATAACTGTGTCTAATCCCTGGGCCTTGTGAGAGTTACTTTACAGGGTTAAAAGAGATTTTCAGATAAGGCTCAACTAAGGATTTTGAGATGGGGAGATGACTCTGGATATCAGGATGGGCCCAGTTATAATCACAAGGATCTTTACAAGAGGTTAGACAGAAGGGACAGAATTAGAAAAAGCCACGTGAAGCAGCAGAAATTGGAGTGATGTGAGAGTATGAGCCAAGGAATGTGAGTGGTCTCTAGAAGTTGGAAAATAAATATATCTGCCCTAGAGCCTCCAGAAAGAACACAGTTCCAACCTCTTGAGAGGACTGTAAAATAATAAAAAGTGTGGTTTTAAGTCACTGAAGTAGTGGTTACTTTTTACATCAGCAGTAAGAAACTAACACAGGGACTCCGGACTCCCTTCCCCAGCTTTTCCACCAAGTGACTGTCAAGCATTGTCTTGAATGCCTCCAATGATGGGAATTTCACTATCTCCGCAGGCACCCTGTTTCCTTTCCAGCAAGCTCTTTCTTCTGTGGAAACCTTCCCCTGTAACTACCCACCAATGCACGCCCACCTCCAGCCCCAGGTCTTGGAGCAAGGAGAGACGGACACTCCCAATTCTTTGTGCACATCAGGCTTTTGTAGACCGATAAATTGTCTCTTCTCCAAGCTTCACAGCCTCCAACTTTTCCCTAGTTCAATTTATTAAGGTACAGAAGCCAACTTTCTCTGGACGAGGCTCCAGCTAAACACCTGTGGAAGGGGATCCCATTGCTCGTGGCTTCCCATCCTGAGAAGCTCATGGCCAAGTCCATCACGGAGCATCTCCCACTTCCAATAAAAATCGTCTAACCCCTCTCCCCACTCCCTCCAGGGGCCCTAAAATAGTCGCAGTCCTTTCCACGGATAGTATTAGTCGTTAAAAATAACATCAGAACTTCCGATGTTCCGAGCTTTGGCAAGTGGCTGGAATTTAATAATATAGTTTCATTTCCATTGTTTTTATTTTTATGGTTATTTTCTACCGATGCCAAGAAACTGATTTTCCATTTCTGCTTAGGCTACGGAGTTGCCATTTAAAATGTATAAGTAGTAAAAAGACTAAACCAGTTTAAGAATAACGCTAAGTCTCAGCAACACCGGTGCTAAGTTTCAGATAACTGGGGATGTATATAATCAAATCGAAAGTGCTACCAAGAACCCCGCAAACAGCCAATTCTCGAACCGCAGCGAACCCCAATAGAGAATATATACGACCCCACAGGAAGCTTTCCAACAAGTCAGGATGGCCGAGCGGTCTAAGGCGCTGCGTTCAGGTCGCAGTCTCCCCTGGAGGCGTGGGTTCGAATCCCACTCCTGACATTGAGTGTTTTTTGCCTTCTTACTACCGAAGCTCTTAAGGAAAGGGCGTACATTTGACTACGCTAAAAAACGTTCTGCGGTATAGAGCCGGACATCCTTTTTACAGTCCAAAGTTAAACAGATGTCATTAGGAAGAAAAAGCCTGTTAAGAAGAAAATACTTGTTTTTTGAAAAGATTAAAAATAAGAGTGTCCAAAGGTGTAAAATATTACCTAGGTGGTCCGCAGCTGTTAGTAAAAAGCACAACTTGTCAGGAGTGGGATTCGAACCCACGCCTCCAGGGGAGACTGCGACCTGAACGCAGCGCCTTAGACCGCTCGGCCATCCTGACTAGTCCCTCGCTGGCTTCCAAGAAAACCTCTTCAGAATAACTGTGCCGTGCGCATGCGTGATGAGCAGCATGAGTCTGGGCCTTGTTCGTTCTCCGCCCGGCGTTGGGAGGAGCTGGATACTTGTACCGACTCAAAGGGGCGGGGCGAGATGGGACGAGGAGCAGAGGAGCGAGGCACCTAGGCGACAGCAGAGGGCGCGCGCAGCGTGCTGGAAAACCTGAACCGCGAGGGGTTACTTTGCGGTACGTGCATTCGTGCCTCCGACACGCATTCATTCTGTATGCATGCATTTACTATTCACATCAGCTTTGAATGTTGCAGATCTGCAATACCCTTGCATTTCTTCACACACTGTGCGTTTTCTGCACTAAGCAGTCAAACCTGCACACCTTCACTGGCTTATAGATCTATGCGCTGGTGCCGGAACCCGGCGAAGCGGGGACATCACAAGGTCTCATAAAACCGGTCCCGCGTTCTCCTTCCGAAGGTTCGTCAAAACTGCAACTTCACATTTATATGTGTGTTTAACTCAACTTAGGCCTCGGGTTAGACAGCGTCTTGCAGCGGCACAGCCGGCTCCGCCCTATTCCTTACCGTGTCCCCAGTGCCCAAACTGTGCTTGGCACACAATAGGCGTTCAGATAATGCTCGCGAATTAATCCTTCGCTCGCCTCTTCCTTCCTGCATTCTGTCATTTCGTGACTCATATTTCCTCCCACGCCCCCAGCTCTGCGTGACGCCGAGCCAACCCCCGCAGCACTTTCTGCTCCCTCCTTCCCTATTCCCACACCTACCTACGCGCCGCCTCTGTCCAGGGACCAGAAGAGCTCCCAGCCGCGAGGGCGCCTTTCTCCATGGGATCCGGGAGGCATAAGAGCGCCCCCCCCCATCTCCAGGCTCCCCGAAGCCCTGAAGATGGAACTCCTAAAGAAAGGCGAGCAGGATGGTGAGACAGGAGACGAGGCTCTGGCGTGGCTGGGCCACTGAGTTGCTGTGTGACATGGACAGGTGCTAACCTCTCTCTATACATAGGGTCTGAAAGAGAAGGCCTGAAAGCCACCTCAGTGAGCCGACCCTGGAGTCCAGGGAACAACAGATCCAGAGGGTGTGAGTAGCGGAGCCACATTCAATAACTCTGACTCACCTGAGGGCTTATCACAGAGCGGCCTCAGCCAGGCGACACGCCCCACCTCCCGGAATCAGGTCCCCTTCGTACCCTCAGGGCTTGGGATGTCAAGGGGTGGTGCAGTCCCTGGGGTGAGCAGAGGTCCTGTCCTGGTTATCTGACAGGTTATGAATCCTCCCCCCGTTTTCCTTTTTCCAGATGCCCCCTCCTCATCCGCTGTCAGAATTTATTTCTTTAGGCTCAGCAATGACTTCTTGTGTCTTCTCCTAAAATACAAATTGCCCTGGACATTCGAAAGGACGTCAACATTTACTGAGCACTTGCTATATGCCAGACACTCTTCTAGATGCTGTGTACAAAACCATTTCTGCCCTCAAGAAGCAGCATGGGGTGAAGGGAGAAAGATAAGAAATAGGTGAATAAATATGTTCAGGTGCTTGGTAAGTGCAATAAAGATGTGTCAGGAACTTGGAAGAGACTTTGAACTAGGTCAAGTGAGATAATGGTGTCCGGGCTGAGGCACCATCCTGGCTATCTCATTCTGTAGGGGCCTGTGCTTTTCATTCCTTCTACACACTAGTGACTCTTGTCTGTATAAAAGCAAGTGGATTTTGTTGGGGTGGAATGCAATTAATTATTGCCCTGTGGATATCGACTATTTTTACATCTATTTATAAATTCATTTCATCATTCCTGACTGCCAATATATGTGTGTCTTTTAATTCTCCTTTGAAGCAGTTGTAACATCTTACTGGTTCCCCCATGAAATAAGGAGTTAAATGAAATCTTTGACTTGTGTTCGCTTTATATTTACATGAGAATCATGATTTTTACCTTTAAAAAGTATCCTTTAATAGTGATCAAGCATGACTAGGGGGTCTCCTACGGAGGGTGATCAGGGAGGGCTTCTCTGAGGAGGTGACGCTGGGTTCAAAAGGCAGAGACAAGCAAAATCACAGTTAGGGCAGTGGCATTCTAGGTGGGAGGCACAGCCAGTGCAAAGGCAGCGAGGAAGGTGGTCTGTTGGAGGGGCAGCAAGGCCCGTGGGGCAGGAATAAGGGGGTGAGGAGGTGGAAATCCATATCATCCAGGGCTGGGATGCCAGGGAGAGGAGTTTGAATGTCTTCTGTGTGTGATGGAGTCGTTGAAATGTTTTAAGCAGGGGAATGACATGATCCAGTTGGCCTTTCAGAATGATCCCTTTGGCTGCTGCTGTGTGGAAGATGGACGTGAGAGGCCATGAGAAAAATCAGAGTCCAGAGAGAAGGCCATGGCAAGGGAGGGTGAGAGATGATGGTGGCTGGACCAGGGAAGTGGAGATTGCAAAACGTGGTCAAATTCAAGACTCAAGATATGGTTTTGAGGTGAAAAGGACAAGCCCTGCTGGCTGGCCAATGTCTGGGGATGTGTGGGTGCAGTTGGGAGACAGGGAATGCAGGGATCCAACAGAAAGTCACCAAGGCTACAGAGCAGCCGGGTTACCAGATGCTCCCAACTTCCCTCTGAGGCAAGTGCTTCAGACAGGTGCTGCTAGCTCCATACTCCTGCCCCATTTTGCAGACCAGGGAGCTAACATTCAGCTAGGCCAAGTGACTTGCCAAGGTCCTCTTTGGGTCAAAAGTTCTGTGTTCTCTGCCTTTGGAACCCTTCCCCCATGCCTTATACCGCCAAACTTTCTGAGCGCGCATCATTTTAGAGATGAAAGAAAAAGAGGCAGGGCAGGTGTGAAGCCCAGGCCAGCTCTGCTCTTCCCGCCACCCTCCTTGCCTGTCTGGGAGAAAGTGCTCACTTGATGGGGGTCAGTGCTGGGACCCCACTCAGCCCTATCTCCTGGGTTTGGTTGGATGGTCAGCTGTGCTCCCCCAGTGCATTGCAGGTGAGACTCCTAGTCAGAAGGAAGCCTTTCAGGGCCCCATTCCAGACCCAGGACCCCAAAACCAAATATGGTAAGGGAGAAGGCCACTATTCCTATTTATCACATAGTCCCCCTTCTCAGCAGCCTCGACACTGATAATGGACCTTCAAGGGACAGGCCTCTCCTATTCCCCACTCCAGGCATTTTTCCAGCTTGGGAGAGGAAAGTACCCTGAGCTCAGCGTGGAAAGTCTACCAGCAGCTGGGGAAGTCCCAGCCTCGCTCTCCTGGTGCTTGCCATCAATGGGTACAGATGGAGTCCTGTTGCCGAGTGGAAACCTGGTGCTCAGCCAACCAAGGGGCCTGAAAGCGGGGAGTCCTTGGAGCATATTACCACCTATGCCTGGGAAAAGGGTGGCAGGGAGCTGAGTTTTAATGAATGCCTTCTTTACATCCATTATTTCACTTAATATTCATAATAGCACCACAGGTTATCATTGCCATCATTTTACAGATGAGGAAACAGAGGCTCAGAGAAGCCGAGTAGAACAGCTGATCAGTGGAGCCTGATTTTTCTGACTTAATACTCCTTCTTAAGAACTACTCTGGCTTAGACCTGTGATAAGTGCTTTCTTTATGTTGTCTCCTTAAAAAAAAAAAAAAAGTAAGAAAGAAAGCCATGAGGCCTTGCCAATTCAGGTGGCAGGCTGGACATTGAGATGTTATTTTTAATCCTGTTTTTACTATTGAATGGGACTTGAAAGAAAGGGTTGGCTTTTCCCAGAAAGCCAGTCCAAGTAGCGTGGCCAAGTTTTTGTGGTTTAGGCTGTTTTTGTTGGCCAAGGGTCAGAAACAGAAGCCATCAGGCGCCAGCAGTAAATCCCCACCAAGGCTCCAGTTTAGGTATCACGGCCCACTGAGGAGGGAGCCCAGGGGTGCAGTGAATGATGCAAGCATAGATCTCTGATGGGATGGGAACTGCTCAGTCCCTCTGGAGCTGCGGCCAAAGACCCCCAGGTTCACTGTTGGCATGGAGACAGATGGACAGCCCAGTTTCCTGATTTTGAGTGGATCTCGTGGATAGTGGTGACCAGAATGGACTGAAGATCAGGCGCTCACTTCCAACTTCTCTGAACCGCTTATCATGCTCCCAAAGCCTTTGGTCACCATAGTAGGGGAACCCTCGGCAGGAATGGGGGAGATGTCGCTTACCACTCTGATGATAAGCAAGGGACACAGAGCTTAACTTGAGGCAGCATGGCTGAGTATGTAAGCATGTGGATTCTGGAACCAACTCAGTTCAAATCCTGCTTCTACCATTTGCTAGCTCTGTGACCACAATGGAGTTACTTAGCTTCTGTGTTCCTCAGTTTCCCTAGCTGTAAAATGGATTTAGGAATAGTATCTGCCTCAAAGGGTTGTAATGATTACAGAATTCACAAATGCTGAACATTTAGAGTGCCTGGAATAGAATGACTGCTTTATATATTAGCCTAGACAAATAAATCAACGTACCCTTTCTTGCACCTGGTGAATACTGTGGGGCTAGTTCTCACCTGCCAAACTGACTTTGCAGAAAGAGTGTCTATAGTACCATCCCCATAACCACAGCAGATCCTGACTGCCCCATCTGAGCCAGCCTTTCTCACCTCTGCGACTTCATCTCCACTTCTCACCCCCTGTACCCTTCATTCTGTTCCTTCAAGACACAAAGCACGTCCCCTTCTCAGGGCCTTTGCACTTGCTGTTTCCTCTGTGCAGAGCCATCTTCCCCCGGCTGATGCAGGGCTGACTCCTTTCATCATTCCTGTGTCAGCTCAGTGTCTCCTCCTCAGCACCCTGGCTAAAGTGGCCCCCCCACCCGACCTCCAACTCACTTTCTACCTGGCTCCTTACAGACAGTCACTGTACTCATTGGCTGGCTTATTTGCTGTTCATGTTTCTCTCCCGCTAGACTCTGTGCTCTGTGAAGGCAGGAACCTTGGCCATCTTGTTCGCCAGGTATTCCCGGCAGGTAGCACAGTGCCTGTCACATGCATAGATGAGGGGACAAATGGGTGGGTGGGTGGGTGGATGGATGGATGGACGGACGGACGGATGGACGGATGAATAAATTCCTCGGTTTCTTCAATTCTGTTTTCTGTCCTCAGGTGGCGCTCAGAAAGCTTCCCCAGGTGACTCCTTGCCTTCCCCTGGAGCCTTCATCTCTGACTCACATGCCCAGCCGTTTGCATTGGCACATTAGCTTTTTCACCCATCTGGGCCTCAGGCACCTCCAGACCCTCTCACAGGCCCCACCTGCTCTGCCTCTTTCTGCTGAAAGGTTTTTCTGTTCTGCTTAGGACTCCACCAGCCCAGGGCTTTCTCTCTGGGTGGGCTCATTGCTTAGTGCAGGGCTGAGGGGAGACACAGTGTTTCAGGTCTAGGCTACTGGACACTCACCTGCTCCACTCCCTCTGGCCATGTCTGTGTCACTGGAGTAAACTACTGCGTTCCTAGTCGGTAAACAGGATTGCCCTGTGTCCCCCCCCCCCCCCCCCACCCTGGCCCCTCCCAATCCTGATTCCCCACAGTCCACCAACCTCCTGAATGGATGCAGCACAAAGACTGTTAACCATCTCCGTTGGCAGGTGCCACGCTTGTCATTAAATATTTTGCACATTTCCACAGGACGAGATTATGGCTTTCCTGTTGGACCTGATACTCCAGTATTCTTTGGGAAGCCCCTTGTGATGCAATACAACCCCTGCCCTGGCCACCACCCGTTCCCACCATGCATCCGTCCCTCTTCCCCTCCCCACCCCATGTGGTACCAATACACTGATTTTTCTTTGGGAAACAAACCCTCCTCAACTCTCCGTCCCAGCGGGTCAGGTGAGGCTGACTCTATTCTCCGGCCACGGGGTGAGTGGTCATGTGACTCAGGTCTGACCAATCAGTCCATTCCATTCACCTAGCTACAGAGTGATTGGTTCAGAAATGAGCACGTGATTCCATGTTGGTCCAGTGTGAGTCTGGCCAGGGAAACGCTTGGAGAAGAGAGGCTGGGCATGAGGGTCAGGTGGTGAAGCTGGTAGAGGAAAGCCTGAAGCCGGTCGTGGCTGCCTTTGCTATGCTATCCAGAGCCTACTTGGGAAGAGCTGGAAAATACAGAAAATCGCATCTCTGAGGATATTGACATTGTTGGAACACCTGGATCTTGTTGTGCCTCAAACCATCTATCTCTGGTCTTTTCAGTTTCATGAGCTAATGCTCTTTTTCACTGAAGCCAGGTTCATGTCTGTCACATGTAACCCAAAGACTAATACAGCCTAGATCTGTGTCGGCCAACATGGCAGACAGGAGCTGGCTGTTGGGCATTTGAAATGTGGTTACACCGAATTAAGATGGGTTGTAAATGTAATATACAAACTGGATTTCAGCCACAGTATGAAAATCAAAATGTAAACAATTTTATCATTAATTTTTAATACTGATGACGTGTTGACGTGATACTACTTTGGCTATGTTGCATTAAATAAAATAGTAATTTCATCGGTTTCTATTTACTTTTTCAACATTGCTACTGGAAAAATTTAGCTGTGTATGTGGCCTGTGTGATATTTCGATTGGATGGTGCGGGCCTCGATGACTTGCCTATCAAACATCAGAAAGCAAGAGATGAGAGCCTACCCAATTAAATTAGGCAGCCCCACCGGAAAATAACTCCGAGGATGCCAAAGAAGAGAAGGCTTGCTAGAGAAGGTGGGCAGAGAAGGACAGGCCTGACCTGCAGGAGTGGAGAGGAAGGGAAGGCAGACAGGAGAGGGCTTAAGGAGAACGGAGGGTGGTTAGAGGAGCCTCGAGGGTTAAGATGGGCCATCAATTTCTCCAGGGAAGCTGGGGATCTTGACGACAGTGCAGTACAAAGGACAAATATCCCATTTTCCCTTCAGCCATCACTCATTTTCTGTGTGCGTCATGAGGGCCCGGGCTGGTACAGCCATGTCCCCAGCAGTCCAGAGTTGGACCGGGCCCCCCAAAATGCCGGAAGCCAGCATCACAGGCTCAGTCCTATGCCCAACGTCATTAAAATGGGGTTTCCAAGGAAGGAGAGAGGGGTCCCAATTTTGGAAGGGACAGAAACCAACAAGCACAGGCCTTTCCCACTAGCACAGAGCCACTGGAAATTATCTCATTCTCAAATAATTTCCAGTTTCCGTCTGACCTTTTGATATGAGTTTGCCTCCTGATTGCTCTAGGCTTGTTCTTGTTTCCTGTAGTTCTTTTTATATGGTTGTTGTGATCTCAGTCCTGGGAAATAATGCCTATGTTTTGGGTCCTGGGTACCTCAACAAAAGATGGGCCCTGGACCAGTCACAGGTGGACTTGTTGAGTCCCAGTAGGTGATCACTGAGGAGGACAAAATCAGGGTGTTCTATTCCCCAGCCCGAGATGCCCTGGGGACCCCAGTCCACCAATTTCGCAATGCAAAAAAAAACCATAGCTATGAAAATTCCTTTTCATTATTAAAAAAAAGAAGAAGAGCATTACTGACACCTCCTTTGTTCTCCAGAGGTTTCAGCAGGAATACAGAGCAAGTGTCTTGGTTTATAAAGCTCCCCATGAAAATGAGGCAGAGTCTGATGCAATATTTTTCTTGGTCAGGTGGTCTGAAAATGATTCAGCATTGTTGAAGTTGCTCAGCTCCTTCATCTGGCCCTCGACTCTCCTCTGGACGTCCCTCCCTGGGGAAGGTGACCTCCAGCCTGGGTCAGCCCCCCTGTCTGTACCAGAACTCTCAGCATGGCGTGTGGTTGCATACAAGTGTGTGTGTGTGTGTGTGTGTGTGTGTGTGTGTGTGTGTGTGTGACTGATTCTCAGGACACATGTGCCCTCACCAGACCCCACACTCCATATGGGCAGGGCCTTCCTGAGCTTTTCATTTTCCACCAAACCCCAGTGCCTGGCACTTTGTTGTCACTCTAGAAATACTTATGAATTGAGCAAATGAATGGATAAACCCCAAATGCAAGGTCTTTCCCCCCAGATATTTACAGCACCCCAATAAGGACCTCTGTCCCTGCGCTCTAATCTTCAAAATTACATTTTGGGGAAATAGTTCTCTCCTAGTTCACATCTGGCTAAGAAAGCGAAGACCTTTCCTTTCTTCACCTACTCAGCTCCTCAATTGAGTGTCCACTCTGTGCCAGCCCTGGGGACCCCAAGTAAGTCTGGGGCAGGAGTGTGTGTTTTCATGAAGTTCCAGCCACATGTATGGGAGAGCCTTGAGTCAGGCTGAGCGTGCAGGTTTCCATCCTCTGAAAACTATTAACTTGGAAACGTTCCGTGAAGAGGAGAACCTGGAGAAGACCAAGGTCACCAGGGCTGGAGTGAGAATTAGGATTGGGCTTCCACCTCAGAGTTGGGGTTTTTATCTTCCAGCCAAAGTCCCCTTTAAGAAGTCTGTGCACATAAACCTCAGGAGGCAGGGGTGGTGAACTGAACTGGTTCTTCACCAAAACTCCATGAGGCACCGGGGCTGTGAGAAGTCTGCCGCCTTAGAGCCTTGGCCAGGAGGGGAAGGGAATAGAGATAGGGGGCCCCACTTTGGCTGGGGGACAGGAAGCATCTACTAGCACAATAGCTGGTCTAGAAGACAGCAATTCGATCACACAGAGAGGAGGGCAGAACCTCCATGGTGACAGCTCCATTAAGAGGGGGATGTGGCCTTTCTGAAGAGTGGGCCCTAAGAGGTCATGAGGGGGGTCTTGGGGGGGACGGGGCAGGTGCCAGTGTCTGTGTCTATGGGTTTGTAGAAGCACGTGTCCCTGGGAGTGAGAACATGTGTGTGTGTGTGTGTGTGTGTGTGTGTGTGTGTGTGAAGTGTGTTTATGCACATTGCACATGTGTGATTAAGTTGTGTACAAGTGTATATGTTGGTTTAGAGATGGCTGCATGTCTATAGGGGTGAGGGCACCCTGCTGGGCCAGTGTGTATATATGTGGGGGGCATTTTTGTGTGGCTGGGTTAGTCACTATGTGTGAGTGTGATGTTTTGTGTATATGTGTGGAACAAGGGATGGGGCAAAGAAGCACTATAAACTTAGGATGGAGCTGTTAAGAGCTTACACCCCTGGTAGACTCATGGAAATAGGTAGACTTGAGGGAAGGAAAGCCAAGTTGAAATCCAACTTTGCCACGTTTCAACTGTGTGGCCTCCACAGTCTGTTTCTTTTTCTAAGCCTCAGTTTCCTTATCTATAGACTGAGCATCATCACCCTGACTGCCTTCCCAGACAATTCTGGGAAGATGCCAAGAAACCTGGTAACTCAACCCCACTCACTGTGCTCCTGGAATTCCTTTTCACAAGCACGTATTACTTTTACAATAAAAAAGATGTTAGAAAAAGGTATTTGTGCTCTGGAAATCCTTACCACCTTTCTCAGTCCCGCTGGGGATGTGCTTATGGTTCTGCTGACGGATGACCATGGGGGGCACAGCCAGGGAGTGGGGTTATTGGCTGGGGGACAGGACTGAGGCTGAGCAGGCTCTGGGCGGCCTCTGCCTCTCCAGGAGCCAGCTGGGGCTGTCACTGCTTAACTTCAAGAGGACTGGATGCTGCCTCCAGAAGGACTCCTGGCTTGCATTCCTGGCCAAGGAGAATCAAGTCCAGTGCAGTGTCCAGAGAAACAGGACAAGTCACCTGCAGAAACAGCTCCTACCAGGCGTAAGGGTTAAATTAAATGGAAACTTGTCTCTCACTATGCCTGTTCTTCCTTTCTTTTTATTTTTGTTTTTTCAGTCCCAGCCCCTTGCCAAAGACTCACAAAAAGCTATAATCAGAGGTTATCTCTGGGGAGGGAGGGAGAATGGTTCTACTTTCCTTTCTGTACCTTGTTCACTGGGGGTTTTCCCCTTTGAATTTCAGTGTGTTAAAAGGAAATCAAAACTGCAGTCACTGTTATATAATTTAAAAAGTACAAAAATACTGAATTTAATACATGAAAAATTTGTTACATTATACGTTAAAAAAAATTTAACAGGCATTACATTTACATAATTTAACTTTAAAAGGTACAAAACAATAAACAGTGAAATACTTTCCTCCTACCCTGACTCGTTTTCTGCCCCAGAGGCAACCCTGTTACCAGCCGCTCATGCAGCCCTGCGGGAATCTGCATATACAAGCAGACGCATGTGTATCTCCTCCTAATGCATCTGTCTTCCATGCATGCTGCTCTATTCCCCCACCTCCTGTTTAACAATATACCTTAATGTTTGCTTGCAAGAAATGCCTGTAGAATCTGTTTATTTTAGAGAAGTGGAAACTGAGGTCCAAATTGAGGTCCAGAACCCAATCTGGCTTCATGGTCCGGGGCGCACTTCTTAAGATGGAGTGTGAAATTGCAGGGATAAACTGTCCCTGCTCAGATATATTATTTAAAAAACAAAACAAAACAAATACAACTATGAATGAAACAGGACTCAGACCAACATTTATTTGTTTAATTTTAAGAGCCCTTGGCTTCTCAGAAGGAGGAGAGGAAATCAGAGCTCCCAAGCACACATTGGAAAGCAGCACCCGGTTTCCCCAGGGGTCATCTTTGAGCCAGTGACCTCCCTCATCACAAATCATTGCCTTCCAGCCCAAACTAGGGCCAAGTCCTGTGGAGCCCCTTCCAGCTCTGCTGCAACAGCTGTGTGGCATCAGGCAGGTCACCTCCCTTCTCTGGGCCTCCAGGCCCATCTTCTCCAATGAGCTCCTCTCTATGCCTCACCAGCTGGAATTTATTGCTCCCTCTTATGGGCTCCTGCAACTCATAATTTACAACCACCCTCCCCCCACTTCCTCCTCTTACCCTTAAATAATCTTTTTTTTTTAAGATTTTATTTTATTTATTTTTTTCTTTTAATTATTTTTTATTATGAAATACACATTTTTTTGAATTAGTTTCAGCTGTACAATAATCTTTATTTAATCGAGCACATACAATGTTCCAGGTCTGTGCCAACCATTCCTCATGTGTTGAGGTCTCAGAACAATACCGACGGATAGGGAGAATCTGGGCGCACTTTACAGGTAAGGAAATGAAGTCTCAGTGAGACCAAAGAACTTCCTTTATGTCACATGGCTAGTTAATGTTGGAGAAGAAATCACGCCAGGCCAGCTCTGCTGACTGCAGAGTCTTTAATGTGACCCACTGCTCTCTTGGGCCTTGACATTAAGGTGTGAGCTTAGACAATTCCACATCAACCCCCAGAAAAAGAGGTTGGCCGCAGAGATGGAAAGCGGATTGTCTAAAGACACACAGCCTCTGGAGCAGAGTTGAAAGTTGGACATTTCCTTAGGTCTTTTGGATATTTATCATGTTCTGGATGCTGGGGACATGGAGCTGAATAGAATACCTGTTGTTTTCTCACGGATCTTCTCATTTGTACAATGGTCTAATCCAGGCATTGAGCAATAGCTGCGTGCTCGCAACTATGTGGCTTACAGGGATATTCGTCCCAGCAACCCATGAGGAAAGGGACTCTCATCCCATTTTACAGATAGGGGAACTGAGGCTCAGAGAGGTGAAGGCATGGTATGGCTTGAGCCCGTCCCCTTGCTCTCCTGGCTTGGAGATGTATAGCACTGTGAAGCAGGGGTGGTGGGAGTATATAATACCTAACAACAATTATTATTATTAATGGGGTGTTGTTAGTGAATGATCCTCCTCCTCAGGCCTGGGTAGGAAAAGTGAAAACTGGGACAGAGAGCTCAGGACCTTTGCTGGCCCTTCATCACCCAAGGCAGAGCAGCCAAACACCTTCCCCAGTTAGGAAGGTGACTCAGACATTCCTCCAGGACAGTCCAAGTCCAGCCTGAGCTCTAAGAACCTTGGGCTGGTCTAACCAGCAGCTCCTAGTCTCTCTCACCGAGTGGGGTATGGAGGGAAGGTCCCCAGGGGATTCCCCTGGCAGGGAGAGACAGGGCTTTCATCAGCTGGGGAAACTGAGGCCAGAGAGAGGTAGTGATTTCTCTAAGTCCCACAAGAAGTTGGAGGGTGAGTCAAACTCCACCTGGAACAATAAATAGCTCTTGGAGAGGTTGGTCGTGTGCTCGAGGCAACACTGTGATAGGCAATGTCCAGGGACTGCCCAGAAATGTTCATGGCTCAATGTGGAGTGAGGTCGTGACTGGGTAAAGACAGCCTGGTGGCCCAGAGGAGGCTGCCATGGAATCCTATTTGGTTGGGGGAGGAGAGCACATCAGGGAAGGCACTTGGATGGGCCTGGAAGAATATACATTTTGCCAGGTGGGGAAGGGAGGAAGAGTGTTCCAGTAGGAGGGAACAGCATGACCAAAAGCTCAGAGGCAGCATCGTGCCCAGGAACCGTGAGAGGCAGTCGAATGTATGAGTTGAGAGTCTAGTTTTTGGAATCAGACTGCTTCGGTTTGAAACCTGGTTCTTTCACTTACGGCTGTGGACTTTGGCAAGCATTCTCAACTCTTGGTCTGTTTCCTTCTCTGTAACATGAGGAAAACAATGGTATCCATCAAAAAAGGATTTATGTGAGCATTCAATAAATTAATCCACATAAAAGAGAGCTAGGCACACAGTTATCAACTGCTATTATTAACATCATAATTGGGTTCAGGAGAATTTCAGCATGGCCCAGGGCTCTTTCTTCTACACTTGGCTCCACCTTGCTCTTTGGGCCTCTACAGAACCTTCCCCCGACCTCACTCAGTATTCAAGACTCTGGAAGGGTGGCCTGGAAATGGGGAGATTCTGGGAATAGGGCTAGTGGAGCTTTTGGAAAATCCCAGCTGTAGTGTTGAGATCCAACTCCAGGAGTTAGGACAAGACAGAGGAGGGGAAGGCGTGGCCCTCTTGCCTAAGGGCTCTGGAATACTCTTGCAGGACTGGTCAGCTGGACAGGGAGGTCACATGGCCCTTTGTAACACAGAAAGAATTTGCCGGGGACTTCTAAGCAGGGACACTAAGTGGGGGGTGGGGGTGGGGGGTTGGAGGAGGAGCCCTGGGACTTTCTTGAGCAGCTCAGCCCCCAGCTCTGGCTTGGGTAGGCAGGAGACCTCCCAGGTCACCAGCCCACCTTGACCAGTTTGGGGAGTATGGGCCAGAAGAGGCAGCTAGCTTTCCCCCAGATAACTCAAGGATCAGTGGAAGAGCCCCATCTGAGCCGGGGTCTTTGAGGAGCACGATGTGCTCTTGACTTCTGGGTTGGGAATGTGTTACACAGACACACAGGAAGCAAGCAGGACTCGAGGAGACGGGACTCTCTCCAAAGACCCATTGAGAGTCTTCCGCTCTCAGGAACAGGAAGTCCTGCTTCTTGTGCCGGGTGCTCTCCAACCTTTGTGACTCAGCTCTTCTCTGGGCGTGCATCTTTTCCTGTGGCTGTCGCTGCTGCAGCCTGCTTAGGTCAGCCATGGGTCCCACCTCCTCACATCTGTTATAGCGCATGACTCCTATTCAGGGCTTTCCCTCAGGGGGTCTTGGCTTCTGTGCCACAGAAATGTATTTCTCAGTCTTAGAGGCTGGAAGTCTTGAGATCATGGCACCAGCATGGTGAGGTTCAGATGAGGACCCTCTTCCAGGTTGTAGGCTGCTGGCTTCTCATTATAACCTCATGTGGGGGAAGGAGGGAGTGAGCTAGCTAGCTCTGGCTGCATCTCATAAGGGCACTAATCCCATTCATGAGGTTTCACCCTCAGGACCTAATTACCTCCCAGAGGCCCCACCTCCAACATCACAGTGGGAATTAGGTTTCATAAAAGAAACAATAAAGTAAAAAAATAATAATAATAAACTTGATAAATTAGACTACATTTAAGCTAAAATATGTGTTCTTCAAAGACACTATTAAGAGAATGAAAAGTCAAGTCAAAGAGTGGCATAAAAAAACTGTTATCCAGGTTATATAAAGAACTCCTACAAAAATCAATAAGAAAACAACAGACGACTTAAAGGAGAAAAAAGGGGCAAATATACTTAAATCAGCTTTTCACAAAGAGTGTTTTGAAATGGCCAAAAAGCAAAACAAAGCAAACTTGAAACCATGTTCAATTGTGTTAGTCATCAGGGATATGCAAATTACAACCAAAGTGAGGTACCACTACACACCCATCAGAACGGATGAAAAGAAAATGACAGACCATGCCAAGTGTCCACAAGGATGTAGAACGAATAAAAATTTCATGCACTACTGATGGAGTTGTAAACTGGTAGAAGACTTGGGGCAATTCTTTAGCAGTATTTACTAAAGCAGAATGTTTGTATGATCCAGAAATTCTACTCTTAGACGTATACCTAAGAGAAATGTACACATTTGTCCACCAAATGACATATACAAGAATAGCCATATTGGCAGCCTTTATAATAGCTCCAAACTGGAAACTACCCAAATGTCTATCAGCAGGAGAATGGATAAATAAATTGTATATTCTTTTCATGATGTTTTTGTTTTAGCCAGGCCTTTTTATCTTATTTTAAGTGTACAAGTCAATGATTTTTAGTATAAATGTACAGAGTTGTTCAGCTATTTTTACAATTAAACTTTAGAGCATTCCATTACCTCAGAAAGATCTCTCATGCTCATTTTTTAGTCACTCCTGTTTCCTCATCCCAGCCCCAGTCAACTACTAATCTAATTACTGTCTCTATAGATTTGCCTTTTCTAGACGTTTCATATACATGGAATTGCCCAATATGTGTCCCTTTATGTCTGGCTACTTTGACTTAGCATAGTGTTTTAGAGGTTCATCCATATTTTAGCATGTATCTGTAATTTTTTAACTAAATAGTATTCCATTGTATGTGTATACTATATTTTATTTATTCATTCATCTATCAATGGACATTTGAGTTTTTTCCACTTTTAGGCTATTATGAATAATGCTGCTATGAACATTCATATTTAAGTCTCTGTGTAGACATATGTTTTTTTTCTTTTTTTTAAAGATTTTTATTGGGTAATTGGGGGGATGGGAACAGTGCTGGGGAACAGACAAGTTGCTGTAGTTTTGTTCTTCAGTCTAGTTGTGGAGGACATTGCTTCACTGGCCCAAGCCGGCACCATCATTGTGCTCTTCCTGGGGGAGGCAGATCAGTCGCCGGCTTCTGGATGGCTGCTCACTGAGGCTGCTGGCCGCTCACGCTGGCTGCTGGCTACACATGGTAGCCCATGGCAACCCACTGCCACAGGGGCTGCAGCCTACGCCATCGCCGGCGACTCAAGGCAGCCCAGCTCCAGGTTGAGCTGTTGTTCAGCATCTCAGCTGTGGAGGGCAGCGTCACTGGTCCTCATATGTAGGATCTGAACCGGGGCCCTCTGGCATCCCAAGCCAGTTCTTAACCATAGCGCCACTCGGCCGGCCCTAGACATATGTTTTCATTTCTCTGCTGAAATGTCTGTTCAGGTATTTTGCCTTCTTTTAAATTGGATTATTTGTCTTCTTGTTATTGAGTTGTATATGGTCTATAAAGTGTTCTATATTTTTAGATACGTGTCTTTCAGCAGATACAGAATTTGCAATGTTTTTTTTTTAGTGATTAGATTTTTCTTTCTTTCTTTCTTTTTTTTTTTTTAAGAAAAGCCTTTATTTCCTTGTTTCACAAATAAATACGGCTGGTTAGATTTTTTTTGGTTAGATTTTTCTTAGTGGTTACTTGCAATGTTTTAAATTGTGATGAAATTCAATTTTTTTTATTTTTTATCTTTTTATTTTATGGATGGTGCTTTTGCTATCACATCTAAGAAACCTTTGAGTAACTCAAGGTCACAAAGATTTTCTCCTAAGTTTTATAATTTTAACTTTTTATTTTAGTCTTTGATTCATTTTAAGTTCAATTTTGTGAATGGTATGATATATGGGGTCCAACTTTATTCTTTTGCATGAGGGTATCCAGTTGTCCCAGCACCATTTATTGAAAAAAACGATTCTTTTTTCATGGAATTGCCTTGACTCCTTTGTTGAAAAGTCCATTGACCATAAATGTAAGGGTTGTGTCTGGGCTCTCAGTTCTGCTTCATTGATCTATATATCTATTTTTTTTCAGTCCCATGCTCTCCTTACTGCTGTAGATTTACATAGTAAGTTTGAAATCGAGAAGTTATATCCCCTAAGTTTATTATTTTTCAAGATTGTTTTTGCTATTTAAGTCCTTTGCCTTTTAATATAAATTTTAGAAACAGCTAGTCAATTTCTGCAAAAAAGAAAGGGCCTGCTTGGATTTTGGTAAAGATTGAATTAGATCTATAGATTAAATATAAGAGAAGTTCCCTATTGACAATGAGTCTTAAAATCCATAGACATAGAATGTCTCTTTATTTATTTAGATTTCTTTAATTTCTCTTGGCAAGACTTCTCACTGTACAAATCTTGCACTGTGTTTGTTAAATTTATTCCAAAGTATTTTATTCTTTTTGATACTGTTGTGAATAAAATTGCTTTCCTAATTTTATTTTTGCATTGTTCAGAAGTAATATATAAAAATACAGTTGATTTTGTATATTGATCTTTCACCCTGCAATCTTATTGTACTACTATTATTTCTACTAAGGTGAGTTTTTGTTTTTTTTGTGTGGTTTTTTTGGTAGTTCCCTTAGGATTTTCTGTGTATAACATCATGTCATCTGCAAATAGGGATATAAATTTTGTCTTTCTTTAGATCTGAATGCCTTTTATTTCTCTTTGTTGTTTAATTTCCAATAAAATGTTGAATAAAAGGCAGAGCAGAAATTCTTGTCTTATTCCTGACCTTAGATGGAAACCACTCAGTCTTTCCTCACTAATTATGATGTTAGTGGTGGGTTTTTCCTAGATGCCCTTTATCAGGTGGAGGAAGTTCCCTTCTATTTTTAGTTTGTTATGTTTTCTATCATGAAAGGGTGTTGGATTTTGTCAAATTCTTTTTCTGTGTCTATTGTGATGATCACGTGATTTTTGTTTTCTATTCAGTTAATAAGGTGTATTGCATTGATTATTTTGTGTGTGTTAAGCCAACCACGTAGTCCTGAGATAAATGCCACTTGGTCATGGTTAATCCTTTTCATATTTTGCAGTAAGCACAAGTACCAGACACAAAACGTTAAGTCAAGGTGTAGCTTATAGTTGGTTAAGAGATAGGCTACATTTTCTCCTTAAAAATACCATATACCTAAACAAAAGTTTTAGGATTTGGTTTACTAATTTTTTTTTTTGGAGAATTTTTGCATTTAGATTCATAAGGGATGTTGTTTTTAGTTTTTGTTTTGTTTTGTTTTTGTGATGTCTTTTTCTGGTTTTGGTATCAGGGTAATACTGACCTCACAGGTTGAGTTGGGAAGTCTTCCCTCCTATTTGTGGAAGAGTTTGAGAAGGACTGGTGTTAATTCTTCCTTAAACTTTTGTCAGAATTTACCAGAGAAGCCACTGGGGCATGGCCTCTTCTTTGTGGGAAACATTTTGATTACTAATCCAATCTTTTTACTTGTTATAGCGCTATTCAGATTTTCTATTTCTTCCTTAGTCAGTGTTGGTAGTTTAGGTCTTTCTAGGAATTTGTCCATTTCATCTACATTATCTAATTTGTTGTAATGTAAGTGTTCCTAGTATTTCCTTATAACCCTTTTTCTTTCTATAGGGTGGGTAGTAATGTCTCCTGTTTCATTCATGATTTTGTTAATTTGTGTCTTCTCTCTTTTCTCTTCGGTGAGTCTAGCTAAAGGCTTGTCATTGTCATAGATATTTTTTAAAAACCAAAGTTTAAAAATTTTTTTTATTAAAAATATAGCTAACATACAATATTATATTAGTTTCAGGGGTATACCACAGTTATTCAACATTTGTATACCTAGAGAAGTGATCACCATGATAAGTCCAGCAACCATTTGATACTATATTATGTTATCACAAATTATTGACATTCCCTATGCTGTATATTATTGGGTCGTCGGGAAAATTATGACGCATTTTTGCATTTGAAAAACATAGAAAAATACGTCATGACTTTCCTGATGACTCAATACATCCCCATGACTTATTTGTTTTATACCTGGAAATTTGGACCTCTTATTCCCCTTCAACTTTCCCCCCATTTAAAACATTTTCAATTACAGTTGACATTCAATATTATTTTATATTAATTTCAGGTATACAACATAATGGTTAGACGTTTATATAGTTTAAGAAGTGATCCCCCTGACTAGTTTAGTACCCACCTGGCACTATACATGGCTATTACCATATCATTGATGATATTCCCTATGCTTTACCTGACATCCCCATGCCTATTGTGTAACTACCAATGTGTGCTTCTTAATCCCTTCACATTTTTCAACCTGCCCCCCATCCCCTCCTGTCTATCACCCCAACAAATAGACTACCCATCTGACATCATACATAGTTATTACTATTATTGACTATATTCCTTATGCTATACCTTACATCTCCATAACTACTTTGTAACAACCAATTTGTACTTCTTAATCTCTTCCCCTTTTTTCACCCATACCCCCAAACCCCCTCCCATCTGGCAACCATCAAAATGTTTTCTGTATCTATGAATTTGTTTCTGTTGTTTGTTTATTTTGTGCTTTGGATTCTACATATAAGCGGAATCACATTGCGTCTGTCTTTATCTGACACTCCACGGTTTTACACAGTCAAATGCTGTGCTTTGGACTGGGAAGCCTGGTGTGGGGTAGGGGGTCTGTTGTCCTCTCGGGAGAACCTCGGAGGCTGAGATATTCCTCATGATTCTCAACAGCCACGTGGAGGCTTGGGTTCAGCTGGTTATAGTTTCCGCCCCTCCTACCAGTCTCGATATGGCTTCCTGTTTAGATATCCTTAGTTACAAAACATCTGTTCAACTAGACTTCAGATAATTCTCCAGGCTAATTGTTCTATAATTTAGTTGTAATTTTTATGTGTTCCCGGAAGAAAGCAGACACAGTGTTTGTCGACTCTGCCGTCTTGGAACTCTTTCCTCAAAGAACCAACCTTTGATTTAATTGATTGTCTCTGTTGTTGTTTTTTCTTCTCTATTTTACTTATTTCCACTTTAATCTATATTATTTCATTTCTTCAGCTTGCTTTGAGCTTAGTTTGTTCTTTTTCTTTAGTTTCTTATGATGGAAGGCTATGTCATTGATTTGAGATCTTTCTTTCTTTCTTTCTTTCTTTCTTCCTTTTTTTTTTTTTTTAAAGATTTTATTGGGGAATTGGGGAAGGGGAACAGCCAAGTTGCTGTCCTTCAACTTTAGTTGTGGAGGGTGCAGCAAACTTAGCTCCAAGTCCAGTCATGCCACTCAGCTCAAGGTGCTGTGTTCAATTAGTTGCGGGTGGGCGTAGCCACCACCCCATGCGAAAGTCGAAGCAGCAGCCTTGTTGTTAAGAGTGCACGCTCAGGCCGGCCGAGTGGCGCGATGGTTAAGAACTGGCTTGGGACGCCAGAGGGCCCCGGTTCGGATCCCACATATGAGGGCCAGTGACACTGCCCTCTACAGCTAAGATGCTGAACAACAGCTCAACCTGGAGCTGGGCTGCCATGAGTCACCGGCGACGGTGTAGGCTGCAGCCCCTGTGGCAATGGGTTGCCATGGGCTACCGTGTGTAGCCAGCAGCCAGCATGAGCGGCCAGCAGCCGCAGTGAGTGGCCGTCCAGAAGCCAGCGACTGATCTGCCTTACCCAGGAAGAGTGCAATGATGGTGCCAACTTGGGCCAGTGAAGCAATGCCCTCCACAACTAGACTGAAGAACAAAACGACAGCAACTTGTCTGTTCCCCTTCCCCCAATTCCCCAGCACTGTTCCCATCCCAATTCCCCAATACAAATCTTTAGAAAAAAAAAAAAAAGAGTGCACGCTTTATCAACTGAGCCATCCGGTCTGCAGCGCAGCTCAAGGTGTCGAGTTCAGTCTTTAGTTGCGGGCGGGCATAGCCCACCATCTCAAACAGGCAACCTTGTTAGGAGCATGTGCTCTCACCAGCTGAGCCATCCTGCCACCTGTTGGCAGCTCAGTGGCAGCTCAGCTCGGGCGCAGCTCACTGGCCCATGTGGGAATCGAACTGGTGACCCTGTTCTCAGAGCTCGCACTCTTGAGCAAGCTCTTAACCAACTGAACCACTTGACTGGCCTGAGAGTTTTCTTTTTTAACATAGGCATTTACAGCTGTAAATTTCCTTCTGAGCACTGCTTCAGCTGCATCCCATAAGTTTTGATGTGTTATGTTTTTGCTTTCATTCAACTCAAAGTATTTTCTAATTTCCCCTGTGACTTTTTTTACCTACTGGTTATTTATAAATTTGTTGTTTAATTTTAATATATTTCTGAATTTCTAAAATTTCATTCTGTTATTTTATTTAATTATGATTGTAAAACATACTTTGGATGATTTCAATCCTCTAAAACTTATTGAGGCTTGTCTTATGGCTTAACATGTGGTATGTCCTGAAGATACACTTGAAAAGAATATGTATTCTGCAATTGTTGGGTAGACCATTCTACAGTTGTCTATAATATCTAGTAGTTGTTTTGGAGTGTTTTTCAAGTCTTCTATTTTCATATTGATCTTCTATCTATTTACATTAATTGCTGAAAGTGTTGTCAATTTGTCTCTTCAATTCTGTCAATTTTTTATTTGTATATTTTGAGGGTTCTGTTTATAATGGTTTATAAGTTTATAATGGTTATGTCTTCCTAATTGGTTGACCTTTTTATTATTATAAAATATTCTTATTTGACTTTAGTAACAAATTTTGTCTTAAGTCTATTTTGTGTGATAATAATATAGGTACTCTATCTTTCTTCGGTTGCTATTTGCATGGTAGATCTTTTTATCCTTTTACTTTCGACTTCTGTGTGTCTTGATTCTCAAGTGTGTCTCTTATAGACAGAATATAGTTGTATCACATTTTTTTCTTTGTGACTTTGCCTGCCTTATAATTTTTGTTGATGGGTAGCCATTTTAGGTAACATATTGTAGCAACTCTAAATTTTGTTCCCCCCTCTCTGTCACTGGGGTATTTTTTCATGCTAATTTCTTGTTGGTTTGTTTCTTTGTTTGGTGACTTGTCTGGACTACTGTATTTTGATGTGTATAATGCACACTTTCTTGCCCAAATTTGTTAGGGAAAAATAAGGATGCGCATTATACATGGCTAGTACTAATTCTGTATCTATACAAATGTTTTTAATTCTTTTATTTATGCTTATGAGTTAAAAGTGTAACTGTAGAAATCAATAATGATATCCATATGCAAAATAATACCCTAGAATATGATAATCGGTTTTGTTGAACTTATGACAAACTTGCAAAGACAAAGAGTTCTTGGCCTTCTATGATGGGTAAATATTGTGACTTTGTTACTGGTACATGAAATTTCTTGTACCTTGTAGCTGTTCTTGTGTTTTGTAATTATTTGTTACATAAAATTTCTTGTACCACAATATGTTAAAAAATGAATGCTAAAATTTCTTTATAATACAAAAAAACCCACAAGTACCCAAAGGTAAACAAATAAAAATTTGAATTAAAAAATTAAAACAAAAGATTTTTCCCCTGACAGTTTGGGCCCCAAATATGGGTCTGCATTATACACGAGAGTGTATTATGCCCGGCAAAATACGGTAACTCTGTGGCTCCTGTTCCCCCCACAGCATGCAGCAGCTGCTGTCTCTTCTTGGTTACTTTTTATTCTTGTTTTATTTTTACACCTGGTGTCAGAAGTTGTGCTTAAACCTGTTGAGCCAGTAAGGCTTCTACTTTTTGTCAAATGACCTGTTTGTGTTTTGGGGTATGTGTTCAGGGTGCAGCTAGTTTACACATCTATTTCAGATTTTAATTTCTGTGTTTTCAAGTCCACCTATTAAGCTCATGCTGAGCAGCTCATTAAGGTCTTCTCTAATATTGCCTGAGATCTGTGCAGCCTTTTACATGAACACAGCCTGTCAGACTATCACAGATAAAGAACACCCTCTCGAGGACCACTTTGACTAGCTCCTTCCCAAAACCTCCGTGTTCAATTTCTGGCTGGCCTGTTGGTCGACTGCTTTTCCCAACCTGTGCTGAGACCTCAGACTAGCTCTGATATTTGCCTCCCTGATTGTATGACCCTGAGATCACTATTGCTCTTGACAATGCCTCTTGGCATGGAATTTTCTGCACTCTGCTCAAATAAAGGCACCCCTTTCCCATTACTTTGATAGACCTTTCACACCATGACGCTGAGCAGAGGAGCAATATGGGTGCAGCCTCCAGCTCAACACCACGGACTCACGCTCTTCTTGCTATACTTCAGTAGATTTTCTTGAGTAAACATTTCTCGATGTCTTGTATGTTATATTAGTTTTCTATTGCTGCTATAACAAATTATCACAAACTTAGTGGCTTAAAATAACAAAAAAATATATTACCTTAGAGACTTTTGGGTCAGAAATTCAAAAAGGTCTCACTGGGCTAAAATCACGGTGTCAGTAGGCTGTCTTCCTTCTGGAGGCTGCAGGGTAGAATCCATCTCTTTGCCTTTTCCAGCTTCTAGAGGCTGCCTGCATTTGTTGGCTTGTGGCCCCTTCCATCTTCAAAGCCAGCAATGGCCAGTCCAATCTTTTTCACACTGCCTCCTTCTTCTATATTTAAGGAACCCTTGATATTACACTGGGCCCACTCAGATAACTCAGCATAATCTCTTTATTTTATGGTCAGCCAATTAACAAGCTTAATTCCATCTTGCAAACTTAATTCCCCCTTGCCATGTAACAACATACTCACAGATTCCAGGGATTAGGACGTGAACATCTTTGGGGGACGGGGCACCATTCTATTATATAGGGTTTTGATCAATTTCCTGTTTTCAATTTTTTTAAAAATCAATTTTGCACAAGTGCATCATTGTTTTTGGTGGTGGAGGGGTTTCAGGGCTCCACAGTCATTCTGGAAGTCCCCCCCCCTCACCCCATCTGACGAATTCTTACAATGGAATACTCTATAGGAATGAGAAAGAATAAACTAAAAGCAAAAGCAACAACATGGCTGAACCTCACAAACACGATGTTGAATGAAAGAAGCCAGACACATAAGAATACTTTCTATAGGATCCAAATGGGAAAAAACTGGCCTAGGTTTTAGGAGTCAGAATGGTGACTCCCCTTGAGGAGGGCAGTGATTGGAAGAGGTCTTCTGGGTGCTGATACGATCCTGGTTTATTTTTTACTTTTTGTTTTGAAATAATTTCAAACTTACAATAATCTTGCACAAATAGTAAAACTCCTGTATTCCCACCACCCTGATGTATATGTAACCTTTTGTCACTTTTTTTTTTTAAATTATTCTTTCTTGATAAGGGGTCCAGGCCCATAGAGCAGATACAGCATCCTTGGGGCTGCGACTTCCTGGAGCTCAGGACAGAAGAATGCAAGGAGAGCATTCCTTTCTTTCAGGGTTGGCCCTGGAGGGTCCCTTCCTCAAGCAGGTGGCTGTTGACCATGAGAGTGATATTAATCGAGGTCATCCTCCTGCCTGAAGGCTCCTGGGAATTCCACATGCCCTTAGTTCTCCTTTACTTCTCTGTGGTCCTCCCTCTATTCGCAGATAACCAGGCATCAGGGCAAACAAATCACAAGAAAATGAAAGTTAGGAGGCACCATGGAAAGAACCTTGGGCGTGGGGATGGACTTCCATGGGTTATTTTCTTCTCTCTTCCTTCCAAACATTTCTCACCCTTTTCTGCTTCCCTCTTCTGATTCCCTCCCTATAGGATGTCATCTCCTCTCAAACTTTCAGCCGGCTTCTCTTGTATGGGGACTGTGAATTGGGGTTTTCCTGGGCCAGGCATGTGATCTTTCCAGATCGAATTTTCCCCATCTGTGAAATGAGCAATGGCCACCCAGGCCAATTCAACCCCAAAGGACTGTGGTGAGGACCATTTAGAGCAGAGAATGAGAAAGTCTTTGGTTTTCAAACAACCTTGTAGTGGCAAACTTGACTAATCCCCATTTCATAGGATGGGAGTGTGAGGCCAGGGACATGAGGCTTTGTAGCCAAGCTCTTGCTGCCAGTTAGTGGCGGAGCCATAGCAGAGTCCCAATCTCTGAAACTTGTCATATAAGTCACACTCTACAGGCTTTAATGTGCCTCCTGTTTTTATGGCACACCGGAACACCAAATTGGAAACCCATGGAACGTATCAAATGGCAGAAGAAATAAATGAAATAGAGGTAGGGTTGTTTGCTTTTCTAAGGGGTTTCTTCTTGGAAAAAAAGCAATTATGATTTTGCAATGGGACTTGCTCTTTGAATCCAGCTAGAGCAAGCTCCTCATTCAGAATAAGGTGCTGCGGAATGAATCACCTCCTTGCCTGGCCACTGGTCCTTGGAGGACTTTCATCATTTGCAAAGACTGGCTAGCTATTCATCAAGCCTGTTTCCTCTACTGCTTGGACACTCAGTTAGATAATGTTTCCCAGCCGTCCTTGCAGTTAGGTGAAGCTATATGTCTGAATTCTGGCCAGTGGAATGTGAGCAGAGCTGATGCCCCCAACCTCCAGACCTGGACCATAAAAGCCTCCCAGGCTCCATGTCCTGTCCTGGTTTCCCTTCCTGGGCTTCATGTAGATGAGCACAGTGACCTGTTAACAACAGCAGAGCTCCAGATGGAAGGAGTCTGGGTCCCGGAATCACCATTTGAAGAAGAATTCCTCATCAATCAGCAATACGCATTGTGGACTTTATGTGGTAAGAAATAAACTTTAATCATGTCTGAGCTATTATATAATTTGGGACTTGTTTGTTTCAGTATCTAGTGTTACATGACCTAATATATGGTAGTTTACCTGATTCCAACAGTGTGTGTGGTTTTTTTAACTATAGAAGACATTTTGTACCCTTCACAAGTTTAAGAATTTTTTCCATCCCACATAAATCTAAAATATTTTCTTATCCCTCTGTCAGTACCTTTGAATACAATGTGCTCTAGTGTTTCATTTCCTCCTCCCCTCCCTGAAGTGTATCTTCCTGTCATGAATCTATCATCACAGGGACTTCTAAAGGAATCTTTGGAATCAGAATGAGAGTGGAGAGATTAAGAGGAGAGGAACTGGAGACAGCAAGTATAGGCTGTTCTCACGTGTTTTACTGTAAAGGGACAAGCAGCATTGGAGGCAAATGTGGGGTCAAGACACTGTTTTAAGATGAGAGAAATAACAGTATGTTGCGTGCAGATGAGAATGACACGGCAGAGAGGAGGGCATTGAAGATGCAGGAAAGAAATGAGAGAACTGAGGAGTAATTTCCTTATGTAGGAGAGGCGATTAGTCAGGAGCAAGAAACAGGAATGTCATGGGTAGATGCGGTGGGTGTAGGTGGCTGTGCTCTTCTAATAACTTCTCTTTTCTGAGGGAAATAGAAGTTAGGGTGATGAGTTGCGAGTGAGGAGCAGGGAGGAGGGGTTGAAGGCTTGAGTGGAGGGAAGAAAGAATGAAACAGCTTAGGAGGGTGGGAGAGCAAACAAGCCAGGGAAACATAGAAGGACTTTTGGGCAGCACAGAAGAACCACGGGAGATTAGTGACCTTGACTTTTCAGTTCACATGACTGGGTGCTTCTCTCCAGGCCTGTTCAGCGGCCCTGGTGCAGGTTCAGGGAGTGGAGAGTCGGGTTTCACCTGGGTCATGGTTCTGTCAGAAGGTAGCAAGACGAATGGGAGTTGAAGCTATTTGGGCAAGAGTGTAGAAGGTATGAGCAAACAATGCTTATAAGAAAGACTATGAAAGTTGAAGTGAGTAAGGAGAGAAATAAGGCCCTGAGGGGAGAGAGAGGGACAAGATCAGTCTGGGTGGGGTGGAAGGACTGCTGGAATTGGATACTCAAGATAATGAGCTGGGCAGACCGATGGTGGTGGTTGGAGAGCGAGGTGTTTGAAGCTGAGATTATGCAAGTGTAGTTACTGGTAATGATGTGGTTAAGAGTGTGACCTTGAGGGTAAGGGTCTGATGTAGGTGGAGGGTAAATCCACTGGAGCAGAGGAGGTCATGGAACTGAGAGATGGTGATCAAAGTCACCATAATTGTGACAGTCACATTGGAGAGAATGACTATGAGCTGGGAGCTAAAACTGTCAACAAGGCAGGGGAGTGACAGGTGGGGAGTGTCAATGGCTGCAAGGATGTGGGTCATAATGGATGGTCAAGTCTGGCGGCACTCATTTCAAAGAATTTGGGTTTTAGGGAGGAGAGAAGAAGAATGGCTGGCTTGGAAGTAGCTTTGAAGAGCAAGGAGGATGCCTAGCCCATCCTGGCCCTGTGGCATGAAGGCAGCTGGGGAGAGTACAGCCACCCCTACGAAGGTTGTGAGGGAAGCAGGCTCCTCAAGGGAGAACCAAGTTTAGAGCAAAAAGAAGGGGACAAGAAGACTCAGACAGGATGTCCATTCATTACAGAACGCTCAGTAATAGTGAACATCTGGAAACAACCTAAATGTCCGCTGCCAGGGGAATGGATAAATAAACAATAAATGAGTCCAAAATAGAATGTACTACACACAATAGTGAAAATGAATGTACTGGATCCACATGGATCAAGATGGGAAAGAAGGTTACAAACCTAAACGTGAATAAAATGAGCATGTTGTGAATACTCAGTACGATGCTGCTTGTGTAAAACGTTAAGACCCACAAAACAATATTGTGTTTTATTTATAGGCTATAAAAGAACAACGGCATTCTTGAGAAGGATTCTTAGCAGCTTCAGGATGTTTGTTTTGTGGTTACCTGTGAAGAGGTAGGGAGGAGAATGAGTGAGAGTGAGGATAAGGTAGCTTTTGTTCTATCTAAAATATTTTACTTCTTAAGAAAGAAGGAGCCGAACCAAAACATAGCAAAATATCAACTGTTAAATCTAGGTTGTGGGTCTGAAGATTTATTTTACTTTTCTATATGTTTGAAAGATTTTGTTTGAAAGGTTTCATTTGAAAATTTCAAAGATAACCTGGAGGGATTATTATAAAGTACAGCAAGCAAAACAGCATGGTGCTGGCGTAGGATGAACATATATGTGAGGTGTGACCAAAATATGCTGTGAATGTTTAACTAAAAAAATTCACTACAGTAAAAGACACATTGCCATTAATCCCCCTCAAAACACTCCCCCTCGCTTTGAACACACTGATCCCGTAGTTCTTGCCACTTTCTGAAGCAGTGCTGGAAGTCCTCTTTCATGAGTGTCTTCAGTGGCACTGTCATGGCTGCCTCGATGTCCTGATCCATTTTGACTTTGGGGAAGAGCCAGAAGTCACATGATGCCAGATCCGGTGAATAAGGTGGATGAGGACACACTGTAATGTTTTTATTTGACAGAAATTGCTGTACCAGAAGCAATATGTGACACAGAGCCTTTCTATTGTGATAAAAAAAAATACAGTGAATGCTGCTGCTGTGTGCCATCCAACGGAAAGGCAGGGATCTTCAATACGGGAAGTGGTGCATTGAACCTCAGAAACAGTGTGTGACAAGTTTCCACCTGTTCAGCGCAGTCAGTCGGGTATGAGCCACGGTTGAAGAGAAGGCGTGTTTTAAAGCGTGCCACAAATCCTCCTCCATCATGACAACCCTCTGTGTCACATATCACTTCTGGTATGGCAATTGCTATCAAATAAGAACATTACAGTGTGTCCTCATTCACCTTATTCATCGGATCTGGCACCATGTGATTTCTGTCTCTTCTCAAAAGTCAAAATGATTCAGGACATCGAGGCAGCCATGACAGTGCAACTAAAGACACTCATGAAAGAGGACTTCCAGAGCTGCTTCAGAAAGTGGCAAGAACGATGGGATAAGTGTGTTCGAAGCAAGGGGGAGTATTTTGAGGAACATTAATGGCAATGTGTCTTTTATTGTAATAAACTTTTAAAAATTTAAATAGTCACTGTATTGTTTGAGCATATCTCGTAGATCAATAGAATAAAGTTGGGAGTCCAGAAATGAATACATGCATTTAGAGGCAATTGGTTTTTGACAAGGTGCTAAGACAATTCATTCGGGAAAGGAGAGTCTTTTCAACAAGTAATGCCGGGACAGCTGAATATCCACATGTAAAAGAATGACGTTGGACACCCACCTCACATCATCTATAAAAATTAACACAAAATAGAGTAAAGACTGAAATGTAAGGGCTAAAACTATAAAACTCTTAGAAGAAAACATAAGGGTAAATCTTCATGCCCTTGGATTAGGCAATGGTTTCTTAGATATGACACCTAAAGTACTAGTAACCAAAGAAATAATACATAAATTGTACGTCATCAAAAAAAACCTTTTGGGCTCCAAAGGACACTATCAATAAAATGAAGACAAGCCAAAGAATGGAAAAAAATAAGGATCTAAGGTCAAGATACATAAAGAACTGATACAACTCAACAATGAAAAGACAACCCAATTTAAAAATGGCCAAGGGACATGAATAGATATTTTTCCAAAGAAGATATACAATTAGCCAACATGCACATGATAAGATGCTCACCATCGTTTGTTATTAGGAAAATGAAATCAAAACCACAATGACAAACCACTTCACACCCACGAGGATGGTTGTAATCAGAAAGATTGACAGTAACAAGGGCTGGTGAGGCGATGGAGAAACTGGAACCCTCACACTGCTGGTGGGAATGTAAGATAACAGGGCCTTTTGGGGAACAGTCTGGCAGGTCCTCAAAAGACTTAAACACACAGTTACCATATGACCTAGCAATTCCACTCCTGCTGATAAACCCCAAAGAGTTGAAAACATATGTTCACACAAAAGCTTGTACACAAATGTTCATAAAAGTATTATTCATAAGAGCCAAAAGGTGGAAAACAATCCAAATGTCCATCAGCTGGTGAATGGATAAACAGAATATGGTATATTCAACAAAGGAAATACTATTCAACCATAAAAAAGAATGAAGTACTGATGTCTGTTATAATATAGATGAACCTTGAAAACTTAGGCTCAGAGAGAGAAGCCAGACACAAAACGTCACATATTACATGGCTCCATTTGTGTGAAATGTCCACAGAAGGCAAACTCCTCGAGACAGGAAGTAGATTTCTAACCCTAGAAATAGGGGGAAATGGAGGGTGACTGCTAATGCATATAGTGTTTTTTTTTGGGGGGGGGTAATGAAAATGTTTTGGAAACAGTGGTGATGGTTATACACCTTGTGAATATATTAAAAACCAAGGATTATACCCTTTAAAAGGGTGATTTTTATAGCATGCGAATCATATCTCAATTTAAAAACTAAAAACAAAAAACCTGGGATCAAATCCATACTTCCTGTGTGGCCCCAGCTTCCATTCTCTGAGCCTGGGTCCCTCATCCTAGGGCACCGTAACACAGGCTGCCCCTGGCTGGGTTTGACTCCACACGTGCCTTGTGACTCTCACTGGTGCCGCTATTCCTAATCTGATGATGGCTGCAGGCAGTGAGCTGTTAGAGTGCAACTGGGCTGGGCCATCTGATCTGAGCACAAATTTGGGTCCCACCACTTCCTGACTGTGGACTCTAAGTCTCAGTTTGCTTATCCGAGAAATGGGAATAATAGTGGTGGCTCCTTCTAAGTGTTGCTGTAGGGAGATGAAGAGATAGTGAATGTAAAATACAAAACACAGTAAATCTGGCACTCAGCAAATACAAGTTGGTATTATTATCATTATTATCATTATTATTATTATTATTGTGGTGGTGGCCATTTAGTCCCAAAGTCTTTTCCTTCTTCCTCTCCACCCTCCTCTCTCCATCCCAGGAGTTCCCACTTGCCTCACAGTCTACTTGTCTGGCCCAAAGGGTGGTCTGGACTCAGCTTCAAAGACCTTGCCTCCGGCTCTTGACCAACTCTCTTTGCTCACAGTGGCTCAGACTTGCACTAGGAGCCTCAGGTAAATTTGCTCTTCCTCCGTCTAGCTCCTGGGACAATCTGGAGTGCGGATCTCCACCCAGCCAAGGAAAGGGATGGCAGGATGCCCCCAAGGAGGCTTTGGGTAATGCTCACAGTCACTCAGAAATCAGGGTCCTGGAGAGGTCCTCGCAGCCTCACGTGGAGCCCTCTCTGGGGCCCCCTCGCCTTTGCAGAAAAAGAGGAAGTTCCAAGGCAGCTGTTCCGGACGGGGGACTTTCTCTTTGCAAAAGCCCAGCCACTCTACTTCTAGGAATTTGTCTACCAGCTGCATTCCCCCTAGTAAGTATGCTTGAGGAAGGTTATTTTGGCGTTTTTATATAACTAAAAAGACTGGAAAACCCCAGAATGTCCATCAGAAGAGGACTGGCTGCATGCATTTTGGTCCACCTATACCGTGGCCGTCGGAAAGAATGAGATGGAGCTAAGTGTACTGTAAGGAACAGATCCCAAGATGCATTTTAGGTGAAGAATCAAGGCACACAACAGTATTTTTGTGTTAACTGTATGCTGCCTTCCCTCCCTACCTCCCTTCTTTCCATTTCTTTCCAAAACACATTTATATGTGTGCTTGCATACACACAGACTGTTTCTGAAGGACGAAGTCCTTGAGTCCGGTTACCTCTAGGCAGGGAAATTAAACATGGCTGGGAGGTGGTGGGGCGGTCAGAGGTGGGAGAACTACTTTTCAGTCAACCCCTTTTTGTGCTGCATGGATTTAAATTTTTGTCTTTTTGAATAGCTCAATCATGAACGTGGAAAAAAGTTTCAAATCATGCCAAAGGATGTTTGGTGGAAAGTAAGTCTCTGAGTACCTGCCCCCTGATCTGTTTCCCTCCTCAGGGGCCATTAGTGCAATCAATTGTGTATCTTTCCAGACATATACCGTGCATTGTGTAAATACACGTTTATATGTAGTCGTGCATATTTTTATTGTGGTAAAATATACATAAAATTACACTTACCACTTCGACCATTTCTAAGTATACAGTTTAGTGGCATTAAGTACATTCACACTGTTGTGCAGCCATCACCGCCATCCATCTCCAGAACTTTTTCATCTTCCCAAACTGAAACTCTGTCCCCATTAAACCATAACTCTCCATTTCCTCCTCCTCCCCAGCCCCTGGCCACCACCATACTACTTTCTGTCTCTATGAATTATTATTATTATTATTTTTTTTTTAAAGATTTTATTGGGGAATTGGGGAAGGGGAATAGACAAGTTGCTGTCCTTTGTCTAGTTGTGGAGGACGTTGCTTCACTGGCCCATGTTGGTATTATCATTGCGCTCTTCCCAGGTGAGGCAGATCGGTTGCCGGCCTCTGGACAGTCACTCACAGCGGCTTTTGGCAGCTCATGCCGGCTGTCAGCTGCCCATGGTAGCTTATGGCAGCCCACTGCAGCACGGGCTGCAGCATACGCTGTCACAGGCGACTCACGGCAGTCCAGCTCCAGGTCGAGCTGTTGTTCACCATCTTAGCTGTAGAGGGTGCAGTGTCACTGGCCCCCCTGTGGGATCTGAACTGGGGCCCTGCTGCTCAGAGCTGGCATCCCAAGCCAGGTCTTAACCAACGTGCCACTCGGCCGGCCCGCTGTCTCTATGAATTTGACTACTCCAGGAACTTTATGTAGGTTGAATCATACGGTATTTCTGTTTTTGTGACTGGCTTATTTCACTTGGCATAATGTCCTCAAGTTTCATCCAAGTGGTAGCCGGTGTCATGTGTCAGAATTTCCTTCATTTCTCGGGCTGAATAGTATTCCACAGCAGGCATACACCACATTTTGTTTATCCATCTGGCGATGGACATTTGGGCTGTTTCTACTTGTATCTATTTTTTTAATAAACAAAAATGAATTTAAACAAAAGAAGAAGGAAGTTTGGGGAAAAGCGGATTTGACCTAGGAGGTTTCCATGCCTGGCAGCAAGGACAGAAAAATAGGGGCGGCATCAACCACCGGCTGAGGAGCGAAAACATCCCCTTTGTTAGCAACTGTGGGTGATTCCCCACTTTCAGCCCAGAGGAACTCCCCTTTCCTTTCTTTGAAAGCTGGTCCCCTGCATCCGGTCTGGGAGCTCAGGGCTCCCTTAACGCTGCACCTGCCTCTTCTCCAGCTCCCAGGGGGGCAAGGGCCCTGGGGAAGCAGAGGCCAGCAGAGAGCAGGGACTCACCCCCCTTCCAATACCCAGGGAAATGGGGCGATGGGGTGGCAGAGGCTGAGTCAGCAGGAAGTGCATATTGTCCTGCAAGTCCCTGGGGACACAGGTGTTCTCCAGGGGGGAGCCCCTGAGCACACCTCATGGAGGAGCCTCTGCCCTGGAGGGCCCCACGTAAGAAACCCCCAAGTTCAGATGAAAGGCCACCAGTTCTCCATCTCTCACTCACAATCCTCCAGACATGGCCCAGTTTTCACAAGGCAGCTTCATATGTAAAAAATATTTCTTCTTTTCTCCCCATGGGTTTACTATGAAATGTTTTAAATGTTCAGAAAAGTTGTTAGAGCAGATCAACCATCACCAGAAATATCCACCACCTGGCTGCAACTTCGTTAACAGGTTTCCATAATTGCTTTGTCTCTCCTTTTCTCTCTTTGGGATATTAATATACACACACATGCACATAGATATACACACATGCATCTAAATGCACATATACACACAAACACACACACATACTGTACACAAATATATATATGCATACACATGCACATGCTACACATCCACACATAGATACATATGCACATACATATATACACACATACACACATATCTGCTATATATACACAACACATACACACACATATATGTTTCCCCTGAACATGAACTCTTTGGAAAGTAAGCTCATCATGAACTCCAGCTTTAAATTCTTTAGTGTACATCTCTTAAGGACAGGCATCCTCCTGCATACTCTTAAAGTCTTTATTAAACCTAAGACAACCAACAATAAAGCCCTAATGTCCTCTACTATTTAAATTTCCCCATTTTACCCTGAAAGGTCTTTTATAGCTGTTTTTCAAAATTAGGATTCAATCAAAGTCCACATATTGTACTCATTTGGCTTTTATGTCTCTTACAGCTCCTTTAACCTTAACTGTCCTTATCCACTTTTTTTTTTTTTTTTAACAATGTTGACTTTTTGCTGATGCTGGGACAGTTGTCTTGTGGAAGGTCGGAAAGGTCGCATTCTCTAGAATTATCTGGTTGTTTTCTTGGGGGGCCATCCACCTTCCTTCCTCTAGCCCCTGCATTTCTTATAAACTAAAAGTAAAGACTGGAGCCTTGATTAGATTCTGTGTAATGCCTTTTCTGTTTTTAAAAGACTTTTTTTTTTAAACAGTTTTAGGTTTACAGCAAAACTGAGCGGAAGGTGCAGAGACTTCCTGTGTGCTCCCTGCCCCGACCCATGCACAGCCTCTCCCATTATCAACAGCCTCAGAGTGGTACATTTCTTGCAGTTAGTGAACCTACATGACACCTCATAATCCCCCAAAGCGCATAGTTTCATGAGGGCTTCACTCTTGGCGTTGTACATTCTATGGGTTTTGGCAAAAATATAATGACATGTATCCATCACTATGGTATCACACAGTATTTTCACTGCCCTAAAAATCCTCTGTGCTCCTCCCATCCCCCCAACCCTTAGCAGCCACTGATGTTTTTACTGTCTCCATCGTCTTGCCTTTTCCAGCATGTCATATAGTTGGAATCATACAGTATATATAGCCTTTTTAGATTGGCTTCTTTCACGCAGTAATATGCATGTGAGTTTCTTCCATGTCTTTTCATGACTTGATAGCTCATTCCTTTTTAGCCCTGAATAATAATAATATTCCATTGTCTGGGTACAACACAATTTATTTATCCATTCACCTACTGAAGGGCATCGTGGTTGCTTCCAACTTTTGACAATTATGAATAAAACTGCTATCATGTAGGTTTTTGTGTGAACATAAATTTTCATCTCCTTTGGGGTAAATACCAAACAGTGTGATCACTTAATTGTATGGTAAGAGTTGTCTAATTTTATGAGACTGCCAAACGGTCTTCCTAAGTGGCTGTGCCGTTTTGCATTCTCACCAGCGATGAATGAGACTTCCTGTTGCTCCACGTCCACACCAAAATTTGGTGTTGTCATTGTTTCAGATTTTGGCGATTCTAATAGGTGTGTCACAAGTGGTATCTCATTGTTTTAATTTGCATTTCCCTGATGACATATGATGTGGAACATCTTTTCATATGCTCTTGTTTTCTTTTTTATTGGTAAAATGTATATAACATAAAATTTGCCATTTTAACCATTCTTAAGCGTACAGTTTAGTAACATTAAACACCTTCACATTGTTGTACAACCACCATCACCACCCATCTTCAGAACTTTCATCTTCCTAAACTGAAACTCTCCACCCATTCAACACTAACTCCCCATTCCCTCCCCCACTCCAGCCCCAGGCAACCACCATTCTACTTTCTGTCTCTAGGAATTTGACTACCGTATTTGCCGGCGTATAAGACGACTTTTTGGCCCTGAAAAATATGCCTCCAAGTGGGGGGTCGTCTTATACGCCAGGTACACTTCAGATAGACTGCCCACAGTGCTTG
>NW_017731829.1:1287389-1290912 GCF_001890085.2 Hipposideros armiger
AACTCCACGAGAGCAGAGACCTGTTCACCGCTGTGTCCCCAGATCCTGGCAGCGTACTTGGCACATGGCAGGGGCTTGTATCAGTTTCCTCTTGCCGTTGTAACAAACGACCACAAACTAAGTGGCTTAAAAACAATACAAATGTATTATCTTATGGTTCAGGACGTCAGAAGTCCTCCATCAGTCTCAGTGGGCTAAGATCAAAGTGTCAGCATGCTTGTGCTCCTTCTGGAAGCTCTAGGAAAGAATCTGTTTCCTTGTCTTTTCCGGCTGCACAGGCTGCCTGCACTCCTGGGCTCATAGTCTCGTATCACTTGGGCTTCTGCTTCTGTCATCCCATCTCCTGACTGAGTCTGACACATTGCTCTCCTCTTCTAATGTAATCGCAGGGAAATTACACTGGACCCATCCATGTAGTTTGGGGAACTCTATTTTAACTTCTCTTAAACACATCTGCCAAGTACTTTCTAAGTGCAAGGTCGCATATTCACAAGTTTCAGGAATTGGGACGTGGACTTTTTTGAGGGGCCATTATTCTGTCTACTAAATGATTCAATAAATGTTGAATGATAAATGAATGGATGGGTCCCTTTACGAACAGAATGCTGAGCCCTGAATTCCAGGCCTGGCTCAGCCATTCCCTGGCTGTGAGACCTTGGGCAAGTCCCTCTTTCTCTGAACAGATGTGTTCTGAGCACCTACCAGGTACTCTCCTCTTGGTAGGCACTGGAACAGATGTGTTCTGAGCACCTACCAGGTACTCTCCTCTTGGTAGGCACTGGAAATGCCACGGCAAATAAAAGGAGACCCCTGCCTTCCAAGAACTTGGAGTTTGGCTTTTGGGAAAAGGCCTGAGAAAGATAACCACTGACATAGTTTGCTTAGGTTCACATTCTGTGTCACCCCAGTTGAAGTCCTAAGGGAACGTTCCTACTGAGAAGGTGACATTTCAAATGACTTTTGACACACGGGTAGGAGTTTCTGTGCTAGCGAAGTGGAAAGGACACTCACTGCCTGGGACAGGTCACAGACCTCTTTGAGGAACTGTGAGGCATGTGGTTGGAGATAGTGGGGGCGGCAGGGAGCACGTCTGGAAAGGCGGCCTTGAAGGCCGTGATCAAGAGCTTGGGCTATGCCCACAGGTCATGGGGCCACAGCAGGGTCTGAGAGTTACCTGCAGCTTTGAATCTGTGCTACTCTCTCTGGCTGCTGTTAGGTAGAGAAGGGATTGTGGGGCCACTGTCTGAGCCTGAGGCAGAGGTGGCCTGGACTGGGCAGGAACAATGGGGATGGAGAAAAGGGGACAGACCTGAGAGGGATTTGGGAAGTAGGTTCAGTGGGACACAGTGATAGATTGAGAAGGGTGAGAAGAGCCCGGGGCAGCTGGGAAGGAAGGGCAAGCAAGATGGAAATGCATGTGGGAAGTTCTTTGCAACCGTTGAGTAGACCATGAAGTGGCCCCCATTGCGACTTGGTGAGAAGCCCTAGGAGAGGCCGGTGATGGGGCCCAGGAACCAACCCGGTGGGTTCATAGGCCTCTCTCCTTGAAGAGAGCACAGTCATGATCACCAAGGGTACAAGATGGGCCTCAGCTCTGGATGAGGGCTTGGGGCCATTTACCTCCTGTCCACGTTCTCACTTGATTTACAAACAAACACTGAGGTAAATAGATAGGGCTGTGAGAGCATCTTCCTCATTTCCACACGCGAGCAGATCCTGGGACATGCAGACCTCCAAGAGGCCCAGCTCAAGGGGGATTTTACAAGTCTCTCGAGACCCAAAGGGAAGGAGGTTGGGGGTCCCCTTGATGGCTCCTGGCCACACTGAATTTCCTTCAGTTTGGAGGAAGCGGGAGTTTCTTCTTTCACAATATGAATGTCAGAGATTCTGGGTCACTGGTGACTAAGAGTGAGGTTTGTGGGCGTAGCAAGCGCTTAAATATCAGACCTTCTTACCTTTAGGCCATTGTAAGTCCCCTGGGCTGGTACACACAACACAGGAGCATGGCCAACCTGCAGACCTCACTCCTGGCTGCCTTCATCCTTCTTGCTATGGTACTTCAAGCAACCGAAGCAGGTAAGGCTTGGGGGAGACGGGGAGCGAGGGGAGGCTCCCTGCAGCAGCCAGCGTCAGACCCTGGGGTATCTTCCTCATATAGTGGAAAGAACACTGGGCTGAGCAGGCATCCTGAGTCTGCCACTGGCTCTTGAGCCAGTCCCATTGCTTCTCTGGGTCTCAGTTTACACATCTGTTTAATGGGTAGCCTTAAAGGCTTGGAGTTGAGGACCTGTCTCAGCTGGGTAGGGGGTTGGGGGTTGGGGTCGGCATGGCTCAGAGTCCTAGACTCTAGAGAACTGGAACATAGGGTCCTTAGAGTGGGGGGAAGGCAGGCGCCAGGTTAAGGAATATTCCCTTGGAAAGCTGGTCCTACCCTCCCACCAACCCATTTGTGCTCCAGGACCTGCCCTCAACCCTGGGGTCCTGGCTTCTCCACCCCAGTGTAAACTCTCCTGCCCCGTGTTGGGGAGGGAAAGAAGCACTGGACTGGGAGTCGGGCAGCTGGGGCCAATAACTGCTCAGTTATTGAGGTGCCTATGTGCTTTCCTTTCATTCAAGCCTCCAGAGAGTCGGTATTATTATCCCCTTGGTCAGAGGAGGAAAATGAGCCTCAGAGACGTTAAATGACTTGCCTACACTGGCCGCACGACTCAAGGCAGAATGGGACTTGAGCCTGGATCTGAGTGACTGGACTTGACTTGAGCCCTTTTCCTGACTATCCAGAGTCACACTGGGTGGCTCTGGGCAAGTCCTCCCCGTCGCTGGACCTCAGCCTCGCCATTTACTCCACAAAGGGGGTTAATGTGGCTGTGCGCTGAAGGTTACCTGGGGGTCTCCTCAAAATGCCCGCCTGATTCAGGAGTGCTGGAGCTGGGCACCCAGCATTCCCGACAGGCTCTAGGTGATGCTGATGGGGCTGGTCCATGGACTTCACCCCGAAAAGCGAGGCTCTGAGGCTCCTTTCTGTTCAGTCTCTGGGTCCCAACTAGAAGTTTTCGGGCATCATGGATTGGCAGTCATTCTGAATCTCTCTCTCTTGAGCTGACCCACCCAGAGTGTAGACATTGGGTCCTTAGTGGCTTCTCAGAGGTCCCAAGAGCAGAGACTTTGAGGGCCCAGAATCCTCTGGATACCAACCTTACACATGAAGAAAAAAAGCGGGGTCAGAGGTTGTGGCTGAGGGGGACTCTCTGTGCCCGGCCTGCCACTCCTCTGAGCACCCCTCTCCCCCAGGTCCTTACGGAGCCAACGTGGAGGACAGCGTCTGCTGCCGGGACTACATCCGTCACCAACTGCCTCGGCGTGTGGTGCAATATTACTACTGGACCTCGCACTCTTGCCGGAAGCCTGGCGTGGTGTGAGTAGGGCACGGGGAGAGCCTGATGGGTATGGCCCAGAAGGGCCCAAGTGCGGGTGGGTGCAGGCACTCAGAGATCGAATGAGAGCAGCTGGGCCTCTGGATGCC
>NW_017731829.1:1295787-1299182 GCF_001890085.2 Hipposideros armiger
GGGGACCTGGGAAGTAGCTGTGTAGGTGCCAGAACGGAAGCCCAAACATTTTTCTACCAGGCCCGGCCCACTCTGGGACCACTTGTCAGGAGGATCTGATGAAATCGTTCATTCAGTCTCCTTTCCATCATCAGCAGACGGGAAAGGAGAGTGGAGCCTTGTGCAAGGACTTTTTGAGCCAGGTCGGGAAAAGGGGCTCGTCACTTCTTCCCACCTGCTACTGGCAGGACTCAGTCACATGGCGACTCTGACTGCAAGGGATGTTGGGAAGTACAGCCAAGCTGTGTGTCCAGGAGGAAAACAGAGTGGGTTTGGGGAGCACTTAGTTCATCTTGTGCTGAGCTCCCCTGGGCCCTCAACTGGGCCCACTTTCCTGGAGTTCCTGGACACAGCTCACTCTGCCAAAACAACAAAAAAAGAATCCTCTTTCCTTGGGACATTGTCATTATTTCCTTAGTGTAAACACCATTCTATGGACATCTTGGCACAAATGGCCTTTGCTTCCCTTCAGACCTGGCTTTCACAGGAGGATTTCCAGGGTGGTAGCTCCAGACACCCAGAGCACCCAGGGCACAGGGAGAAGCGTCAGGAAGGGCACATGTCACGGATTCGGTGGCTGGGTATCTGGAGCAAGTTGCTTTGTCCCTTTGACCCTCAGTTTCTACCTCTGTGAACAGGGAGCATAAAAGCAGATGTCAGTGAAAGTGGCTGTGATAATCCAATGAGATAAGAAGGTACAGATAGCCAGTAACAAAACAGGCAAAGGCTTGAATAGACATTTCTTTAAAGGAGATATTCAAATGGTCAATAAACACGTGAAAATATGCTCAACATCACTAATCATTAGGGAAATGCAAATAAAACCACGATACTACTTCACACCCATTAGGAGGGCTATTATAAAAAAGAAAAAACAAGGTTGGTGAGGGTGTGGAGGAATTGGAACGCTTGTGGTTGGTGGTGGGAGCGTAAAATGGTGCGGTCGCTGTGGAAAACAGCATGGTGGTGCCTCAAAAAGATTAAACGTAGAATTACCATACAATCCAGTAATGCCACTTCTGGGTATACACACAAAAGAAATGAAAGCAGGGACTCGAAGAGGTTCTCATTGCAGCATTCCCCACAATAGCCGAAAGGAGAAAACAACCCGAGTGTCCATCAGTGGGTGAATAAATAAACAACATGTGCTATACCCATATAATGCAATAATATTCAGCTGTGAATAGGAAGGAAATTCTGACACCTGCTACAAATGGATTATGACAGTATGTTATGACATTATGAAATAAGCCAGTCACAAAGGACAAATACTGTGTGATTCCTAGAGTTGTCAAACTCATAAAGAAAGAAAGTATTACTAGTAGAATGGTGATTCCCAGGGCGTGGGGCAGGAAGGCATGGGACTTATTTAATGGGTCCAGAATTTCAGTTTCACAGGACGAAAATGTTTTAGAGATGGGTGTGGTGACGGTAACATAACAATGTGAATGTACTTAATGCCACTGGACTGTAATCTTTGAAATGGTTAAAATGGTAAATATTGCTGTGTGTATTTGATCAAAATAAAAAGAGGATGTGGCCAGGTGTGTGCACAGACAGAGGCAATGCCAAGTGCATGTGGGCAGCCTTCCTTATTGGCCAGAAATGTGAACTGGGTAGAGTTGAGTGGGGCAGGAAAAAGCTAGGCGAGGCTGTCCCCCCAGGGGCCCTGGAGATGGCCACCTCACAGGTCATCTCGTTTCTCCTGCCATCTTGGGACCCCACAGAGGTGTCCCGGGCTCCCAGCCCTGCTCCCCACAGCTGTTTCTGTTCTGCTTCCAGGGCCAGGGGGAATTCCTCACGTCCCTCAAGAACGGTGCAGGCTGCCTGCTTTCTGGGGCACCCAGGAGGGTGTGGGCAGAGACACCATCGTCCCTTCTACCCCACTGAGCCCGGAGGAAAGCCTGTTTCCTACTTCCCAATGCTGCTCTTGTTCTGATCATGGCTCTGCTTATTCCTCAGCTCAGAACCTTCCCGGTTCCCCTTTGCCCCTGAACGGCACCCTCATCCCTTGCTCCAGCTTCAAAGTGTCCACCTGCAGCCTTCCTGCCCACTCCTTCCTCAGAGCCAATGTCATCAGACCTTTCCCCATCCCCTGCATAGGTCCAGTACTTTCCACCTTGGTTAGACTTTTCCCTCTGCCTGGAATGGTCTGTCAAAATCCCGACCATCTGCGTATGGCAGGTTAGTTGGAATCACTTTTCCAGCAGAGAGATCTATCAGTAGATCTCTGGGTATGAACTACACAACATTACTCATAACGGATTCTTGCCAAGGTGATGTGGTCAGCGGCTAATTGAGCCTACAGATCTCACTCCCAGTTTACAGGAAACGCATAGACTAGGGAGAAAATAGATGACACCATACAAATGTAATTAGATAAATTAAGAATGAGAACCGTGCGTAAGACAGACAATGGTCTTGACCCTTCAGAGAGTCAATGTCATTAAAAATGTACAGGGGGTTCCATCCCTGCAGCTGTCACCCTTCACATGGTCTTACCCCGCCAACCCATCCTCTGCCCCACCGTAGCCAGAGGGTCCACGATCCTGGTCAGTCACTCCCCTGCTCAGAACCCTTCCACGGATCCCCATTGGCCTAGGCTGAGGTCAGACCTCCTGAGCCTGGCATCCTGGCCCTTCAGATCTGAGTCCCAGCCCTGTCTCCGGCCTTGCCTCATTTCTCTTTGTGCACGTTGGACTCCAGCTCCCTGTTCTCCGAACCCATGCCATACATTTCTATTTCTGGGTCTTTGCCCAGGCTGCTCCTAAACCCAGAATATCTCCCCATCACCTGCACACGCCCAACCCCACCAGCCCTCCAAAGGCATTGCTCAGCGTAAGAAACCAGTAACCGCGTTTCATTTTTTGGAATTCCCCTGGCCCTCTGCCCCTTCTCAACAGCCCTAATCACAGTCCACCCAGAATTCTCGGGACTTGGGGGCTCATTCTCCAGCCTCACTGGGTGGACCAAGGTCTACACCTGAGTTACTTTTGTCTTCTGGCTTCCAGCACAGAGCACAGGGCCTTGGCACAGAGTCAGGGCTCAGCAAGTGGCCGCAGACTGAATCCATAGGAGTGTCTCTCTCCCACCCCCAACGGCCCTCACGCTTCAGTATAGAGACTCAAGGTCATCTAGGGAAGAGCCAGCTGGGTCAATTGTGAAACCTCAAATTTGCCCAGATTCACCTTTCTTCCCCATTTTACCTACATGTTAGGCCTCTACCCTCTACGCTTCCCTCGGGTTTTCACTTTCCTCCAACCTCCAAAACCCAGGTCTGAACTCTTCAGAGTCCCCCTTCCTCCTTCCACAAATAGCTGACAACCAAATTTATGCTGTGGTGTGAATGGCTACCT
>NW_017731829.1:1303902-1305754 GCF_001890085.2 Hipposideros armiger
CCACCTCAAAGGGAGCGAGAACCTGGAAAGTCCTTCCTCAGGGGATTAGTCCAACTCTCTCTTTATACAGATGGAGAACTGAGGCCCCAAGAGAGGCAGGACTTCTCCAGGACACACTACAGTGTTACGGATGAGCCAAGAGGCACCGAGTTACCTGGGTGAGGTGGGTAGCTGGAGATGGGAGTTGGTGCCAAGTGGGAACGGAGAGGTAGGGCAGCTGGAGGCAGCGGGGCTGGGCTCTTTTCTGTGTCCTGAGCGGCCCATGCCCCTGCTAACGCCTCGTCATCTTCTCTGGGGCAGTTCTCCACCCTGGTGCTCTCTGTGACCTGGGGGTGATTCTGCCCCTCTCGGGGCCTCCGTTTCCCCATCTGCCCCTATGAAGTTGGGCTGGATCGTTCTTTCAGCAAACATTTACTGTAGCAAGCCCCTGTTTGTCAGGCCGTAGGCTGGGCTCGGGGGATGCACTGATGAACAGGGTCCCCAGTGAGGTGGGGCTTTAAGAGGCAAAGGCTGGGGATCCTTCGTGGTGTGGGAGACATACCCCCTCAGACCAGAGAGAACGTGTCAGACCCAGACTGGCAGGGCCCTGATTTCCCCTGGTTTGCTGGCAGGCAGCATTCTCTTTTCCTAGGACCCGCTGTCCTGTATTTGTTGCCCACTGAGGAGCTAGGGCCCCAGGCCACACCCAAGAGCATGTGCCAGCTCCCAGGAGGCCTATGGGAGGAGAGGACATCCTAGCAGTCGTGGTCAGCCTCCTTGGCAGGTCCCGGTTGGAGGATCTGCGGTGAGCGGCCAGCCCGGCTCCCCTCCCCCACTGCAGGCCCTCACTCGGAGCTCTGACTCCGTTCCTTGGCAACATTCTGAGGAATCCAGTGGCTGGCTGCACTCTGGCTCCCTTCCTTTCTCCTCCCACTCTGCCTGCAGGGGGGCCGGGAGGCGGAGGCAGAGGCAGCGATCTTCATTATAAAAAGCGAGAGCTCGGGCAGAGCTCAGGCAGCAGGCGAGGGGATAGCACGGAGCTTGGATGCTCGCCCTGGCCGCCTTCCCCGGCCTTCCCTCGATCCCCACCTGGACTCCCGCCCGCCCTCAGCCATGGCCCCTCCACCTCTCTCCTGGCTGCTCCGCTTGGCCGTCCTCTGCCATCTGACCATGCTGCTGGCGGGTGAGTGCGGTGGATGTGCGTATGAGCAGGGTGGGGGAGCCCCCAGCCCCACTTCTGCCCCTGGGGCCTGACATCAGGGCCCCAGACCCTGCCTGGGTTTGTGGAACCCACTCCTGAGTCATGTGCCTGGGTGGGGGGAATGCGGAGCTGCCCCTCCCGCAGGAAAGATCCCTCAGCTCCCAAACTGCCCCTACCTGGGCCAGTGAGCAAGGCAGCTACTGCACAGGGATGGCAGGTAGGCCAGGAAGGCTGCTCCTCCTCCGGAGCAGCCAGAGGAGGCTCCTTGTGGGCACCAGGGTAGGAGCCCTGACTCAAGGTGGACTGGTCCTCCCTACCCAGGGTTAATATGTAACCTGAGTCTCAGCCTAGCCCTGGGCTAGGAGGACACAGTTGGGACTTTCTCCTGCCCAGCTTTCAAGGCCACCCCAGGCGTAGAGGGCCCAAGACCAGTGGAGGTCAAGGGCAATTTTGCTCTGGTCTTTAGACCGAATCCCTCTGCTTGTGTCTTCCTCCTTCAAGCATCGCTTACACATGTTTGCATCTTCAGTCACTTGTTTCCTGGAGCCAGGGACATGGTGGGGCATGATGTATCCATCCCAGTGGCCATGAGTAAGATGAAGGGAGGCCCAAAGAGGTTAGAACCTGGCCTGAGGATGCACCACCAGCAAGCAGGGCAGGAGAGGGTGGGCT
>NW_017731829.1:1308284-1313953 GCF_001890085.2 Hipposideros armiger
GACGGCGTGGGCTGCAGTCCCCTGCTGTAGTGGGTTGCCATAAGCTATTGTGTGTAGCCGGCAACCAGCGTGAGCAGCCAGCAGCCGCTGTGAGTGGCCGTCCAGAAGCCAGCAACTGATCTGCCTCACCCGGGAAGAGTGCAAATGATGGTGCCAACTTGGGCCAGTGAAGCAACATCCTCCACAACTAGACTGAAAAACAAACCAACAGCAACTTGTCTGTTCCCCTTCCCCCGATTCCCCAATAAAATCTTTTAATAAATAAATAAATAAATAATAAAAATCTTGATTCTCACAACCACCTTGTAAGGCAGGCATTATCGTGTCCATTTCAAAGGGAAGGGAATCGAGGCTTAGAAAGCTCAAGTGACTCATCCAGGACACACAGCTAGCATTGCATTAAGCCCTTTCTCTATCACCTCACCCAGAGACCCAGAACATGCCTCTCTTCCTAACTGTAAGCCTCGTCCTTGAGGTCCAGCCTAAAGGGTACCCCCTCCAAGAAGCCTCCCTTGATCACTTGCAGTTGGAAGTGGTCTCTCCCTCATGTAAACCCCAGCCCATTTGGGTTATGCTCTGGAACACGGTGTTTCTACCTGGTGTTTAAGGCAGCCTAGGAAAGTGGGATGGATAGGGGCTGGGAGGAAAACCAGAGCAGCCACTGAGCAGCTGTGTGGCCTTGGGTAAGTCATTTAACCTCTTTGATCCTCAGCTTCTGCATCTGTAAAATGGGGATAACAATACTCCCTTTGCAGGGATGTTGGGAATAAATGAGAGCAGATGCACTTGTGATGAGCACAGGCTCCAATACATAGTAGGTGCTCAACTAAGAAAAGCTCTGATACTTTGTTGGGGTGTCTTAGCTGCCCATCAAGCTGGGAGCCTTCTGAGGGCAGAGACAGGTCTTGTTCATCTCACTATGCCACACAGGGCCTGGCAAGACAGAGGGTCAGCATTTGTTGGCTGATTGAGTAATTTGATAGCATTGATTGGAACTGAGGTGCTCTCTCCAAGCTCAGCACCAGCACCTGTGGGAGAGAGAGTTCAGCGTTAAGGACAAGAGGGCCTGGGTCTTTGTAGATACTCAAAAGTAATTCAAACAAGTATTGACTGAATCAGGATATGGATGAATACATGGATGGATGGATGGATGGATGGATGGATGGATGGATGGATGGATGGATGGATGAATGGATGAGGTCCCTGCCCTCCTGAAACTCATATGTGATTAATAATAAATGACTAAGCTGGATGGAGGCTTTGTCTCCAATTATAGGAAAGAAAGCTTCAGTTTTCAAGAAGAAAAGCTTCCCAAGGTTAGTTATACAACCTTCCCCAGGCAGGACCAAGAACAGAGTTCGTCTGGTCAAGGACATTCAGGCACATTGGTAGAGGGTGGGGACTTTAAGGCAGGCTGACTTTGTGGCTCTTTAAAGCCCCAGAGGTGGGCAGTGGCCTTGCCCATGCTGGAAGCAGAGTCCGGAGAGCAAAGTGACTTTACCTAGCTTATTCCTCCTGCCCACTGGGTAGCCTCCTCCTGGCTCCAGGTCACCAGGGGCACCGTTGCTCTGGAGCCTCAGGAAGACACCTGCCAGACCAGTCCAAGGGACTGCTTCCAGGCGCTACTCCATGGGGCCTGGGGAGGCTGCGTATGAGTCATTCCCAGGTCCTGCTCTGGGAGAAGGAGGGGGACTTCCACATCCTGGTTCCTAAGAGAGAAAGGTAGCCTGTGACTCAGGGACCAGCTGCTGGGAGGCTCCCCTCCCATGCCCCCTGCCTATCCTGGGAGGTACTAGTTCGTGTTTGCATGTCCGTATACATGGGAATATTCGTGCATGAGCAATGCATGTTTTGGTGACGCCTGGGGATCAGCTGGGGCCTCTCAGGCCCTACAGACCTTGATAAGATCAGTTTGCTCTCTTGACTCCACTGCCCTGAAGTACTGGCCTCTAGATTTTTGCTTCTGGGGTCTAGCTTCTGCTGCATATGACCTTGACTGAGAACTGAAGCTCAGCCTCTTCCTCATTTTTTGCATGCCCCTCCCCAGCTTACACCAAGCGGAGTAAATTTTGCTGGAGATTTTAGGGGAGGGGAGTAAGTGGAAATGCAATGCAAATAACTTCAAATATTTATACAAAATATTTGAGTTTTCAACTATCTGTTGAATCACCCTCATCCTGTCCTGGGGTTTCTCTCTGGCTCCATGTGGTAGCCAGCCATCTGTGGGTCCCTGCCTACCCTGCTCTGACCCAACCCATGCATACCTCCCATCTCCATCCCTCCTCCTTCCTCCTGCTCCCCCAGCTTGCCCTCCAAATGGTCAGTTCAGTTAATTCTTCTCAGCGACTCCTCCCAAACTCACCCTGGCTCTTAATGGCAGAAAAAAGGATGGTCTACTCAGTACTTCTCTCCCCCACCGCTTTCTTTAGAAACTGGTTATACTTACACATTAAAAAATTTTTATTATCTGCTATATGTGCCTGATTGTATGTATGCCTTTATGTGATATATATATATATATATATATATATATATATATATATATATATGGCTTTGATTTTGTTGCTTGTTGCTGTGTGTATGCATGTGCACGTGTCACAGGTGGGCACATGAGATGTGGATGGAGAGAGGTCTGGGTGTGTCTCAGAGGTCGTGCAATTCCATGCATATGGACCAGCTTGAGAGGGAGGGATGGGGTATATATGTGGGGGAGGGGAGGGGATAGGCAGCACCGCAGGCCCAGAAGCGAGGCTTGGTAAGAGAGCCTGTTCTATCATTTGCTGGCTGTGTGACCCCTGTCACTCTCAGACTTGTCTCCGCTGTTTGCAACAGACCAACTACAGCGACTTAATTTTAAAAATTGACACTTAGTACATGCCAGGCACTAAGAGCTTTATAAGTAAGAATTCATTTTCATGAATCCTTACAACTCTATGAGGTAGATACTATCATTGTCCCTATTTTACAGGCAGGAAACTGAGGCATAGAGAGGTTTGGCTGGAGACTGGGCGGGGGAGGAGGGAAGGAGGGGAGGCTGAGGTCAAGGGCCTTGAAGGTCAGGTGTGCAGGGCATTGGTTCTGGCTTGGGTGGTGTGGCGGGACAAGCTGGCATGGGGCTGTGAGATGCCCATAGACAGTTCTACTGACCAGGGGCCTCTGTGGACTCAGGACTGCAACGCGCTTCGGATAAATGCTCCATGGAATGCGACAAGATGCACTCCAAGGCAATCCCCCTGAGTCGTCTAATCAAGTATGAACGAAATCAACAATCTTGCCTCAAACGCGCCATCATGTAGGTACTGCTGCTCTCTCAGCCTCTGCATTCCTGTCCAGACCTGGGGATGGTCCCAGGCCTCTGCTAATCCATGTCCCCACCCCCACCCCCCCAACCCCACCCCAGGCTCCTGGCCAAGGGCCTCAGCAAATGCTCCTCTTTTGGCCTGCTGGCCCCTCACTGACCTCAATATCTGGCAAAAGTGGGGTGTGGCTTCCTGAATGGCCTGGGGCCTGGGAGCAGCTACTGAGGGAGGTAATTTCTCTTGGACCAAAGTGTGTTCTATGCACCACTCAAACCTGCTGGGTTTCATGGGGAGGTAAAGCACGGTGGTCTCAAAGTGCAGGTTCCAGAATCCAGCAGAGGTGGTGCAAATCCTGGCTCCACCACTTACAGGCTGGGTGGCCCTGGTCACCCTCTGTGCCTTAGTTTCCTTATCTGTAAAATGGGCAGTTGGGAGGATGAAAAGAGATCATGTAAATAAAATGCTTGGCAGGGTTCCTGGAAGCTGCCAACAATAGGAGAGGCAGAGATTATCATCTCCATTTGACAGACGAGGAAACACGACCTCTGTGAGACTTTGGGCAGGGGTCAAGCCAAGCCAGCTCTGCCCTTGGCTGTGGGGATCCCTGGCCATCTTGGCTGCTTGCTCCTTTGGGGTCCTTTTTGGATACTGCCCAATTGCCCAGCCCTGAGGCCTTTCTCCAGGACTGACCTTTGGGCACTAAAGCAGCTGCAGCCAGACCTGAAGCCTGGCAAGCAGGATACAGCCAGTGAGCCTTTTAAAGATAGGCCTGTTAGCTAAAGGCAATCGTGTACTTCCCATTAATGCACGATGGCGAAGTTACCGAAAGGGGCAAGTGTGCTGCCCCCTGAACTCGCTGCTCATCTGTCCAGGCTTGCTTCCCCAGGCTCCCCCACATATTTGCTTCTGTTTCCTTGGTGAAGGGGAAGTGGGAAATGCCAGGGAGGGGATCTCAGCCCAGGGGCCACATTGGTGCCTGTGGGGCCTGCAGGTCACACTTGCTTTCTGAATTTCTCAGCACACAGACACATTTACATTACCTTTCTGAGCCTCAGTTTTCTCATCTGCAAAACAGGGACGAGTGTGGTAGCCACCTTGCAGGATGGGTGTGAAGTTCAAATAGGCAAAATGCCTAGCACAGGCCATGGCACGGAGCAAAGGCCCCAGTCAGCTCTGAGCTGTGGTCTCAGCAGTGAACCAGCCACACACAGCTTCAGAGGAATCTCAAGATTTGGGAGGCACTCGGCATCCCAAGGAAGTCACCATATGTGTGGCTGTAGCTCACTGGGTGACCTTTCAATCTGAGGACACGCACTAGGGGAGAAGGGTCGAGGTCCAGAGGGAAGCCTGTAACTGAAGGAGAGGAGTAAGAGGACATTGTGACATCGGGTCCTTTCCAGAGTGAGGAGGCCCCACCGTGGAGCTTGCCAGCCACACACCTGGTGGCAGAAAACACCTGTAACTTATCTGTCAGACTCACAGCCCAGAGCCCCTGCCTTAATGGTAATGACAATATTATTAACATCGTTATTATTGTCAGCCATTACTGATCTACTTTGAGTCAGGTGCTTTACGTAATTTTTTAATTTTACAAAGGTATAGGGTGACCAACTCACTTGTCTCGCTTTGCTGGCACTTTCATGAAAAGTCCTGTATCTTGAGAACCCCCTCAATTCTAGTTTTTCTGGGAGGGTTAGTCACCCTATAGAAGTAGGTATCTTATCTCCACTTCTAAGGTGAGGACATGGAAATTCCAGAGGTTAAGTTGCCCCAGCTAAGCTCCCAATTCACAGCTAGTAAGTGGTGGGGGCAGGATTTCCAGCCGGGTCTGTTCACCTGCTGAGCATTTGCGTGGTGCCCCTACTCCACATGGCATCTGGGCATCACTGGGTCCCTGTCTCCCTTTCTTGTAGCTTCGAGACCGTCAAACACGCATTCTTCTGCGCTGACCCAGAGGCAGAATGGGTTCAGGAAGCCATTAAGTATCTAGACCGCAAGGCTACTACTACTCCGCTTCCAAATGGCGTCGTTGAGAAGCGAATCGGGGACCCCAGGACCAGCCTGACTCCCAGGGGAATTAACAGTTCTGCGGTCTCAGAGCCCAAAACTACACGGAAAAGCAGGAACCAGGAGACAGAGAAGCCCTTGGGGACTTCCCCAGAGCTGCCAACAAGAGTGCCTGGTTCCTGGAGGTCCACATCCCCCATGTCTCCGGATGGACAGCCTCCAACTGGGCCTAAGACAACCACGCTTTACAACTCGGCTGCCGTCACCACGACCACATCTCGGCAGAGTTCTACTACCTACCAGCCTGAGAGAAAGGCCCCTGAGGTCACCTCCGCCCAGGCCCCCTCCTCCCAGACCCTCCCC
>NW_017731829.1:1314149-1351797 GCF_001890085.2 Hipposideros armiger
AGACCCTCCCCACCCAGGCTCTCCCCACCCAGGCCCTCCGCCCCCAGGTCCCTTCCATCCAGACCCTCCCCCATGACGCCCCTTCAGCTCACAGGAATGCATTCGTGGGGCCCAGCAGCATACCCCATGTCTCTGTAGTTCCTACCTCCTTTAAAGGGGCCCCCAGTAGCAAGCCAGTGACCTCAAGCATCTGGGCCCCCAAGCATGAGGACCCCCAGGCACCCACCCGGAGGCAGGCAGTAGGGCTGTTGGCCTTCCTTGGCCTCCTCTTCTGCCTGGGGGTGGCCATGTTTGCCTACCAGAGCCTGCAGGCCTGCCATTTTGCAGGGGACATGGTGGAAGGGCTTCGCTATGTCCCCCGGAGCTGTGGCAGTAACTCGTATGTCCTGGTGCCAGTGTGAGCTACCCATGTGCCTGTTTCCAAATGTTCGACTCAACAGCTGCCTAGGGTCCCCCATCCTGACTCCCACCCTCACCCACGGGCCTGGCCTGAGCTGGGATGATCGAAGTAGTGAAGCAGGACCCTCCAGGTGGGCACACCCCTTTGACCATCTTTGACCTACAGGAGACAGAAGAGGTGGCCTCCGCAACTCACTTCAGTCTCCCTAAGTCAGAAAACTCTTCTGCTGCTTTGGCATGGTCAGAGGTTCCCTTTGACACAGTCCCAGCCCCAGTGAATAATTATTTATTGAAAGCCCAGCCCCTCTGGCCCATGTCCCCATGTGGGCACTTCAATCATCCCATCTCACAAATGAGCCTCAGGCCAGGCCTCTTCTGCCCACACCCTCCAACCTCATCATGTCTCCTGGTCCCGCTGCAGTTGCCAGTCACCCCGGCCACCTGCGGTGCTATCTCCCCTGCTCCCTGTACAGACCCCATGCCCCAGCCGGGGACCTGTCTTTCCTTGCATGAGGCTAGTGTGGTGTGTCCTGGCACTGCTCCCAGCAAGGGTTCTGCCCTCAGTTAGGCATCATGGAAAGGAGAGATGAAGTTACCCAGTGACTTTGATTGTCCCCCCCGCCCCGCTGTGTTGTGCAAAGAGGGAACATAGACTCTGAGCATGAAAGTTGGGGCTCTAGTCCCAGGTCCACTACCAACTTGACAAGGCATTCATATCTCTGGTTTCCCATCTGTGAAAGAAAAGAGGGACAGCAAATACGTGGCAATAACCTACACCCCTGATAGGCATCACCAGTTGGTCCAGAGACCCCTTTCCCCAGGCCCTGGGTGCAGCCGCACAACTTTTATCAGCAAGGTGTCTTAGCGAGAGTCTACTAATGGATGACACTGGCCCATCTGTGGGCCCTGTGACCTGGAGGGCCTGCAAGGAGAGATCTGATAGCGCAGTCCCGCCCTGTTGGAGGAAGTCAGCACCATGGGCCCCTGTAGTGGGGGCAGGGCTGGGGTACTTTAGGGGCAAAGACTAATTCTGAAGGCCCCACCCCACCCTCACCACTTTGAGAACAGCCCCTCCCTGTGTCCACCAGGCTTACAGACACACTGAGACAGCCAGGTGTCATGTGACAAGCTGAAGGAGGAGGGGTGGCCTGCAGGCTCCCGGGAAGGCCAAGGCACTCCACAAAAGAGGCCAGGGAGAAGCTGTAGGAAGCAGTCACACTCTGCGTTGGGGATTGGGTCCAGCGTTTGCTCTTTTTTTTCTGTGGCCTGGGTTCCCCATCCACCCCTCTGGCTCCCAGAAAACACTGTTCTCTACACTACAAGATCTACTCCCCTCACCTTTACCCCAAATGAGATCACAGTCCAGCAATGATGTTCTTGTGTTTATGTCTGAAAGGGACCCTGTCCCGGGGGGAGAGTCCCATGGGACAAAGGAAATTGTGGGCGTGAAGTCAGGGGTTCTTTTTGGCCCCTAAGAACTCAGGAAGGCCTGGGTGGGGCTGAAGACTCACTGGGCTACAATGTCCCCCAGTCAGAGCTAGATCTGCAAGCTTCACCCCTCAGGGCTCCTGGTGGCAGCTCCCACCTTCCTCTGATTGTACCTAAGGATGACCCTTGCCCCCCACCTGAGATGCTCCCAATGGCCTGGACTTCCTCCTGGTAGAGGTGACGCGTTCCTTCATAGTTGGATGCTCAGAGGAAGCAAACACAGCTCTGGTCCACAGAGAGAGGACTGGGGCCTCCTGCACCCTTCTGCTTTGACACCTCCTGTTTGGGTCTGGCTTGAGTGACAGCTCAGAGAGGGGGACAGCAGGTCTGAATGCACTTTTTTGGGCTCCTGTCACCTGGGAGTCTTCAAGTACTGGGGCACCCATGATGGGGCTCCTCTCCTTTGTTAAAAAGTCAGCTGGGGCAGCTGGTCCCCTCTCACGGACTTTGTTAGTTCTTCCAAGCAGGACATGGACAAGGACAATTTGGGGAGGACTTTAGAAGGAGTTGATCGATCCTTTTGCTTTCCCAACCCTATCACCAATGTCTGTGCCATTTTGTATTTTACTAATAAAATTGAAAAGTCTTGTGATTCAAGTAAAAGTGCTTTTTCTAGGGCAGGCTTAGAGCCTCAGAAGGGGATGGAGCAATGGAGGGGACAAGACTCCCTGCGTCAGCCCTAGAGACCCCCGCCCCAGTTCCTGTGGGGCAGAGTGGCAGGGACTTTTATAGTCAGCAGGGGGAAGGGCCCTGGGGACAGGGCTGAGGAGGGCTGAGCCCCTGGCCTGGCTCTGCTCCCACACATCGGGCCACATTTCCATCTTTGCTGCCTTGACTCATTCCTAGCCAAGGGTAAAGATCAAAGGTAAAGATCAAAGAGGGACTACTTCTCAAGGCACTTGGGTATTCATAGATATGACTCTCCAAGTATAAACATACTGTTGGCCCCTAAGCCCTCCAGTGTCCTGGGATGACATCATTAAGAGCCGCTATGTACAATTGCGTAGGTTGGGAACTGCCCAAGTTGCCGCAGGCCAGGTTCAGCCTCTTGATATATAGTATTTCATGGATTCTGAGATGCACGTTTTTTTCCCACATTGTGACACCTTTGGAATTAGAATTAGTCTTACAATCAATGGCTTGTCAGAGTTTAATGAACAGGTCTCTCTTTATTCGTTCATGAAATATCAGAGTGTCTTACAATCAATGGCATCTTAGATCCTATGTCTAATGGTGTTTTAAAAAGTTAGAGGCACCATGTAAAAAAATCAGGAAATTACATACAAAACCTCACTTTTCTATGTTCTCTCAGGTGACTCAGAAGGTCTGATCCAGCAGCAGCTGCCCCTTGTGATGTGGGAGGCCCAGGATGAGACCCCAGTTCTCTACCATCCTTTCCACCCCTTGGTACTCCTGGACACTGTGGCATGTCAGTTGCCACTTATCACCACCCTTCCCTTGATTTCTTATAGTAAGGATATTTTTCTCTGAGCCCAAGTCTCCATCAGAAGTGGGACAAAGAAGGACAGACCATGATGGGCATGTGATTTCCCATGTACCCTGCTAGCCTCCCCCATTTTACTACCTGTCAATCCCCATAGACATTTGGGTTGAGGTTCCTGCGGGAATCTGAGTTTGCTACCTCTGTGTAAGCTGCTGATTCTAGTACTTTCCTCAGCAGGGACCTGCTCCACCCCAGAGCCATTCCCCTCTGCTTTCGCCCACTCCCACCCCCAGAAAGGGGCTCTGCTGGAGGCAAGGTCATGGCCCCCCAACCTCTCCCCAACAGCACCATTCCAGCAATGACGGAATTCCAGAAACACACTGACGGAGGCATTGAAATGAAAACATTTGTCCCTGTCTTTTTTTATCACATTCTTAAGGTTAAAATTCCTCCTCCTCAGGATGAGGATGGAGAAGGGGAGAAAATTGTGTTCTGGCTCAGTCTGGAGCAGTTCCCCTGGGGTCCTGGGGTGTTTGTGTTTTATTTTCTTTTTCCACCACAGGGCTAAACTTTAGCTGATGGGATTCCACAGTGAATGCAGACTTTGATGGAGACTTGGCGGCCTCTGAAAACTGATAGAACTATCAGGGTTCTAGAGATGATGATGATGATGATGATAGTAATAATAGCCATTGTTGATTTAATGTTTACCACGTGCCAGGCAATGTGCTAAATTCTTTGTGTAGCAGGGTCCCCATCTTACCAAAGATTAAAGTAAGGTTCTCAAAGGATACAGGAGCGACCCATGGTCACATGGCCTGTAGCAGCAGAGCTGGGATTTGACTTGAAGTCTTTTTCCAGCACTTGAATCTTAACCATTGTTTCTAAAAGTGTAAGCCACAGATTCTTACAACTACAGACCCCTGAGCCCCACTTCAGACCTACTTAGTTCAGACTCCAGGGGTGGGAGGGCTGGGAATTTGCACCTTCAAGCCTTTGCCCCCTTCCCCACCGCTTTCCTCGCCCCTCCACCCCCAACCGCCCCTGCCCTGCGCTATCTGCCGAATTAGGGGATTTGGCATCTAGCCAATGTTTTAGAGCCTCCCTGCACCAGGTCACCCCACGCATGCCCACCCAAAGCTTGCCACATTTTTTGGACAGCAGCTACCTACAGCCTTCTCACTCTCTGCCCTTTGCCAGTTAGTTCCTCTTCCCTGCCCCCCTGTCCTCTGTACATTCCCCAAAAGGGTGAGGTCAGGCAGAAAAACACAGAATTGAATGGCCGGGAATTTCCAGCATGAGGCTAAATAATGGGCACCTGACCGCCACTGTGTGTGTGTGTGTGTGTGTGCGCGCCCGCGCACACATGCACATGCACATGCTCTGCTGCTCCTGTGAGTACAAGAATGCAGGAGACTGACTGACTACCCGTGCCCCATTCGCTTCTGCATAGTCATGTGCTTTTCTGGATAAATAATGTTTCACTTGCTGAGATTTAAGAAAAGATCTAGTGTCAGGCTGGCTTTCCGGGGCTGATGGCAAACTTCAGCAGCTGGGCCCATGTGGGATCGCCTTAATCTCACCAAATGGTGCCTGTGAACACAGGAGAATTCCAGAGCAGTGCATGTTTTGGAAGAGACGCCCCTCTCTCACCTTCAAGGGATCTGTTGCCCCCAGAGGACAGAATAGAATTACTTGTAAGCAAGCATCTTGCTTTTTAGCAATACAGGAGCAGAATATACAATGACATGGGGGTCTCAGGCTGCGTGACTTTGGGCAAGTTTCTTAACCTCTCTGGGCCTCAGTTTTCTCCTCTGTAGAGTGGGTGAAGATGTCATGAGATAATCCTTGCTTAGAAAAATGGCATACACATAGTGAGCTCTGGGTAAACAGAACCTATGATTATGAAATAGATATTTCCAGAGGGTTTGAAACATCCTGTTTCCACTGGCTTTTGTCATTGGATATCTAAACAAGACTACGGAATTATAAGATCTCTATAAAGAAACACAGTCTTCTTAGTTTTCAGTAAAGTAGGGTGAAGAAGTGTTATGGTGTCATTAAACAGATACGAATAATTTATATATTCCCCCAAACTAAAAGACGCTGTTCAAGTCAATGTAACTTTTCTCCTTTAAATTGTTTTTGAACTTGGCAAGGTCAAAAAACTCATGAAGCCCAAGTGATTAAAAGCAGACTAGCAAGATGTCTGAATCTTAGATTTGGACAGAAAGGCAAGTTTCTTCATTGTCAAGTCCTTGGAGACTGCGGTAGTCAGTCTCCCTGAATATTTCTGGCTTGCTGTCCCCTAGGCACTTGGGAGGGCTGCTTTTCCCGCCCCCTTGGGGTTGGTGGGGGCCAAATGACCAGGTGCGGCTAGTGAGCTGGAAGTGAAAGTGATGAGTGCCACAAGATTCAAACATTTAACTGTTGGTGAGAAAACTTAATTCCTCTAGCCCAGCCCCTGGCCACTTTCCAGAAAATGATGGCATCATTATCTTGGTCTCCAGAGTAAGGGTGACTCAGGGCCTCCAGCTGTGGAAAGGGCCCAAGCTAATCTACGGGGAAGCAACCGACCCTTGTGGTTTTAAGCCACTGAGAGTTTGAGGTTAGTTATTGTAGCATAACCTTGCCTATCCTGACTGATAGAGCAACCAGGAAGAGAAAGTACTTTGTTCCTTGGACTCAGGAGGAACGGCTTGTCAGCAACCTGCACAAGGCTAACAAAAGGCTTGAACACACTCCGTAACTGGGTAGGCTTTCATCATGTAGCTTGGCCTCTTGATTAGCTCTCTTTGCAGACAGGGTGAAGGTCAACGTTAGCTTGGCTAGCTGTCTATGGATTTATTTGGAATTCTCACTGAATGGGGTTGGAAAGAAGGGTTTTATAGTTTCCCTGAAATACAATTGGTGCGCGGAAGTTCTAATGGCTCAGATATGCTGCCAGTCACTTCAGCAAACAAGGAAGTAAATAGGGAGAAGAATATTAACATTGCTGAGTACAAGCTGTTTCCCAGACGATCTGGGTCAACCAGTCTTTCACATACCTCCTAAGCCCAGAAGCCTGTCGGCACAGAAATGGGTGTTGTTACATTGTCCTAGGAGCTGACACATGCACTTTCTGTCTCTGCAGTTTCCTGGAGGATTTCAACTGGTCTGCTGTCTCCAGCCTCATCTCTCCTGATGCTGGTCCCCTAGTTCTCGCTCCCCATCCCCCCCAACACCTTTGGCCCCACATTTTCTCATATTCTCAAGTCAGTCTTCTCTCTCACACCTCTGAGTCATTGCACTAGCTTTTTCCCTGCTGGAATAACTTCTCCCTTTACTGTTACCCTGGCTAACTCGTACTCATCCATTGGTCTCAGTTTAGACTTGTTAGCTTAATGAAGGTTCTCTGCTATGGGGACTCACCCCACCTGTGTCCATCACATCCTTCAGGTGCCTCAACTATAACTATACCTGCTTGTTTCACTGTGCTTCTGTAAGGTCTGTGGGGTCAGGAGTGTGTGCGTGCATGCATGTGTGTGTGTGTGTGTGTGTGTGTGTGTGTGTGTGTGTTGTTTTGCTTTGTGCCCCAGGGACCGCCACAGGTCCTGGAAGGAGTGAAAAAGAGAAAGCCAGAGTTCAAGGCATCTGTGTCCATTGGCATGAACTGACCTGGTGTCAGGTCCATACTGCTTTTCTGATTTATGGAAAGCCCACCTGCCCATGTGGGGAGCTGCATTTCAAGGCATTTCCTGGTGAAAAATATTTAATTGCCTCAAAGGGATGTCAGAGACTGAAAGTGGCCATCTGTGAAGATGTGTCCAAGTCACTCCAGAACCCCTCTGACACTCCACCGTCACATCCTGGTCAAGAAATTGCTCCCCGGGCTCAGCCAGGACCCCCAAGAAGCCTGGACTGGGTCAAGGTTCTAATTGTCCCCCAAATTCCCCAGAAGAATGAGCAGGTAGAGGGGCAACCTAGCAGCTTTGGGACAGTGGTCCTAATTTTGTGAAGTTCACTGTCCCTGTCACACACCACTGTGAACCTTTAAATTAATTTTCTCATTTAATCCCAGTTCCAGCTCTAAGGTAGGTCCTAGTAACACAAGCCCTATTTTCCAGACTGAAGTGCTGAGGCAAAGAGAGATTAAGGAATTTACCCAAAGTTACATAGCTAGTAAGTGACTAGGCCCATGAGCAGTCCAGCTCCAGAAAATCCACTCTTTTTTTTTGTTGTAAATTGTGGTATAGTTATGTCTATATAGTTACATATTATATAAACATATTGTTAGAACTACATACTAAATAGTTATTGCACAAAATAGCTTACAACAGTGAAAAGAAAGAAATACATTGGCACCTGTCAACACACATGACTCTCAAGTACAACACTGCGAGATGTGGAAGTACAGACACAATATGATAGTATTAACATCAAGCTTAAAAACACGTATAAACACTGCTATATATTGTTTACGAACGTACACATATTCGTTAGTAAACTATGAATACATTCATGGGACTAATGGAAGCCCAATTCAGTTTCCTTTAGTCCATGGAGGGATGGATTATAAGAGGCAGTGGGGCCTCAATGGGTGGTAATATTTCCCTCTTAACCTGGTGGGGGGCACATGGGTGTTGTTAACAATGCTGCTGCCCCTCCCAGAGCCCCACTCCCGTCAGCTGCTTTCACTTCTTACTCGCACCCTGGAGCCCTGGTTTGGGCAGGTAGAAGCTGCCCTCCTGGGACTTTGCCTGAGGTCACACCTTTGCTAGGCTTCTGTCGCTTCTTTGCACCTCGTGCTCCCACTCTATACCCATCGCCCCTGGAAGCGCACTCATAATGAACCTAACCTGTGACAACGGAGAGAGCCAATCACCCCACTCCCCAGCCTGCAGCCCAGAGGGAAGGCAGGAGTGAGGAGGCGCTGGCTGGGGGAGAAGGAGTCGGATGGGCCAAAGGGTTTCCAGGAGTAGATGGGAAGTGGAGGTGAAGGAAGGCCAGCCTCCTAAGTAAATCTATGCATTCAATGTGATCCCAATAAAAACACCAAATTATTTTTGGAACCAGATTAGGTAGTTTTAGGTTCAGTTTAACAAAGCAACGCAATGAGTCAGGAGAGCTAAAGGAGCCCAGGCAAGGCAGGAAGGAGGCAGGACCCTACGGGAAGACAAGTGGGCTTGAGGAGAAAGCCCCCGAGTGTGGAAGGACAAGCCACAGCCCGTCTGGCTCTGGGCCCGGAGGCTGCTGAAGTGCCGGCTTCACTCTGGAAAGGGAATAGGGCTTCCGCCTCCTCTGGGGGCTCATGGTCCCAGCTCTGGACCCTGCTCAGAAGCAGGCACACCCCCTCTGCCTCCGGGAAGAGCCATGATCCTGGTAGGACTGTGCCACATGTCAAATCGCCAAATGCTGCTGGCTTTTTTTGCAGTGGCTGAGGTGGGACAGGAATGCTAGGACATCCCCAAGCCTTTCAAAGGGGACAGATCCTCAGACTTCTTAGAAATGGTGCCATGCTCTTTCCAGAGGCCAGGCTCTTAGCGCTGACCCTGGTGCTGAACAAACCCTCTGGGAGAACAGAGGGTCCCAGGCAGGCTACAGCAGATTTCTGACTTCTAAAGAAAGGGTCTGTCATTGAACCCTGAGGGGTGAGCCTCGATTTGGTCACTGGGCAGTGCAGCCCTCGAGTTGTCCCAGGGCCATTGGGAGGCCAAAGACCTGCCTGTGAAATAACTTGAAGCAAACGCTCCCTGGTAAGAGGTAGTTGGATTGTAGCAGTGAATTAAAGGAACTGATTTATAGAGCTGGAGTGGAAGCCCAGATGAAGTCTGGAAGTCCAGGCATGAGAGAGAGGGAGACAAGTCCATGGGTAAGAGGGAGACTCAGTGAGAAGTGCTTATGGGTTCGGCTTCAGGAACAATTCCAGCCACTGATTCATCTACTCACTGAGTTCAACAAGTATGGATGGAGGGCCTACCACGTGCCAGGGTATATATGTCATTGAACAAAAGAGACAAAAGGCCTCTGTCTCATGGACTTATATTCCTGTGGGGCGGAGGTTGGGAGGATACAAGTGGGAGACAAGCAACAAACAGCAGACATAATAAGTAAGTGTATTAGGGGATGGTAAGTATTACAGCAAAAAAGAAAAAGAAAAATTAGAGCAGAAGAAGAGGTGGGGGTGGGTTGCAATTTTTAAATAGGGTAAGTTTCATTGAAAGGTGACATTTAAACAAAGATTTGAAGGAGATGAAAGGGTGAGTCATGCAGGTACCTGGGGAAAAAGAACATTTCAGGCTGAAAGGACAGTCTGTGCAAACAGCTGAAGGAGAAAGAGTGTCTGGCATGGTGGAGGCACAGCAAGGGGGCCAGTATGGTTGGGGCAGAGTAAGTTATGGGGCGGGGGCCCGCAAAACACACAGGGCCTCATGGCCGCTGTAGGGTCTTTGCCTTTTCCTCTGAGTAGGATGGGGAGCCACAGGGACATTCTGAACAGAGGAGACTCCCATTCCCTGTGGCCACTATGCTGAGAAGAGATTGTAGGGGACAAGGATGGAGGTAAGGAGATATCAGGAGACAGCATAGGAATCCAGTGGAGACATGATGGGCTCTGGGTGAATTCTAAAGGCAGAGCTGGGAGATTGCCTGACAGATGGGAAGTGGGGGGTGAGAGAAAGAGGCGTCAAGGATGGCACCCCGGTTTCTGGCTCGAGTAACCGGAAGGAAGGGGATGGCAAAGAACGGGGGAGTAGCCCTCTTTGTGGGAGTGGGTGGGAACTAGGATTCAGCCTGGGACTTGGTGGGTGTGAGACACCTGCTTAACACGTTGAATAGCTAGCTGGCATACATGTCTGGAGTTGGTGAGAGAAAGCTGGGATATAGATGACATTTAAAGTCAGGAACACATACTGTTTGCCAGATATAGGCACTAAGGCAGTTGCCATGAACCAAACAAAGTCTTCTAATGTAGTTACAATTATTATTTTCATTTTGCAGATGTGGAAACTGAGGCTCAGAGTGAAATGACTTGCTCAAAGCCTCACAACTCATTGATAGCAGAGCTGAATTCACAGCCAGTTACCCGATTGAGAGTCTGCTCCTGAGCCCTCGGCTCCACGATGACCCCTTGCCTAATTCTTCACGGCATGTCCTATATGAGACATGGATAGAATTTGGTTTGGGGGGTGGGTGACCCAGAAAAGAAGAGGACAGAAGCAACAAACCAAGTCACACAGTGAGGGAACATCCTGATCCTCGCGGAAGTTGAACTTTGGGGAGCTGCAAGATGAGACTGGATGGGGAGGGATGGACCAGACTGACAGCAGGGCTTAAATATTGGCCTGAGGAGTTTCAAGTGGAGGGGGTAGGGAGCAGGGGGCCACTGACAGTTCTTGACGAGGGGCTGTATGTAGTGAGAGCAGCCCTTGAAAGAGACTCATCAGACATGGGCATGCAGGCTAGACAGGGTCGGGAGGGATCAGAGAGGAGGAAACGGGCCTGGAAGTTATTGACACTATCTGGGTGCGAAGGCTTTGGGTTGAGTCAGTGGGAATGAGGAAGAAGTGGGGAAACTGAGCGTCACCTGAAGACATTGCTGAGTAGACACTGGGCCTGATGCGCTGCGGGGGCTGGAGGCCATGGATGAGTCAAGGACAACTTTCCAGACCAGGGGGGCAGATGAGGAGGTGATTAATGCTGCTGGTCTGAACAGAAAAAAGGGAAGTCGGTCGAGAGGGAACTCGGTCCTGACTTTCTTGTTTTGGGGCCGAATGAACCACAAGGGAACAGATTTCTGCTTCTCAGGAACCCACAGTCTAGTGTGGGTGACAGCTCTGCACAGAGCTGGCTGGACGGCACGGCAGAGAGAGCTAAGGCATCTGACAGTGCAGGTGAGAAATGGTCAGAGGACAGGCCAGGGCCCAGGTGGCTGTGTTTGATCCGTCACTAGTTGGGGCTGGGGACAGATTTAGGAAGCTTCCATCCCCGAGGTCAAAGGCCTGAGTGGATGATGTCAGGGAGGGAGAGAGGGTTGCTTGAGGTGAAAACAAACCCTAGGACAGAGCCCCAGGCATGCTCCTGCCACTTACTAGCTCTGTGTGTCCTTGGACCAGTTTTTTAACCACTGTGGTTGGCCCCCCGACTTCCTCATCTGTAAAATGTGGTTCTTACCCGCTAGGGCTGTTGTGAGGACAATGTAGACTCATAGATATGACTGCTGAGAACACTGCCCAGCTCGTGGTGAGAACTTAGGGATGTTACTGAGAAGAGAAACCCACAGAGCACTCACTCATTCGGGGAAGAACCATATCCCGAATCCCTGGGGGAGAAATGTCAAGAAAGGAGACGGTCCCAGTGATGAGAGGGAGATTCGCTGAACCAGCTGGAGACCAGGAATTTTATAGACATCATCTTAGTTAATTCTCCCAGCAACACCAGGAGAATTTTACATATGAAGACAGTGAGGTGCATAGGCTTGTCCTTAGCCACACAACCAGGAACAGGCAGGAGAGGGACTGGGACCAGGGTTGTGGATAACACTTCCAGAGCATCTGCAGCCCCAACGTGCTGTTTGTGAGGGGACGGCAAGTTCGGGGAGCGACTAGCGGGGTTTGAGAGGCCCAGAGAGAGTGTGTCCCTAGAGCGTCAGGGCCAAAAACCACACTCTACTAAAAGCTAAATCACAAGTTGGCAAAGAGGAAATAGACGTGGGAGGTGTAGACCACATATCGGAGAAGGTTGGTCATGAGTGAAAGGAGAAATAGGAAGACGGCATGTTGGGTGTTAGGAGGGAGGGGTGTTGAGGTCAAAGAGAGGTTTTATGGGAGCAGAGAGACTGGATTATGTCATCAGCAGAGGGGAAGGGGACCACAGGATGGGAGGGCATAAAGAGCCAGGGGGTGGGAGCGTCACTGCGGGGAGGAGGCCTCTTGGGGATGAAGAAGGAATGAGATCAAAGCCACAGATGAAGCAATTTAGGTTTGGCAGAAGGCAGAAATAGCCACAACCCACAAAGAAGTTGTAAACGAGATGGAAAAGGAGTCAAAGAGTACCTGGTTGAGTTCCTCTGCCTCATTCATGACAGGAGGATTCAAGTGTGCCTCGTGAACTGGTGGGACACACTGGATCAAAAATAATTTGTTCTGGAGTGAAGGAGCCCCAGTGCAAGTTGGGTCCATGTTGTAGTTCAGAAATGTGTAAGTGTCCCTGCATGCAGCCATCATCCATTAGCCCATTCACCTGTCCTTCCATTCACCTATCCTTCCATCCATCTTTCTATCCATCCATCCATCCATCCATCCACCCACCATTCACTCACCCTTCCATCCATCCACTCATCCATTCAACCATCCACCCATTCACGCAATCACCCACCTCTTCATCCATTCGATAGACATATTTTATGAGCACCCACTGAGTGCTAAGTCCTGGAGGTACAAGTTGGAACACAAAACGGGTCCTATTTTCAAGGAATGCTCAGCCATAAACCAACAATCACAATGCAGTGTGGAGAGAGCATGATGGGGAAGTTAGTGACCTGAGGGCACAGAGGGAAGTGAGGGCGGAAGGAAGGGAGTGGAGGTTTTAAGCTGTGATCTGATACAGGGTAGGAGGGAAAAGGAGTGGGGTGTGAGGGAGCAAGGAGAGTGGGCTAGACAGAAGGAACAGCCTGTACAAAGGCTTGGGTGTCACTGAGAGCCTGGCATTTTCCAGGAACCAAAAGAAGGTTGACACGACTGGAGCAAAGTGATGTGGTCAGTGGTGGGGCTGGGGACAAAAGTGGAGGCTGGAGAAGCCGGCAGAAATCTGGACTTTATTCTCAGAGCAACGGAGAGGCATTGAAGGATTTTGAGAGGGAGGAGACTTGCTCAGGTGTGTGTTTTGGGAAGACCCCTGAGCTTTAGGGAGGAGGACAGACTAAGGGGACAATCCTGGAAGCTGGGAGGTGAGTGCAGGGCTGTGGTCCAGCAGAGAGATGAAGGGAGAGCCCACGTGGATGGTGAGAGGATGATGGATTCAAAACACATCTTGGTGGTCGACGCAACAGGTCTTGCTGATTGAATGAGGGAGGTGAGGGGTGACCCTTGTGTATCTGACCTGCGGAGTCAAGGAGGCCGGCAACCTGTCAGGAACGACTGACTCATCAGTGAGCACGGCAGGCCCTGGGAACAGGGGAATGGGACACATTCTCAGATGGGGGGATGACGATAACATGTGGGGCCTTCACCGCTCAGCCCCCATGGGGAAGGCAGCTGTCAGAGGATGGAGCTGAGTGGATAAAGACGAGATCCTCGCCGAGATGCTCTGCGAGAACCTGGGCAAGCTGCTGCACCTCCTGGAGCCTCAGCTGACACGGGTGTGAACTGTGGTGACAATTTTTGCCACCCCAGCGACAACTGTCATGTGCAATTTGAAGATGATAGAGCCTCCACCCCATCAACCTGTCCCCTGCTTTGAGTTCTTGGCCCTTGTGACAGCAGCGTCGCTGGTCCCGCCCCAGCCCACAGGAGAGCCAGGGGTAGGGCAGGAACCTTCCTTCCCTTCCTTTTAGGCGGAAGGACCCAGGATCCAGCTGGTTCAACCCTTCAGGCTAAAGCGGGGTGGGGAGGTGGGGGTGTCGCACCCCTCCAGCTGGTTTTACCCCGAGGGGACTCCCCGTGGCAGCAGTCTTGGGGCTGGGGCAGGAGTGGCAGGTGCATAGGCAGTGTGTCTGGCCGGTTTGAGTCAGAGGCGTTGAAACAGGGAGTCGTCGCGTCCTCCCACTCAGATCCAATTCCTCTTTGACTCTGACATCCTAACTGGTCCATGTCTGGGCTGCTTCTCAGCCTGTGCCCCTGCCTTTCCTCCAGCCGGGGTGCCCTGCTACCCCTTTGTAGAGATCTGCCTCATTGCCGCCTCCTCCAGGGAGCATTCCTGCTTCCTCCGACGGACCTCTGAATCTTAGAGTCCTCACAGCACCGTAAAGTTTTATTGAGGCCCTTATCACAGGCCCAGACTCCAGGACATTCCATCTGGAAGGTCCCTTGGACTCTATTTCATAGCTGGAAGAACCAAAGAGGAATAAGTCAGTTAATCTTTGGTGAGGAAACCACCTCAAAAATGTCCCTGGTCTCTGTGGCCTCCCAAGTAAGGCCAAAGGTGTGCTCAGCCTCCCACGGTTTCTCCCACGCACCTGCTCGGTCTCACCTCCTTGCCTTTTGGTCCTGTATTCACTCAGTCAAGCCTCCTGGAAAGCCCACTGTGTGCCAGGCACTGTGCTTGGCGCTGGGGATGCACATGGTGCTGGCAAAGCAGACATGCCCCTGTCCTCACGGAGCATGCTGTCTCGGTGTCACCTTCGGGCTATTTTGCCCACTGGAGTGCCCTAATTTATCTCTGCACATTCCCGCCTCTGCACCTTTGCTAAGCACGTCCCTCATGTGGAATGCCTGCCCCTCCTTCTCTTGCTATGAGTTCCCACCCACAAGGCCCAGCTCACTGGCCTCCTCCTCCAGGCAGCCTTCCCAGTTGGCCCAGAACCTCTCCCTGCTCTGGGCCCCGTGGCCCTTTAGCTCACCCGCACATCCCTATGTGGGGCCAGGTCTTGTTCCTCCAGCCCGCCAGCTTCAAACTCCCCCTAAGGCAGGGGCTGCATCTGGCCTCTGCCAGTCCCACAGTCCCTGGCACAGCTAGGCACACAAGAGGTGCTCACTGGTACACTTGCTGCTCTGTTCCCCCCCCCCCTACCCCGCTGCCAGGCAGCCTGCACCAGCCCAGAGCTAGTGCAGACCCTCTGCTTCTGTTGTTTTCACCGGTTCCCTAGAAGGGACAGGGGAATTTGAGTCCTTCCAGAGAAAAGTTCTGAGTCTGCAGCAGAACAAGGGGGACTGGAAACCCACTCGGGGAGTTTCCCCAGCAGTGGGGGTTGGGGCCTCACCGTTAACAAACTGCTACTCATCGTAACAGTCCTCTGTTGTCTGGCACAGAGCATTCGGTGGGGGGTGGGGAGAGCAGTGGCTGTGGCAGGTGGAGAAGCCACAACACAGTGGGCAGCAGCCCCTGGGCAGAGGCCATAGAGACACCTCACCTGAGAGGGGAGGCATCAGCAGGGACACACTCCCTCGGTTTCCTCCTAGGACCCCGGCCTTCCCCACGTACCTCTGGGCTTTGGTGTTTCCTCTGGGCCCAAAGCTCTGTCTCCAGGCCAGAGCTTCCCTGTCCCCAGCCAGAGTCACCAGGGCACCAGCACCCCTTCCCCAGCCCACCTCCTTTGATTCATTAGGTTGGGGAATGCTGGGTGTTCTGCTGTTAGAGGTGGAGGTTGTCCCCCCACTTCTGCAGGAAGCTGGAGTCAAACATGAGCACAAGCAGGAAGACCCCACTCCCCTCCCCTCCATTGCATGGAAAATGGAAGCCTGTTCTGGGGACAGGAGGCATGGCCCAGCCAGGTGGGTGGCGGGGACAAAGAACCAGGCTGTGACTTGAGGAGTGGGCAGAGTTCGGGGTCTCTGGCAGGTGATGTGACCCTAAGAGAAGCAGAGAAATGTTCATGTGAGGTCCTCTGGAGAGGACCCCATTTTTCTCAGATTTACCCTGGGACAGTCCAAATGTCCCTCTATAGGTGATAAAACAGGCTCAGCGAGGGTCTGTGAGCTGCCTGAGGCCACACAGCGAGACCATGACAGAGGATCCTGCTCACAGGGAGGTTCTGCATGGACAGGGGGACTCCCTGCCCCCAGGAACTGAAGCAGCCTTAGCCTCCCAAGGTGGCCCTGGGGGAGGAGAAGCACCTGGCCTTTCCTTCTTATGGTCTAGTCCAGTGTCATGGTTTCCTCTTGCAGGTTCTCCTGATGAGGATGGGTGAGGCTCCTGTCTTAGCAGTGCTCCTGGTAGAGTCTGCTATCAACAACCACTACCTGCTATTGCTATCATCACTGGTAATGCAAATTTAATAATGGCTCGATGATGAACACAGGGCTGACTGTGAGATGGCAAATGGGTCTGACACCATGTTGCAGGGACGGTGTCATTCTGAGCTGCCTCAGTTAATTTGGGGACACGGTGGAGCCAGGCCTATGTCCCACATGTCACAATCAAAGCCCAGGTCCACCCTGCTAGATGCTGCTCTGGACTTCCAGTAAATTAAGGGACTCTCACGCTCTGGTCCAGGGGAGCTTGAAGCAGATGATTGGCTATTTTCCCTGGTGACCACAGGGTTGGCCCGAGGCAGTGATGCTGTGGCCCATGGGTTCCTGCAAGTCTGCCCAGGGCCTGGCTCGGTCTGGACCCTGAGCGCGTGTCTGTTGCAGACTTGGCTCTGCTGGGAGCCAGAGGCATCACCACTCACGGATCCTTTCCTTCTGTTCTTCAACCTAGAATGAGATGCTGCATTTGTGGGAATGTGGCTTCCCAATCTATGCAAGTGCAAATTTGGACTAAATGTTGATTAAAACCTTTCTGCCTCTGGTCTTCTGTGGTTCAGAGGAAGACCATGAACTTGAATTTGGGGAAGGACCCACAACCAAAGTTGTCTGGGCTTCAGGGCTTTCTCAGAATGAGGTGGAACTGTGACCCTCCCTGCAAAGAGACAGCCCGCCACCCCTGGGGAGGCCTTTCTGCACCCTGAACCCCTCCTGGTCCAGATTAAGCAGCCCCTCTTGGCCCTGCCTGGCTGTCCTCCCCTCCCCCTAGGGCATTGTACACAAAGGAGTCTCCCCAGGCTCTGAGCAGGGATGAACCCAGTTTAAGATCGAGGCTTTTCTATTATGGTAATTGAGGAACCAAGAAATGTCCCCTGCAAAAGGAGAAGTGTGTGTTGTTGTGGCCCCTGGACACCCCTACCCCACCTCTGTCCCAGTTGAATGCCCATTCTCTGGAAAGCCACAAACATTCCAAGGCAGGACTTCTACTGAATCATCTCAAATTCTCTGAACTTTACTAGTCGAGGAAAGGATGTGGGGGAGGTGGTTGGAGGAGGGGCGAGATATCCAATGAGGTTAAATAGGTGACCTCCATACTTGGCCCTCATCCTTGTCTCCCCTGAGCAGAGGAACCCACATTCTCCTGGGCTCCCGGTGCCATGGCCACACTGAAGATGCTGCTCCTGGTCACCCTTCTCCTGGGGGCTTCTCTGCAGGACACCCATGCAGGTGAGGGCAGCGGAGGGGCGGGCGCTGAGACCACAGCAGCAACACACACGTATTTGTGTATTATTTGCACCCCACTTATTCTTACAAAGATGTGAGAGGCCGGCAGCAATGGAATTTTGAGGGAGGCATTCAGAGGAAGATGATGATGAAGATGAGGAGAAGGAGGAGGAGGAGGACCCGGGCGCCCCCGTGCTTGGGGACTGACTTGGTGAAGAAGAAAGGGTGCGGGCGTCTCACACTGCAATAGTGGGAGGCAATGACTATCGTTGTTTTGACAGTGAAACGTGAGCAATTCTCAAAAGTATTGGTTAGCATCTGTTTTATGACTGGGTCCTGCACGCCATGAGGGAATCAGCATGCTAGCAGGAGAATTGGTTCCCAGAGGATGTGAAGAAAGAGGAGGTTGTTACCTTCAGTTGGGAAAGGAAGGCTGAGCTCAGCCACAAAGCCCGTGAGTGCCCTGCCTGGCAACAGAACCGCAGCCTCTGAGGTCACCCTCTCAGCTCTGAGAGTGAGTCAGACCAGGTTGCAGCCCAGAGATGGTCAGAGGGCAGTTGGGGCTTCTTAGAAATCAGCTAGTGTGGTATTATCTAAAGCCCCAGGTCACCAGTTTGCCTATTTGCAAGTGTTGGATGTTTGTTGTCATGCAGAGACGAGAAAACTGAGCCCCGGGAAAGGCCTGGACACATCAGGCCGGGTTATCATCTGTAAAATGGGGTAGTGATAGCACCTGTCTCCAGGTGTGTGATGAGCACTGAGTGAGCTGCTGCCGGGAAAGGTTCAGCCCAGAGTACACATGTGCTGGTTCAGGGCTGGTATTGAATGTGCACACACAGACGCACACAGAGGTACACGCAGATATAATGCAAATAAGCATGCATGACTCCCCCAAACACACAGACACACACATACACACACACACACACAGATACACACGCACACATAGACACATGAAGAGGCACATTCACAACAGACACACACACAAACCCTCCCAAACATACACAGATACATGCACATACAGACAGGCAAATACACAGGGCCTCCCAAAGTCCACACAGAGACCTCAGGCACACAAATGTGCACACGTCAACAAAGACACATGAGCAGGCCCCTCACATAGTCCCCACATAGAAAAACACTCACAGCCCTCCCATAACAAACACCCAACCAGACATAGACACGCACACAACCCCTCCCCCCACAAACATGGGCTCACTCCCATGCCGCATCGACACACACACGGACATGCACAGACCCACCACAGACCCTCCTCACAGCCACAAAGCCACCCAGGTCCCCCCACACAGACACTCACAGACACACCTGCTCCTGTTTGTGTCTCTGTAGCTCGAGCTACCAATGTGGGCCGGGAGTGCTGCCAGGAGTACTTCAAAGGAGCCATTCCTGTCAAAAGGCTGAAGACGTGGTACAAGACCTCAGCAGAATGTCCCATGCGTGCCGTCGTGTAAGTCTGCCCCCCAAGTCCCTGCTCCTGGGGGCTGAGTGTGAGAGAAGGGGGACCCTGGAGCTCCAGAAGGGCCCCTAGGGAGAGGAGAGGAGAGAGTGGGGCCTTCACTGCCCCCTCCGTCACCCTGGCCCTGCTCCTCAGGGCAGGTCCTGCACCCCACACTGCAATGCCCAAAAGGCCCCCAGGCCACAAGGTCCACCCTCCTCATTGATTGATGGGGACACCGAGGCCCTGAGAGAAATGGAACTGCGCCGTGTCACACAGGCAGTTGCAGCCCATGTAGTCACTTCCCCTGGCCTGGGCCTGAGCCCGCTGAGGAGAGCTCCAAGCGCCAGGCACCTCCCAGGCTGTAGGTGGGCTGGGCTGTCTGAGGTTGGGGGGCACAAGGTCCTGCAGCCCTGGCTCTCTGGGAGGGACGAGAATCACCGAGGACAGAGCCTGGGGCCCCAGATTTCCCACTAACCCCGTGTGACTTCAGCAAGTCCTGGTCAGTGCAGGGTGAGGCTGGTCCCAGGGCTCTAGAGGGCCTTCCCGCCCTGACACTCTTGATGGTTTTCTCCTTCCATGTAGGTTGGTAACTGTTCTGGGCAGATCCATCTGTACAAACCCCGATGACCTGAGGGTGAGGAAGGCAATCAAATACTTGAAAAACACCATGAAGTCACACAATTAGGTGTTCTGATTTCTCCCCGGACCATTTGGAAACTTCTGGAGGCCTCAGTGTTCGCTGCCCCAAACCCCAGCTGCTTGGGTCCAGTGAAGGCCCTACGAGGACAAAGAGGACCCCAGGTCTCCTTTTCCGAACTGGAACCATGGCATGAAAGGACTCCGATTAAAGTCTCTCTCCCTCAGTCTGGGTCAGCGTGTTCTCTCTGTCCATGATGTCACACTGAAAAGGCCCTCAGAAAAGATCTGGTCTGCCCTGTCCAGGTCAGAAAGGGAAGAGAGGCTCAGAGGGGGACATGGCTGCAGGCCACACTCGAGCGAGGGGGTGCCTGGTGAGAAAGGCCCAGGCAGGGGTGGGGATGAGGGGGTCCGTGGGATAAGCAGGGCAGGGGTGGACAAGGGGCTTTGCACCTCCTCTCTGCCTTGCACCGGCAGGGGTTCCGGAAAGGCTTGTCTGGGCTCTCTCCCGTCTTGTCTGCCCCTGAAGTCCTCCAGTTTACTCCTAGGCTAGCCCTTGTGCGAGGAGCTGAGGACACAATTCCACGAATGTCTCCAGGCCCCTTCCTCGTAGAGGTTCCCGGAGTGCTGGGGAGCTCCCTGGCCTGGGGGTCCTTGCGCCCCTCCCTATCTTCCCCACCTTCCACACACTGCAGTCCAGCTGGCCCAAAGAACCTTTGCAAGACCCACCTCCTCCCAGCTCAAACCCCAGGCTGGGTTCCAGGGCCCACGACCTCTGCCTGCTTCCAGGCTGTCTGAGGTCTGAGCCAGCTTCACTTCCCATTGCACTCAGCCCTCGTCTCTGGCTCCAATCAGTCTGCCCCACCCTCCCAGCACAGACATCCCACCCAGCCTCAGCTGGAGCCAGCTTCCAGGAAGCCTTCCCTGATTCCTCCAGCTGTCGCTTTCATGAACGGTAGGGCAGCCTTCTCCCATTGACTCCTGTGTGGGTCTGTCAGTACTGACTCCTCCAATAGGTTGGGAGCTCTGTGAGCCACTCTGGGGACCCCACAGCCCAGGTGCTCAGAAGCATGGGGATGGGGAGGTTACAGATCATCACCCTCAGACCCCTCTATCCAGGCCCAGCTCAGGGCTGGAGCCCTAGTGTGCAGGTGGAGTCAGTCTTCAGATTCTAGCTCTGCCTCACTCTCCTGACCGGCCATGGGCTCGTGGCTTCTCTCTGGGATGCAGTCTGGGGGCAGAGGCTTGGGTCCTTCCCTTCCTAGGATTCTGTGACCTGCATTGTTTCAGGGACTAGCAGTTATTTTCAATCAGTTTTTGTCTCCTGCTGCCCCCTTGTGGCCAGTTGTCTTATAGCAGGCCAGATGGCTGACTCAAGCCCACTTTGCAGTAGGGGCAGGAATAAAACAACAGTAATAATAATATCAGGCTGCTGCTGCTGATGAACTGGCTTCTCTGTGACCCCAGGGTCCCCTCTGCCACAGTTGGGCTCTTCCCCTGCTCAGATTCTGAGGAATATCCCTCAAACAACTGCCTCGGACCCAGAGTCCTGGGGGCAGCCCAGCCTGAGTTCTTTGTGGGATCCACTGGGCCAGGCGTGGAGGAAGGATGATCTCAAAAATGGAGGTGGGAGAAGGAACCCCTGCCACTGCAAAGGACAGCAAGGGCTGGGGCGCGGACGCTTCACCCTGCAGGCCAAAGCTGGGAAGTCGCTCAGAACATGCGTTTCACCCAGTGCACTGCAAAATTGTCTTAAAAGCAGCAAAACCTTTTCATCCCAGTGAGATCTCCCTCAGAAGCCCATACTGTAAATGCAGGTAAGCAGAGCTGCTGTGAAGACCAGAGGGGGGCGGGGGTGCTGTGGGTGGGAGACGCAGGTGATGGGCCAGTCATCAGCTCCCCTGCAGGGTCAGGGCAGGGAGGTGAGGGCTCTGTTCCCGGCTAGCTAGTGGGCATTTTCCTTGTGTGTGGGTTTTTCTAGTTTTTAAAATGAAATGTCTTATAAATACAAAATACATGATGTATATATAAGAAGTACAAACCAGTAATAAAAATAAACACCTGTATACACACCATCCAGCTTAAAAAATGGAACCTTCCTGGGGCTCTTTTGTCCCGTTCCCCCCTCCCTATCATCGTCATCCTCCCATCAACCTCCAGAGACAACTATGTTCCCGAGTTTTATCATTCTCCTTGATTTCCTTGAGTTTGTCACATGTGTATATACATATATGTATGTATGTATACATGAATAATTAATGCATTTTGCATGTTTTTAAACTTTTGAACTTCATGTAAAGAAGATAACAGATTTCACACACACGCTCTTCTGTGTCTTGTTTTTGTGGTTCCAGGTTCTGTGAGGTTCCTCCATCTTGACGTGTACACCTACAGCCCATCATTTTGCACCACACGTCAATACAACTCATTCATCCATCTCTTGTAAACGGCCATGTGCTTTATTTCCAGGCTCTTGCTATTACAAATAGTGCTGCTTTGACGTTTTTAGCTTGTCTTCCGGTGCATGTGTACAAGAATTGATTTCTCTAGGGCAGTGGTTCTCAACCGTGGATGCCCAACCTGTGAAAGCTTTCCAAAATGATGACACCCTAAGCTCTATTCCAAAAGATGGACTTAACTGGTCTTTGGAGAGGAGGGGCATAGGCGTTTTTGGTTTTTTCGGAAGCTACCAGGTGATTCTAATATACAGAGTTGAAACTGACACTATAGGGTGTAACTGTCCAAACCAATCCTCCCAATACTGTGGAAGAGTTCCCCCCTGGTAATGGTTCCGTGTAGCCTCCGCTGCCCCCGTCAGACAGCCGGCTGGAGGATGGGCAGAACGCAAAGCCTCTCTTCTCCAGCCCGCTAATCAGAGTGCTTCCTGCACACCAGCGTCTGTGAGGCTCTTCTTTCAGACCCGCTTGCGCACTCGGAACCTGTTATGAGGTGGGGGCGTGATTTTGCAACTCATGGAGAGCCCTCAGCCTGGAGCAGGTGTGACCTCACTTGTCCTCCCTTCTCTCCCTCTTCCCACTCCAGCTCCAAAGCCCCCGCCTTCAGCCCCCTTCCAACCATCTTGTGGTTCTGTTTCAGCTGTCTCCTAACCTCGGGTAAGGCGCGCTTTCCTCTGCCAACACCCCACTTACTGCATTGGAGCGGTTTCAGGGAGAAGGGGCAAGTCCCTGCTGCATGCTGTCAGGTGGTAAGCCAAAGACTGTAGTTTACCAAAAAATTTACATTTCCCCAGCCCCACCTCAGGCCTGACTCAGGTCCAGGCACCTGTATCTTTAGAGGTCCTCAGGTGATTGGTGGCAGCATCACTGTCTCACCTGGTGCTCTCAAATGTAGTATCTGAGACTGTTTCTGCTCTCAGACCTCCCCTCTGAATTACCGTCTTCCAAAGTGACAAGGTGCGAGGACTGTCAATCCCCTCCCACGTGTATTCGCTGTGCTGAGCTGTAGGTAGGCGCCAAGGCCAGCTGTGTGCTGCTGACTGGCCTCCCTCTGAGCCCTCATGTGGCGTGACCAGCAGCTGCCTACACGGGACCGTTAACCACGCCAAGTGTAGCGGACAGGAGGGAGTGTCATCCTTTTTGCAAGTAGCAGTGGGGACCCGGAACAAGGATCAGGTCAGCAAGGGCAGGTGGCATTTGCCCAGCACTCCATTAAATACCCCTCCAGGAAGCTCTTTGGCTCAGGGTTTTCTGTCCTCAACCTGCAGGTAGAGATTTTTGCCCTTCACCTTGGCAACTGCAGAAGCAACTCACAGCAGCCCTGCCAGGCAGCTCGATAAATACCTGTTAACATTAAAGCTGGTCTGGGGCTGTCTTCTTTCCTCCTGCTGCCCAACAAATGTAGTGGCTTAAAACCAGACGTTTATCCTCTCAGGTCCTGAGGGCTAGAGTCCAGGGACAAGGCTGGGCCTCCACACAGGGTCTCAGCAGGCTGGGCTCTCTCCTGGAACTCGGGTCCTGTTCTGAGCTCATGTGGTCGTTCAGTTCAGATTTCTGTTCTCGAGGTGTAGGGCTGAGGACCCCTTTCTCCTTGACAGTCAGCGGGGTCTGCTTTCAGCTCTGACAAGTTGCTTGCGGTTCCTTGTCTGTGGACCTCTGACAACATGGCAAATGGAGAAGGCAGCAAGAGAAACTCGATTCTCCAGTTCTCTTAAAGGACCAACTCTCAGGTCAGGCCCACTCAGGATAATCGCCCCTTTCACAGAAGCTCCCCTCACTTTTGCCACATAACCTAACCTAATCACAATAGTGATGTCATCACGCTCACAGGTCCTACAGGGGGTTGCACAAGGGCGTGGGGCACTGGGGGTTATCTCAGAACTCTGCTGACCACAGGGGCTTTGCAGTCAAACTAAAATCTAGAGATTCATCGTGGGTTTGGATTTCGGTCCTGCTTCCTCTAAATTCTCATCAACCTGGAATCTTCTAGAGAGATGGGGAGGCCCCAATCCCTAAGTGTAGGGCCGGCCCCATCTGTGTGTGACATTAAATCTCTCCAAAACAAAAAGTTCTGTGGTCCAAGTTGAGCTTGGATGGCTGTCAGACATCACACACACACACACACACACACACACACCCTCTTCACGCTGGCATGTGCAAGGATACAAGTTTAATACTGTAGATTAACAGAAATGACAACAGAACACAGGTATAATACACTAAAACAGGTAGGGTGGGGTTGAAAGGGGGTAGAAGGACACTGGCTATGACCACAGCAACCAATGAGTGATTCCTTTGGTGCCTGAGGTCATTGAGACACTTGACTCACGTCACCAGGAACTGCATGTTGAGTAAACCACCAACTCTGGAGGACAAGTAGTGGCGCTACTGCTGAGCTTTGAAGAGAGGCATGAATCCTCTTTGACGAGTGTTAATACTCAAGGACGTCTGGGCTCAGGGAGTGTTGTGGTCAGCATGTTGACACCGAGAGGAGAGCCTCCTCAGGACACGTTCCATTCCCCTAACACTAGTGAAGGAACAGGCCCCGCTCTGGGTAACCGGGCCCCGAGATGCCTTGGCCTTTAGATCCACAGCAGTACTACTCGCCACTACCCTACAGCCAGCTGCACTCCATCTACTAAGCAGCCTCCCGCAAATGGATTTCCAACAGAGAGTGAGCAAATCCAGAGATGGGAGGAACCGCAACGGTGAGCTCGGAGGGGCAGAGCTGTCCCATGCTGCGTCCTTCCTAGGCATCACTGAGACTGTTACTGCTCAGGAGCACCTGCTCCCCAGGTTTGAAGGCTGGCATCCCGAGGTAGGGGCAGCTGGCACAGCGGAAAGCGTCGCCCAGGTAGCACTGTCGAGAGAAAAGACAGTCATGCTGGGAAGCGGGTATCATCTTACCCAGAGATGTGGGCCAGAAGAACGGGGTCGCTAATTGGATAACATGGCCACGGTGGCCTGAAGGAAATGGCGGGTGTGTTTGTAGGTCCAACTGGGATTCCAAAACATTGTGTTCATGAGATCTCTGGTCTCATGAACACAATGGTCTAGAGAAGTTCCTTACGAGGCCATATTTGTATATTCTCCATAGTTCAAACCATAACCAAGCATAGCCAAACGGCTGAGTAGCCTTAGGCTCACTATGAAGTAGGAAGAAAGGGGCAAAAATAAGAAACGAGGGCCCCCACTCTGGGGATGAGCATGGTAACCCATTCTCAGGAGATAACCGCGCTCCCCCGTTATGACCTACATCATGTTCTCACATATTCGCTGATGATTAAAACATTGGGGCAGTAAATTCCTTGCAGCTGGAGCTAGTCTGCATGTAGTTTTAGGACGATGCCCAATACTACTGGGGTTTTGTGAATATTGGGTAATGATCCAGATATTTACGTTTCCACAAGCCGACTTGGATTGGGAGCTCATCTGGTCCCTTGATTTCTCTTTTTCCAGTTCTTCAGCAAGGCCACAAGTGCTGGGGGAAAACCAGTAACTAATGAGTGAGATTTGCCACCACCCAGAAACTCCAAATCCTTGCCAGTGCCAAAATGCTCTAAGACTCTTCTCTTTATACCAGGATGTCTGTAGCGCAAATGTCCTAGGTGGCCAGGCGGATGGCATAAATGCATGAGACTGTTTATGGAGACAGTAAGAGAGGTGAAGAATGGGGTGCTCAGTGGGGAGATGCCCTGTCTGCAAAGGGCGGCCACTACCCGCCATTCAACTCTCCCCAGCACACCCGGCGGAAGTGTCCGGCTTTGGTCTGCTCTGAGGACAGCTTAGGCTACGGTGAGCTGAGAGCAGAGCAGAGAGCAGCCCAGCCCCTCCAACCACCACCTTCCTGCTGGCCCTCTGGGCGCTGCCTCACACCACCGCCGCCAGGCGTTCTAACCGTGGCACGTCCCGGGTTTCCTAGAACTCGCTCATGACTCTTCCTGTTGACTTCCCTGGAAGGCGCTCTTGCAGATTCTCTAAGAAGCCAGACCAGAAGGCCCTGCATATCTTATGTTTCCCTGGGAGTCTTCACAGACGCAAAACGCTGACCTTTCCTTGCCTCGTCAGGTTTGGGCTTACTACTCAGTTCTTCACAACTAAATAATACACTGTTTAGATATTCACACGTAGGTGGTAAATTATGAAAAAAGCCAGAAATGATTAACACAAACTTGGGAGAATGGTAACCTCTTGTGGGGACGAGGGAGCAAGACGCAGCCGAGGAAGCACGCACAGGTGACTTCTAAGGTGCCAGCCATGTTCCTGATTCCTAGCCTGGGGATCTGGACATGGGTGTCCATGGTATCACTCTTTAACATGTGCCGTTTAATGCACTCCTCTGCATGTCTCGATCGCAGCGGAGTATGCGATTCCTTGACAGCCAGAGGCCCCTGGAGGCGGCATGGCAGGCTCTGCTCAGGCCAGCACTCACCAGTTCTTGCAGGCCTTCCTCTTCTTCCCTTCTCCACACGAAGGAGCCCGCAGGGAAGCCGGGTCTGGTTTCTTCAAGTCTTCTGGGTCCAGCAGCTCATCTGAGTCTATGAGATCCTGGAGAGTGTTTGAAGAGTTTTTGAAGAGTTAGCGACACGATTATGGTCTCTGCTAATGAAAAGCTGAGGTGGTCACAGGTTTACACCACCTGTGTATGGAGACACCCACCATCTTACTTTGGGATGATCACCAGCTCAAGCTGACCACCACAGGGAACCAGAGTGTGTGCACGGCAGATGCGGTAGGTTGTGAGGGGGCTGGGAACTGATTTACAATGTGTAGAGAATACAAATATATGTGTATGTGGGGGTGCGATGGGGGGAGCAGGAAGAACAAAGAGAGAAGTGTTATAGTTACGTGAATAGATGAAGGGCTGTCAGGTAAAAGAAGCGAATAAAATATTTTCTACATAATTCCAGAGAAAAAGGCCAATAATGATATACACATTTGTGTAATTCTTTGATCAATGTGTGGACAATTAATCTGTGAGCTCTGTGAGGGCACGAACCATAACCTAATTTGCTTGCCACTATAACTTCAATGGTTGTAGAAAGAACTTTATTATGGACAGCACTGATCAAAGATGAAAAAGTACTACTTTTAAGACAGTGAGTATTCAGTGACTTGTCCAAAGAAGCCAATAAAAATATTTTAGCTGACAAACTCTTTTCAGGTTTACACATGCCCACGAGAATCTTAAATATTAAATACATCACATGAAGTGAGACCAAAATAATCTGTGGGGAAAAGAGATGCTGAAAAGAAATTTAAGTGAATATAGAGTTTCCTTCTAATTCAAAAACTGCTGGTGACAGGTACAGCCACCATGCTGGGCTTTAAATACTTTCACACCTACAAGTCCAAAGAGGCCACTCCAAACTATGACCCTTCACACCAGAGGTGGGGCTGAAAAGAAAGCAACCACGTCATCAGTGCCGACTCACCATGCCGTCATCATCCATGTCATTGGCTGAGAGGGTCCAGAGCTTGGCAGCTGCAGGGTCCACAGCAGGTTTCACTGGGTCCAAAGGAAAAGAGCTCTAGAAAGCAGCCGGATACAAACTACAAGCAAACCTAAGTGCTTCCTATGGAGACGCTGCGTAGAGAACACACTGGACTGGGAGTCGAAAGACTTGGGTTTGAGGCCCAGCTCTACCACTTAAAAAAGGCATGACCTTGGACCAATCACTTTATGCTATAACAGAAGCCACCATTTGTTAAGCACTTGCTTTGTACCAGACTTTATATGAACTAATTTACATAATCATAGAATATAATCCTGCTAACAACCTGATGATGTAAGTATTTGTTGTCCTAATTTTATAGATGAGGAAACAGGTTTAGATGCTTAGGCCACTTACACAAAGCCTCAAATACAAGTCTGTCTAATACTTTTAACTTCCGTTCCATATTGATTTCTCTACCTTATCTTAGTTTACATCCCTAGAATGTGGGGCTAATGGTACTCCCTGCACCGACTGCAGATGATTTGAAGATTAAACGAGAAAGTGTGTCAAAAAGCATCATGAATAGCAAAGCTTTAGCCTTCCACAAACCTGTTACATACAATAAAAGAAGCTCTAGTGCTGATGGTAGCAGTGTAACACCAGTCAGTGGAAGATACAAACCTCACCCCTCCCGTGTCTCTGTCCAGACCAAGAGCATGCAAGGAAGGGCGGGAAAGGGCTGAGAACCCTGTTCAGTGTGGGGCTTGTCCTCCAATGGGCCTCGGGGGAAAGTGCACCCCCTAGTGACCACTGTCACAACTGCCTGCGCAGACCTCGCCCAGGGCAAACTGCTCATGTAGGCTGTTCCTACCCAATCTGGAACTATGAATCCAAAGGTTAGCTAGGATTCCTACCTGTTAGGCTGGACAGTCAAAACAGAGCAGTGTGAAGGTACCTACACATTTTTGCATATCTCACAGCTGGGACAATTTTCTCAATTCAGGCATTAAAAAACAGTGATAGGAAAGGTGAAGTGGAGGCAAAGAGAAGGGGAGTGTAATTTTCTGAGAAGTATCTTTACAAGTGTCTTAGGATCCTCAAAGTGAGAAGAGCCAGCTTTACTGGCACAGAAGCAAAGGACACATGGGAAGCGGAGCAGGCCCCCTTCTCTACCGTTACCACCACCAGGAGGTCTTCTGAGGAAACGTCAAAACCTGGGGCCTGGAAAGACTTCATTAACTCAACCATGTGACTCAGGCCTCTGGTGTAGAAGGGGCTGAACCGGATAATATCTACGCGTTACTTCAGTATGGGATCTGACAATGCCCAGGACAATAGTACATTAAGCGTTCTTCCAATTGGATATGACAGAAATTAAGGAAGGACTAATCCTCTGAAAATATCACTACCCCATTCAGATTTGGCTCAATTTCTAATCTGTCCTTCCAGGCCCAGTCAGGCAGAAGAATGTCCAGTCTTACCTGAAGGAGAAGACTTCTTGGCAATAGAAAGCTTAAGTTGACTAGAAGAACCCACTTCAAAGTTGGGTTTTTTGCCTGTGATCTGCACAGAGAGCAAGCTGTCACTATGGTAACCCAGGTGTTCTTGGACAGACTGTATCTCCTCGGGGCTCAAGGACTCCTGCTGTAGCTGGAATTCAAGACAACAGAAGGATTAGGCCACGCTCCTACAAAATGATGTTTTCTACTCTGTTCACCTACATAGACACCAAGTACTGATTTCCGCGTATTAAGTACACAGAATGGCAGAATATTATAATACCCAATATAACAGTGGGAGATGACGCATCACCTCATGCTGCACATCAGTTTCTCACTAATCACAACCCTGGAGTGTGATTTTGGCTACATGTGTACTTTGAGCCTACCCTTGGGAAGTTTCAAAGTATTTATTAAGTATCTGTCTATTAGGTATCAAGCACTGAGACTCTTTGTGGGGGTTGTGATGATCATGATTATAAAGATCAATCAGACATGGCCTTGTTGAATAGCATCCAAGCCTACAGCGGGGAAGCAGACCCGCCATAAAAAGAATGAAATTTATACCCTAACAGGAAAAGAACCACAGGGGGAGGAAAATGCTTCCTATGTTCCTGGGGAAGTAGCAGCAGACAGTAAAAGTAGAAAACCAGGGGGAGGTGCTACCTCTGTGTCTAACAATTTTAGAATGGTTAAATAAACCATAGTCCATCTATAGCACTGAATATTGTTAAATCATTAATAAGAATGAGGGGCAACACACTGAGAGCGATAAATGTCTGGAAAGCTAGTGACTGAACAACGTATACACATGACCTTATCTACGTTAAAAAATGTGTGTGTGTGTGTGTGTGTGTGTGTGTGTGTGTGTGTGTGTGTGTATACTTTAAATACATTAAAAGGTCTGAACAGCCATACAAAATATTGTATTGGTGGCTTCCTCTGGGGAGAGAAGTATGAGCAAGGACTGGGATGTCACTTTATATTCTCTAGTATTAATTGAATTTTTATGAGCATCCCTCATTTTAGAATAAAAAAGGGAAAACCTTAAACTAAAAAGGCAAATAAGAAAGGGTTGGCATGAAGAAACTACGGGCCTCGGTCGTGTAGCCAATCAGTGCTATAATGACTCTCATGATATAACACTTACCTCTCACACAAGAAAATTTCAACATCGGAGAAGAATGTAGCAATATAGAAACCTCTATTTAATTTAAATATTTCTATTGAATTGTCAGAAATGGGATTTTCCCCTCCAAACGCCTCCAGCCTCCCCCCAAACACCTGAGGATGATCTGGGGAGTGACTGCCTTCCACTTGGGCCTAGGACTCGCGTCCATTACGAGATCTGCGCCCCACTGTCTCTGCCACTAAACCAGTACTGAGACCAGAATGTGCCCAACTCACATGGGCCCTGGCTGGATCTCTTCAAAGGAGGTTTATTCCAGGGGCTTTGTCCTTTGAGGCATCATGCATCTCACATGCAAAAGCACTTCTCAACTTATTTCCCAGTCTAGGCGACACTGATCATCTCACCTTCAGGGCTGTTATTTTCCTGACTCTCTTTGTATCATCTGACAAAGAATACTGGGTTTAGTGACCCAAGGTTTAAATTCCCAGCAAAGAAGGTTGTATAACAACATACCTCTTTCACTTCCACAAGACCGGAAAGAGTCAGGGCTGAACACAGCTTAGAGGCCATCTTCACTTTGCTATTGTTAACTGCCAAGAGGAAAACCCCAATCAACAGCTTTATAGGTCAAAGTAGGAAAAACAATTAAGGTTCTATCCTATTTGGGTCAGCAGGCATTAAAACAATAATCAGCTACTATGTTTAATGTATATATAATTTAGTGGTAATATTTTAATTTAACTTGGCTCTTCAAAATTCTCTTATGAATTTTCAATGTTATATAGTAATTCCATTATTATTTCTTTTCACTATCACTCTCTGCTTCTTGGAAATATCTAACCTTCCACGGGTTGTTGGATAATGATTGAGAAAGAGGCTTAGAAACTAAAGTATACAAGCACTGTATCCTCTCTTTATAGTCTTGAGAAAAGAAACTGTTTAATCACCCAAGGTTTACATTCCCAGCAAAGAACCCTGATATCTACTATATATATCAAGTTCATATTTCCACATAAACACCTTTATACATTTCAAAATACTTTCACTTCTAGTATCTTATTTGATGAAATAAGTCATCACATTTTGATGGAAATTCTAGTTAAAAATGCTAAAAATTCAGAATTTAATAACTCTGTCATTTCACCACATGAGCAATAGAGAAGGATGTTTTTATTTCTTGAATTCTATCCTTAGTTTCACATGAATCAATAATTACCTCACCATTTCCAGACTTCCAGTCACCATTTTTTAAGTATAACTATGGATAACGGGAAGTTAAAAAAAGAAAGATTCAGGGAGGTTACACAACTATAGTATAGTATGAGGACCAGGAAATTGACATTCATAGGCCAAAGAGCTTATCCAGAATTCACCAGTTTTACATGCATGTGTGTATGTGTTTCTATGCCAGCTTGGTACACGTGTAGATTTGTGTAACCACTACCACAATCAGGATACAGAATGTTCCACCACCACCAGGAACCTCTACTACCCCTTTGCTCCCTCCCACTCCTAACCCCTGGCAACCACCAATCTGTTCTCCACCACTGTAACTTTATTTCAAGAATGTTATGTGAAAGGAATCGCATAGCATGTAACTCTTTAGATTGGCTTTTTCACTCAGCATGATTCCGTTGAGATTCATCCAAGTTGCTGCACATATCAATAGCTTTATCCTTTTTACTGCTGCATAGTTTTCCATGGTATAGATGTACCAGAGTTTAACCATTCACCTGTTGAAGGACCCAGCCATTTTCACATTTCCTTCTATTTTACTTCCTAGTGGGTCAAAGGTCACAATTTGTTCAGATGTGTTGCTTCAGCTTTTTACAATAATTTATTCCTAAGGAGAAGGTTAGGCTGTAGGAATATTGAACTCTAAATGATACCTGCTGCTTGCAGAGATGCAACAAACACACCTAAAGATTCAATGCTGTTAAACTCTAGTCTTTCAAACGAAGATTTCCTTACCTACAGCTGTTTCTACTGGCTCTCTCAGAAAAAGGCATCCACCAGGCCGAAGGATCCGGGCCATCTCAGCCAGGACCTCAGCACTGTGCAGAATGGTGCTTCCAGGAATTACACCCGACAAAATAATGTCAAAGCTGGATTCTTTGTGGGCAGCTGAAAAGAAGGAAGACTCTAATTAGCAATCCCCAGGACGCTAGAAGCAATCCCCCAAGCCCTCCCAAGCCCCCACGAAGGCTACAGGCCTGGCCCTTGTAGAATGCACACCCACCTGTTCAGCAAATGCTACTATAGCACCGTTACCAGTAAGAGGGGTGAGGACACTGCTGCCCCGCTCTCCCTCAGTCTAATTTCATATCCTTTTATGTGCTCAGGGAAAGAAGTTAAAAAGGAAGCTGGATGAACAGTATGCTTTTTAAAACAATAATGTGGAGTATCTAATAAGAAACAAGAACATGCTTATAGAAATCATCGACTACACTCCTAAGCCCACTACATCTCAACTGGAAAACAAGGTGACCGCCCACTACTATCGCGTGCCACCCAAAACAAAAACTCAGTTATCAAGGAACAACAGAAATGCAGCACTCCCATCAAAACCCACCCACCTCTCCCCACCCCCACCCTGTAAAGACGACCTGGGTAGGTACTTACACTGCAACAGCTGGTTGATGTTTTCTACAGATACTCGGCCCTCACTGCCGGTTACCGCCTGAAGCTTATCCACCAGGTCTTTCAGGGCCTCCACTGGGGAAGACTGATCCCAGACCACAGCCACAAACTGGCCAGCTGAGATCCCAAAGTCTGCCATTCCTGCGGTGCTGCGGACCTAAAAACAATGGGCCACAGGAGGGTCAACACTGAGCAAAGAGTGTAATTTAATCCACGCGGCACCATCAAATATGATTAGAATCACAACCTAATTCTGACCTGCCACCAGGAAAAGCTGATCACATAGAAAACCTTACTGTCCACACCAGAGTCTGACTAAATGAACCCATTATCCCAAGGTTTCATAATCCCAACATACCCAAACAAAGGCAGGTGGCTTCCTTGGTGAGAATCCTGACTTGGCAAAAAGATTATTTCCTCTTTAGAGACAACTGAGCTTGACCAGAGTATAAAACACACAGGATCATTAATTAGGCAGAAGTATGACTCAGCAAGGAAGGCAAACAAATTGGCAGATATAACCCAACCACAAGCTTAATGTTTTTAAGGAGACAACTTATTCAATTTAGCAAAGTGGATATTTTCCCTTTCATCCAAATATGATCATCGTATCAGTTATCAATAGTATCTACTATGTCCTTCTTGAACATTTAATATTAGCCAGACTATTCAAAGCACTTTACATACATTATCTCATTTGAACCTCAGAATAACCTTAAACTAGATATTATTCCCGTTTTACAGCCAGGAAACTAAGGCCGCTGACTTCGCCCAGGTCACACAACTAACAAGTGTTGTGCAGATAAAGTAAGAGCTGAGGTTTAAACCCAAGTCCATATGACTGGCTGTAAAGCCCATGCTTTTAACCTATGGAAATTTCCCGCCATGGGTCAACTTTCTCTTCCACTTGATACTCAGATGAGTATACAATGTGCTCACAATGAAATTAGGTCAGGAGATAGCACTCTACTCAGTTCCTCCTTCTTTCTTAAACATTAATGCCACAAAGTTTCCAACTTAAAATAGCTCTAATAAGTGATACAAAGACAGAAGCTGTGGCGGGGACATCAAGCATGGATCAGTCTTATGCTGAGCACTCTTCTGCAGAGGTGGCTAACTCAGTGACCATTATTCCACCACAGACACTCGGGGACTTAATTTAAACCATGTCCCCTACATTCTTCCTTCTTTGAAAATGTTCGCTTCAAATGACTTGCTCCGATGCCTACGATACTATAGTATTTTGATTTTTTGCTAATTTCCTAAAGGAATTACTAAAGTTTTCTTTTCTAGAGCAAAATCAAAACTCCTCAGTCTTCTGGACTCAGGCCCTCCACAATTTGGCTCCACCTGTATCTCACACCTCCCCAAAGTGAAGCCCTCCTCATTCTATGAAAAATATTTGCATAATTTCACTCTCTCATGCCTTTTATCCAGTTCCTTCCATGTGGAATGCACACTATCATCCTGACCTAACTTCAAGTCCCAGTGAAAGGTTACTAAGTGTTGTCAGGCAAGGATTCCTTAGTCATTGAATTATGGTTTTCGAATCCCTAAAAAGCACAGTCACATGCTGAAAATTTTAAGCTTTTAACTGTCACATGATGTTAAGAAGCCTTGCAGATCTTTAAGGTGAGCGACTTGGGATCAATCTCACATTTAAGAATCAGCCAGGGAGGACAGGAATATAGATTGCTGGGCATTGAGTTATAATGCTGGGCATTCTGTTTCCAGAATGACACTGGAACAGTTTCTCTCTTAGGACAACAGAAAGAGAGGACAAGCTCCCTGCCCACCAGTGACTAATACAACCTTGTACTGTACTCACGGAAAAACCTTCATGAAAGAACCGAGGTTACTTGATAGCTAGAGGAAAACAAAAAGCCAGATGTCTGGACCTTTCCAGCAACCTTTATATGGAGGCAGAGTTTTATAGCGCACAGGTTTTGAATACAGATGAAGTGGGATTCTATCTACCGCTAAATCTTCTAGTCATTAGCTACATGACATGAGTGAGTTATTAGCCTTTCTTCTCATCAATAAAGGAGGCATAATTTCATCTTTTGCAAAGCTGATGTAAGACGTGAGAAGATAAAAATATGCAAAGCACTCAGCAGAGCCTGGCACACAGAGCTCAATAAAATGCTCTAAAAGAAATGAGCTTCCACTTCCTGGTAGCCAGTTTACTTGCCTTTGCTTCAAATAGTCTTATAAAACCTTGTTCTTCCTCCTCAGCCACGTCTGCTGGGAAGCTTCTTTTTCATTGTTAGAATTACACAGTATAAGAACTACATTTATGACATCTACAGTATTCTAGTGGAATTATGTCTGTAAATTAGAAGAATGTAAAGTGCTTTGCATTCCATATCTCCCCAAAATAATCTTCTATGGCAAGAGGAAGCTCATAAAATACATTTATTAAATATTAACCCTCAAAAACAGACACAGCCACTACTTTGGGTCAGCATTTTCCCAAATAAAATGGGAAAGAATATTCTTTTAAAAATCTATAATAAAAGCCAAAGTGTGATGCTTTTTTCATCATCAGAGTTTTGTGTTATCAATCTGTCTTAAAAAAAAAAATAAGGAAAAAATGTCTGGCACTTAAATCAACATACTTAGAAGTATGACTCAGAGACCAGTTTCATAACTACAAAGAGGTAGATGAGAATAAGTCACTGTCACGTCACTGGACTCGTTAAGCACCTCTTCCACGCTGCTGCACGTACATGCCCATGGCTCTTCTAAAATGTTACTGGCAGGCAGTAATAGATGTCTAAGAATAACTTCTGGAGATGCACTTGTTGATGTTTGAGGTACTCAGTAAACATCAAATCATGAGGCATTTGGCATCTCTTAAGGATGAAGGGGGCCAAAACAAAAAATTAGGTTGAAGTTTTGGTGTCAGTTCAAACCAAAACTCCAATCTCTTAAGTCAGGTGCAGAAACAAATCTGAGAATACTGACAGTTATCAGAAAATTTTAATTAAAATGAACTGACTAAAGCATGCAGAGAGAGAGAGAGAGCGAGCGAGAGAGAGAGGGAGAAAAGTGATAACCAGCAAGGAAACTGGAAACTCAAAGGAAAATGGAAGACTGTCTCCAGGCAATTCGGTGTGTGTCAAAGAGTTAAGGGTTTCAGGACGGTTATCCAAATGCTAGAATTTCCACAGGAAAGACTCATTTGAAGTGGACAGAATTCAGATAAAAAACAAAGCACCTCATGGAGAGATCAGTAGTGCTGTACCCAAATCCAGAGATATGGATATGAAATGTTAACATTTGGGGAGTAGTTTTGGCTTAGAGGGCTTTCTCCACACTCATGCAGGGGAGAGCAAAACGTTTTCAAAAGACTAGGGCTGGTAAGGGGTGTACAAAACAGACACAAAACAAGGGTCTAACCGCAAACACAAAATTTACAGAATGACATGCTTAGCTCCTGTTGTCCCTAATCACAAAACCATATACTTCTTCCGACTAATATGAAGCCTTCCCTGAGGGTAGATATTCCAGTGAGGCGCTCTGCATTTTCATTTGTTTTAGAGACTAGTCCACGACCTCCCGGGGTCACCCAGAACTTGGCACTCGATGTCTGAATGAACGAATGCTACCAGCCTTTCCCAAAGCTGCACATCCCACAAATCACCTGGGGGCATCTGTTAAAATAAAATTCCTAGACAACACCCAAATGTACTGAGTCAACTCTCCAGGAGAAAGACCTGGGTATCAGGCTTATTAACAAGCATCCTAAGTGGTTCTTTCCATCTGGCAAGTTTGGGAAATATCTAATTATACCAACTCAAAATTACAACCTGGGAGTTCCCCCCAAAGATCCAAACCAGCTCCCCCAATATTTGAGGGACCGAGGCCCAAGGTCACAACGGCTGGCTACTGGCAGAAGCGGGTCTCTGACCCAGGTCTCTTGGACCCCAGCTCGGGGCTCTTACTCCTCGGCGTGCTGTCCCGGGGGCCTCAGACCGGGCACCGCAGTGCAGGAGACGAGGCAGCCCAGGAAGGGCAAGAGGCCACAGCGCCAGGGGCCAGGGACGGACAGAACCGGTCTGGCCTTCACACTGGATTCCCTGGGGGAAAGCCCGCCCTCGTCCTCAGGGAGGTGGCCATGGCCCCGTCCTCACCGAGGCACAGGACTGGGGCTAGGAAACCAGAAGATCTGGGGACAAGGGAGGGCTCGGAGGGGGCCGTGGGGGTAGGTCGGGCTCTCCGGCCACCCGTGCAGCGCTCACCTGCCACACGGGACTCGATCCCCGACTTCTCCGCGGCCGCCGGCTCGGCAACACGTGCCTCTCGCGAGAAGGAGGCGGCTCCGACGGCGCCGGGAGGGCGGAAGTGGCTGCGACGCGCTCTCGGTGCGGCCCGTGTCGTCGCCGTCGGCGGCGTGCCCGCTTCCAAGATGGCGGCCGCGGTGTCCGGCGCGTTCGGCCGAGCCGGTTGGAGGTTCCTACAGCTGCGGTGCCTGCCTGGTGAGGGGGCGACCGAGCCGGGGCGCGGGGAGGGAGCGCGAGGACGACCTGGGCTGGGGGCGGGGCCGACAAGGCTGTCGGGGCGACCCGCGAGCAAGGTGAGGTGAAGGGCACGGGCGCGGAGCCGCCGGCGTCCCGGGCTTGAACGTAACGGGCCGTCTGGCTGGCTTCTGCCCCCCGCCTCCAGCTGTGAGGGGCCAGAGCCGCGGCGCAGGGCCTGGCACTCCAATTTAATGAAGTTACCGGAGCCCCAGAGAGGGATGTGGGTGCCCAAGGTCATCCAGCTGGTCGTTTGCAGAACTGGCCGCCTCGGACCGTCTCATAATTCCATTGCCAAATCCCTGGGCCAGGACCACTCGCGGGACAGTTGGAGACAACCACAGAGAGCGCATAGTCAGCCCACTGTTCCCAAAGTCAGTCATTGCCTCCCACCCACTTCAGTAGTTTTGATATCCTTGTACCACCTTTGCC
>NW_017731829.1:1354842-1362623 GCF_001890085.2 Hipposideros armiger
AAGATGAGGTGTGCTGGTCTCTGTCCCCATGTCGCCCTCGGATTTGGGTCTCAGGTACACAGACCAGGGCGGCGAGGAGGAGGAGGACCATGAGAGTGAGGAGCAGCTGCAGCGCCGCATCCTGACAGCAGCCCTGGAGTTTGTACCAGCCCACGGGTGGACAGCAGAGGCCATTGCAGAAGGAGCCCAGGTGTGTATAGGTGAAGGCGGGGCCAGCCTGACCATGATCAGCCAGGAGGGGGCGCCTGGGGGTGACAGCTGCCAAAGCAGAGGGCCTCATGCATCTTCCAGCCCAGCTTGGAACCCCTTACTGCTGCAGGACTCTGTGTGTGTGTGTGTGTGTGTGTTCGTTCCCAATAAGGTGGAAATAGCTTCCTTTTTAAACTGTTTTTTTTCTTTTTCTTTCTTTGTCTTTTTTTGTTCTTTGTTTCTTTTTTTCTTTGTTGTTTTGTTTAAACTGTTTTTTAACATAAAAACAATATGAGATGGAGTTGGTTCTTGGGAGTTAGGTTCTAAAGGCAGCCCATTAGGCAAGAATTGCCTATGATCAAAACTACTGCCTTTTCATCGACTCTAAGGTGTCATTGATTGTAAGGCGCACCATTATTTTGTGCATCACTAAAAAGGAAAAATGCTGCCTATACACTAGAATGCATCGTCAGTTGTACAGTTTACACTGATTGTTTAAAATGAAAAAGATATGTGCATCTTAAAATCGATGAAACAGGGTGTTTGAAAACTCCCAAGAAGGCACCACTTTGGAGACCAACATACCTTATTTTTCTCAATAAGTCTAACAGCATTTCATTCTTTGTTAAGCGATTGGCTTATTATGTTCAGGCCATGTTGTCCAGAATCGTCAAGCATAGCCACATACCCTACGAGAGGTCTATAAGAACAGAGACTGGTGGAATTACAGACTCATATGTCCCATCCCAAGCTTGCTGCCGGACAGCTGCTCATGAAATGGGACAATGTGCAACTTTGCTCCTTGTCTTAAATTTAAGTTATTTCTCTTGTCTCTCACTCTCCCAAGAGCACATATGGTAACAGAAGTCATATAAATGGAATGTGTATACTACATGACGCCACTATGCTCATTGTGAAAACTTTGAACGATACAGATATAGAAAATATCAGATCTAATGTGGTGGGGTCAGAAAAGGCTTTTGAACCGAGAACTATGGAATGAGTTAGGCTTCCCTGGTTTGGTGGGGGTGAGGAATGGACACGTCCAGACAGAGAAACAGCACGCGGAAAATGGAGAGACGCCTGCCACATGAGAAGAACAAAGAACACCGTCATGTAGAGAGTGAAGGAAGAGAGAGAGACTTGAGCTGAATAGGAAAGGTCGTTGAGGCCAAATCAGGCAAGGTCCTAAAGGTCGTGTTAAGGAGTCAGGCTTTTATTCTAAGAATAATTGAAGATACAGGATTAAATTTGACATTTCAAAACTACCATTTGGCTGCTGGGTAAAAAATGGATTGGAGGCAGAGAGTCATTGGGGGCTGTTGCCAGTCACCCAGGAGAGATGAGGGTTTTCTGGCCTAAAGCAGTGGCAGTGAACATGGAGATAGGTGGGTAGATTTGATGATAGAATGACATAGGAGGCAGTGACAAGATAGCACCAGAGTTACAGTTATTGTGTGTGTGGGTACATGTTGGTGCCGTTATCTGAGATTAGGGCCACTGGAAGAGTTCCAGGCTTGGGGAGGGATCATATAAGAAATTTGTTGAGTATGAGGGATCTTGGAGTCAACCAATGGAAGACGTCAAGCATACAGGTCTGAAACGAGATATCTGCACTAGAGTGTACAAATGTGTTTGGGCATCATCAAAAAATATATATATATGTGATAATTAAACCATGCAAGTGAATGAGATTGCCTAGCCTCATGTGGGTATGCTTAGAGTATAATGTGAAAAGAGGAGTCTAGGCCCTCAAGGAACTCTGATATTTAAGGGTGGAGTGGATCAGGGTGAGCTCGCAAAGAAGACTCAGGCAGAGTAGTCTGATGTTGGAGGCAAAGCAGGAGAATGTGGATTAAGCAACTAGACATAGCAGCAGCCGTATGGGGGGAGCGTCCAGTCAGAAATAATTGGAGGGAGCTAAGTGAGTGGAAGGTAAGGAAGTGGGGAGGTGTTTGCCTGCGAAGGGTGGAAGAAAGCTAGTGTGTACCGAGCAGGGGAAATGGGATGGAAGTTTGCGCATGTTTGAACACTGACGGGAGATGCAGAAACAAGGGTGAGTAAAGAAACAAGAAAGTGGCAAAAGCAAAAGCATGCGGGTCCTTGAAGGCAGGAATTATGAAACCCAGAAGACAGGTGGGACGGCTGGCCCTACGTGGCAAGGTTGGAGAAGACAGACGCGGGGTTAGCTTCTAGAAGAACATTAAGGAAGTTCCCAGGGGATGGCTACTGAGTTCCCTGTGAAGTAGGTTTGCTTGTCTCACGAACCTGAAGTTCGGAAAGAAAGGAAGGAGACCAAGGTTTGGAGGAAGCAGAGAAGGTTTGAAAGAATCACTACAAAAAGTTGTGGAACTATCGATAGTAGAGGACAGAAATGTAAGAGGATTGTTTGGGAAAATCTGATTTGCTGAATATTCTGTGGTTAACTGGTTTTTTTCACTCTGTGCATGTCCATTCATAGTGGCTGCATAGTACCTACTGTATTCATTGGAACTCGGTAAACATTTGGGTAGTTTCCAGTTTTTTAGTAGTATAAACCTTTTTGTGCGACATAAATTTAAGTAGATTTCTAGTTGGTTTCTTTAGGACAGATTCGGGGAAGTTGCTCTTTCAGGGAGTGTATCAGTCAGGAGACAGAAACTACACCAGTAATCTGTATTAAATAGAATTAACACAAAGAACTGTGAACTCAGTGTAAAGCAGGTGAGCAGGTAACTGAAAGGGTAAAAAGAACACTAAGATATTATGGCGGTAGCAACTGCGGGATGCAGCTCCCATCCCCAAGGCTAGGAAACAAAGGGTGAAGTTGGAATGATTAAAAGTAGGAGCTTGCAGGAGAGTCCCTGTGGAGGTGACGCTCAGATCCCTGAGGAACAGCCGCTAGTCAGCTGGCGCTGGAGTCTAAGTTTGGAGGAAGGGTCCCTTGGGGCTGGTGTGGAAGGCGGAGTGGTGGGCATGGTGGAGCGGTTGGGAGGGCAGGGAGAGGACGGTGGCTTGATGAACTAGTTCTGCGAGTGTTGGGAAAAGTGCAGGCTGGGTGCAGCGGCTGCCACAGGATGGAGAAGCATCACTGGGACGATGGCACACAAACCACAAGTAGACGGAAGTCAACAGGAAGGCGCAAGTCCCCCCTTCCTCCTCCAGCCTCGCAGTCTCCCTGTGCACCCTCTAGAGACCCTAACATGGAGCTAGAAGTGTGGTTTGCAGAGCCCCAGCCCCTGCATCACAGAGATGGGGATGGAAGGGCAGCTTTGGAGCTGAGACAACAATTCAGCCACTGTCCCAGAGAGTGTGTGTATTTTTGAGGTTCTTATTATATTTATATTAGAGGCAGTATAGCCTGGTGGTTAAGAACTTTAAGCCTCGGTTTCCTCATCTGTAAAATGTGGGTGATGATGATACCCACCTGCTGGAGGTGCTGTGAGGCTGCAGTGAGGTTGTGTATGAAATGTGCTTACAGGGTGCCTGGTACATGGCTAGGACGCAGTCGCTGTCAGCATCGATGCTGCTCAACTCTGATGTTGATGTGAATATCAGCCAGTTGCCCTCCGAAGGGCTGTGTATTTACACCAAAAGAGAGGCGCTTTCCCTGCTCCCAGTGCTGGAGATTTAGAGTTAACTGTTTTTGTTCCTCCCCTGCTTTCTGCCCCTGCTGCTGTCAGGGTGCTGCCTCCAGTAGGTGCTCAGTGATTGCCGTGTGTCAGGGAAGGATCCTTGTTAACTCCTTGACAGCTCATTAAGATAAGCTTTGTTGTGGATGTGTGTGCGCAACTGAGAGGCCTAATTTCCAAGAGATGTAGGTGAATTGGTAAGGGAGAGAGTTATAAGTGCTCTTCCTGAGCCCCTTTTTATATTAGACCAGATTACAAGTGTCAGAGCTCAACTCTGGCTCAAGCAAGAAGGGAAATGTTTCAGCACATTTAATAACAGAAAAGTCTGGAAGTAGGTCTGGCACAGCGTTCTTAGTTTGTGCCGCTGGGAATTCTCTCTCCAGCATATCCTTTCAGACACGGACAAGAATGAAGAGTGGGGCGGTCTGCTGTAAATCAAGCTGCTATTACTAGCAAAAGAGGCACTAGTGCTGAACAGGCAACACGTGTCCATTACACTTGCTGCCCCCTTTCTCTTTCCCCTCTACCCTCTCATAGTCTCTGGGTCTCTCCAGTGCGGCAGCCAGCATGTTTGGGAATGATGGCAGTGAGCTGATCCTGCATTTTGTGACCCAGTGCAACGCTCAGCTCACCCGTGTGCTGGAAGAGGAGCAGAAGCTGGTGCAGCTGGGCCAAGCAGAGTAAGTCCTATGGCATGAGCACTCAGGGTGGCAGCTAAGGATCGAGGAACTCAGGCCCCACCGGTTGTCCCCAGGAGGTCAGTCCACGCAGGGCCAAAAGAGAGCAGCATTGAGCAGTCCTGCTGCCCTGATGGGAGTGACAGGCAGCTGCCTGGCTCTGACAGCTGGAGTCAGGCTAGCATCCGGAGCTGGCGAGACCCTCCTCCCTAGGCTGAGTGAACAGTGGAGCACCGAGCCCATGCCTTTGACCCAGAGACACACTGTTTTCTTTTCCCTCTTCCAGGAAGAGGAAGACAGACCAGTTCCTGAGGGACGCAGTGGAAACCAGACTGAGAATGCTGATCCCGTACATTGAGCACTGGCCCCGGGTACAGAGTCCATGTGCAGGCTCCAGGGCAACAGTGTACTCACATTTATAATTGTCAGCACCTTTCACTCGGAGGACCTTGTACACTGTTCAGAAGTTAGCTCACTGATCTCCACAAACCCAGGGATGCTCTGTGCACTTGGCAGAGCTAGGTTTCAAATTTGGGGGTGCCAAAGAGAGTAACTCGGAGCCATCTGTGTCTCAGTTCCTGGAGATGTGAGTAGCCTGGGTACTAAAGCACATCCTGGGTGGGGTCTTAGTGGCCTGAGTGTGCCAACAGGTCTTCAGTGAGGAGGAATCCATGAAGGAGATTAGAAAAGTCAGCACATTTTATTGGTTATTGTCATTAACAGGCCTGTTGTGTTCTAGATCTCAGAGGACTGGACTTCTTTTCAAATGGTCAGTGTGATGCTTGAGATTTGGAGTATTCATTCTAGGGCGTTTCTCCCCTTTTCTGAAGCTACCTTTTTCTTGTTTCAAAGCATGTCACAGTGTGGGCCATTCTCTCAGTTAAGAAAGTCAAGTCAAAGCACATCAGCAATGAGGAACACAGAGATCACCTAGTGTCCTCCGTCCAGCTGGGACACGGTTGAGCATGTAATTTCAGGCAGTTGATTGACAGATATTTGAACACCTGCAGTGTGCCTAACCCCAGGCTGGTGTGAAGGGAGTACAGCCGCGAGTCCAGTCTGCTGCCTGTTTGCCACGCTTGATTTGCATACCTGTGGCCTTGCCTCGTTCCACTTCATAGTTTAAGTGATGGAAAAGAGTGTATTAGGCCCTGGGTGCTTCCTGATTCAGCATGTTTCCTTCTGGGCTTCTTCACTAAGAGAAAACCAGCCAATCCAGGATCTTTCTGTCCAGCTGCCACAGGCCACAGCCAGTGGATTTTAGAGTTGGTAAAATGGCAAGACCTTGTACTGTCAGGAGTTGATGTCTGCCAACGGAGGNTTCTCAGCAACATTCTGAGACACAGGGGGCAGAAGAACCCAATTCAGAGTCTTCTCGTCCCCCCCCCAGGTAGGCACCAGCACCCAGCCCACCCATTTCTGGCCACTTCGCATGCTGGGTATATCTGTTCTTCCTCTTTCCTCTCTATCCCCCTTCTCACCTTTTATCATTTTTAAGACTCTTTGAAAGGAACCTATTGTCTTAATGAAAAGGGTGTGTGTACATTCTAAAACATCTGAACAATACAAAGAAGTTCACAAAAATAAAGCAGAAATTACCAGAATTCACAAACCCAGAAATAACTTCGCTAACATTTTTGTGAATATCCTTATAGATGTTTTTCTAAGCATATTTCATATATAAACCTATGCATATGATAGTGATTAATTGCACTATATACTATACATGCTGTTCTGGAACCTGCTTTTCTTCACTGACTAGCACATTTTTAATGTCTTTTCACGATCTATATTATTTTAATGATTGCATAATATACCAGCAAATGGCAATCCCAAAGTTTACTTAACCTAATTTTTATTGATGAATATTTAGATTTCCTTCACTGGCATGAAAAATAATGTGATAAAGCATGTCATTCTCTGAGCAATCACTGAGTCAATGGCTATCCATATGTAACATTTTATTACATGTGTGGGGCCAAATTGCCCTCCAGAAAGGTAATAATAATTGACATTTCCATTAGATATTTTTTTCTTAATCCGCTGAGAAGTTCCTCTAGCTCTGAAATTAGAGTGCTCCCAAGTCATTTTCTGGTCTCCTGATTAAAGTACTTTTTATTTCAGTTCAACAAATATTTTTTGAGGACCTACTTTGTGCCAGGCCCTGTGACTAATATAACCATTGTTTCTGTGTTCATGGAGTACAGTCTTGTGCAAATACAGATAAAGAAACTGTGTTAAGGGCTATAAACGGAAATCCAGGGTGCTGCGAGCATGCGCCTTCTACTGCACAATGTCCTTGCTCACTGTTTCTCTTCTCTCAGTGACTAAGTAGGAGCGGAGGATGATATCATTTTTACTGTGTTGGCATTGTAACACGGATACTGACACAAAAGTTAATGCCCTCTCCACATGTGCCTAGAGGAGGCACAGAGCCTCTGATGTCTGGTCAGGCTCACTTTGCATGCCAGGCAGGAGGCAGGAAGATGAGGTGTGCTGGGCTCTGTCCCCATGTCTCCCTCGGATTTGGGCCTCAGGTACACAGACCAGGGCGGCGAGGAGGAGGAGGACCATGAGAGTGAGGAGCAGCTGCAGCGCCGCATCCTGACAGCAGCCCTGGAGTTTGTACCAGCCCACGGGTGGACAGCAGAGGCCATTGCAGAAGGAGCCCAGGTGTGTATAGGTGAAGGCGGGGCCAGCCTGACCATGATCAGCCAGGAGGGGGCGCCTGGGGGTGACAGCTGCCAAAGCAGAGGGCCTCATGCATCTTCCAGCCCAGCTTGGAACCCCTTACTGCTGCAGGACTCTGTGTGTGTGTGTGTGTGTGTGTTCGTTCCCAATAAGGTGGAAATAGCTTCCTTTTTAAACTGTTTTTTTTTCTTTTTCTTTCTTTGTCTTTTTTTGTTCTTTGTTTCTTTTTTTCTTTGTTGTTTTGTTTAAACTGTTTTTTAACATAAAAACAATATGAGATGGAGTTGGTTCTTGGGAGTTAGGTTCTAAAGGCAGCCCATTAGGCAAGAATTGCCTATGATCAAAACTACTGCCTTTTCATCGACTCTAAGGTGTCATTGATTGTAAGGCGCACCATTATTTTGTGCATCACTAAAAAGGAAAAATGCTGCCTATACACTAGAATGCATCGTCAGTTGTACAGTTTACACTGATTGTTTAAAATGAAAAAGATATGTGCATCTTAAAATCGATGAAACAGGGTGTTTGAAAACTCCCAAGAAGGCACCACTTTGGAGACCAACATACCTTATTTTTCTCAATAAGTCTAACAGCATTTCATTCTTTGTTAAGC
>NW_017731829.1:1370559-1396638 GCF_001890085.2 Hipposideros armiger
ACAACCTTAATATTTAATTTACAGAGATGACACAGGCTGTGGGCAAGGGCCCCCTCAAAGAAGCCCTTCCTCTGTCTCAGGTGTCACTCCTTGCTAAGGCAAACGCCTCTTTATCTCCTCTTATTACTCTTCTGCCCACTAAATGTAGCCCCCACCCCCAGTTCTATTTTAAGGCCTCTTTTCTCGGTGAGCAGCTCCCAACTTTTCCAGGCCTGTTCAAACCCCTCTCCTGGCTGTTTAGGGGAATTTGGTCGTTCTTTATTGAGCATTCACCCAGTGAGATGAACACTGGCAGGCACTGGGGATGCAGAGATGAAGAGCCACCCACCCACCGCAACTATGCAGAGCTGTAGATGATGCCTTGAAGTAAAGAGCATTGTATCTTCCTGCAGGTCCACAAGTGCATGATCCAGGCTTGAGGGTGGAAAGGAAACAGTACATACCTACCGTTCAAATATACTTTGCTAAAGTATACTTTTGTTTTTCCATAAATGTACAAACTTTATTCTTTTTAAAGACGTATGTCATAGTATTCCTGTGTTTGTATATTTCACCAGGTTTCTGTCAATGGACAGTTTTATTTTTTTGCTGTTAAAAACTGCTGCAGCGATCGTCCCTGTTACATGTATCTTTGCTTACAACTGCAAGTATTTCTGCAGTATGAATTCCTGGAAGTGTTACTGTTGAGTCAAGGGCGTATGCATGTTTTTGCCAAATCACCTTCCGCAATGGTTGAACCTGGTGCATTCAAACCAGGTGGTGGGTGGAAAACGGCGGGTCCGGAGCAGCCCCGGCCTCCGAGCGGCAGGCGGCGCTGTGGGCGCGTCTCCGGGGAAGCGGCGGAGGCCGCGCCGACCGCCTTCCGGTGACTTCCGGTGCGGCGGCGCGCAGCGGGCTGACACGGGAGCTTAGCCGGGCGCGATGCCGTACGCCAATCAGCCCACCGTGCGAATCACGGAGCTCACCGACGAGAATGTCAAGTTCATCATCGAGAATACGGACCTGGCGTGAGTCGGCTGAGGGAAGCTGGCGACTCTGGAGCGCCAGGGTTGAAGCCCGGGCGGGGCGGGGTTCGTGCTGCTGGCCCGCCTGTGCCAGGGCTTTCACTCTGGGAACCGCGGGACCGGCCTTTCGAGCCTGCGGGGTCCTCACGCCGCTTGGTTTTCATCCCTCAGGGTGGCCAATTCTATTCGGAGGGTCTTCATCGCTGAGGTGCCCATAATCGGTAAGCGCCCCCCGCCTCCTCGTTGCCAGGGCCACAAGTCGTCTTCCCTTCCCCTTCCACCCCCACCCCCCGCAACACACCTTGGGCACCTGCTTCCAGTCCTTGATTTGGGCCGAGGGGAGGGGCGTTGAGAGAACAGCAGTTCTGGGGACTGTAGCGGACCCTGTGCCCTTCGCCCAAGGCCACTTCTGGCCACCTCCCCGGCTCTCGCGGGCCGCTTAGCTTCGTTCACTCCTACGTTTGCACTGATGAAAAGGAAGAGTATGGGTTCAGGAGTCTGCGAACTTGAGTTAGAATAGTGTTTTCACTTACTGCCTCTGTGAAACGGGCAACTTATTAAACTGAGCTGCAGTTTCCTCTGTAACATTTGGACGCTACTAGCACGCATCTCGGTGATATCAAGGCTTAAGTGAGGTTATCTCTGTTAAGTGCCTTGTGTTTAGCTTATGTTCAGTGTCGGTAGATGTCGTTTTATGAATCTGTTCCTTAAGTTGCATTTATGGAACATTAATGCCAGGCCGTGGTGCTGGGCACAGGGAATGCAAAACTAGTAGAGAGTTCTTGCTGTCGTGGACCCTGTCGTGAAGTTGCAGGGAAAAGATGAATCCACAGACAGCACTAATGCAAGACAGCCTTGGTGGGTCAGTGGCTCAGGAGAAGGGAGAAGCAGAGAGCGCGTCAGTGTCGTTGGCGCTTGCAGGAGGGAGGATGTGTTTCTGCTGTGGTTCAGAGCTGCTGCACCAAGTGTGCAGACCCCTAAGGAAATAAACAGGCCAAATGTTTGCACAAGAAGAGAACATGGCGCTTTTATCCACCACGACCACCCCAGTCACTTCAACCCAGAGCTCGGCGTGCTGGTCCTCCCTCTGCCTAATCAGAAATGAGCGAGTTGTACGTTATGTTGCAGCCCTGACATTCCGAGTCTAAATGCCACTTTTCCCACCAATTCAGTTCTGCAAATAATAATTGAGAACCTGTTACAGAACGGGTCACAGCTAGGAATACAAAAGCTAAGACACCTGAAGACCCTGTTCCAAAGAATTTTCAAAGCTTGAGGTAGAGACAACCCATACACAAGTACAGCACGAGACACACTATGACAGGTGTCTTAAGAGAAACCTGGGCAGAGTGTTGTGAGGGAGGAGCTTACAGGGAGGGAGTGATCGTGCCTGTATCATGGAGGGAGGGCAAAGCTTGGTGTTTTGGAGGCTCAGGATTGTAACCTGCACAGGAGCGGGTAAGGGCCTGCCAGGGCCAGGGGCCGGAGGAGTGGAGGGGCAGAGGCAGACTAGCTCGGCGCATGGCTCTTATTTGACTTGGGTGGGGGACGCATTCGGAGGCGTAGATCTGCCCCGGGATGGTCACGCACCATGGGTTCAGCAGTTATCAGCCCCTCAGCTAGGACATGAAGGAAAGGGCCTCCTCCCTGACTCAAAGCCTGCACAAGAACGCTGTGTTCTTACACACTTGACCTTCACGTGCTGGACCGGGGTCTCACCCCTCTGGCTTGCCGTTGGGGTCGTAGGGAGCCTGTGACTCATCCTCATCCATGGTCTAGAGTCAAACACCGGTCAGCACAGGATTGGGGCCTGGCTTTGTCCAGTCCTGGTCGGAGCTCTGTTCCTGGTGTCATTCGGCAGTTGGGCTCCAATGCCATTTGCTTTATGAATTTGTTTACGTGCAGATGTTTATGAATGAATGAGTGAGTGTGTGTTTAAGGCAAGTGTGTATGAGCACGGAGTCCTTGTCCTCCTATTAGCTCATTGCTGGTAGCGATGGGGTTTTCTACTTAGTGTGCCTTGCCCATTAAAGGAGTTCTGTAGACATTAGTTGATTGAGTGATAATAAAGTGTTAAATTGGGTAATCTAGTCATTATATCATAGAATGAGATATGGACCAGAAGTCTGTGTTACCTGTGTGAGGTTTTCCCTAACTTTTAAGTACCCAGATAGTTTGTGTTCTTGGATTTGGTGTTGGCATGAATAGCAGATAAGTGCTTCTCACGGAAATATTCAGCTTAGAGAAACTCAGCTCTAAGTCGGTGTTTCTGTGTGGTACCGGAACCCCCTTCATTAAGCCCGCCTGAGTAGGGAAGCGGGTACGTGGTGTGTGCGGGTCTTGTCAATACACAAATTCCTGGGCTCCACTCGAGAGCTGTGTGAAGCAGAGTGCCTGGCCGCCTGGCCCAGGCCCCTGTAGTTTAGTAAGCACCCAGTGATTCCTAAATCTTGGGAGCCACTGCTCTAAGTCTTCAAGTGAATTTGGTGTCTAAGCTGCATGTCTGCTGCCTTCATTTTGTAGCCATTGACTGGGTTCAGATTGATGCCAATTCTTCAGTCCTTCATGACGAGTTCATCGCGCACAGGCTTGGTGAGTGGCGGGTTTTGGGAGGTGAAAGGGAGGGGGCTGTGCCTGGTGCCAGAGAGGAAGCCTCCTCACTCCCAAGGGGACTTCCAGGGTCTCCTTTTGGCTTGGCCACTTGGCCTTCTTCAAAGCGTGTTTCTGTGTCTTCTAGGGTTAATCCCCCTCACTAGTGACGACATCGTGGATAAGCTGCAGTACTCCCGGGTATGCTGGGTGATCGGGCGGAATGTGGGAAAGGGGAGGCTGGGCCTTCGGTTCTCAGAAGGATTTTCCTGACATCTTGCCTCTAGCCTTTAGAAAGACAATATGGAGGTGTTGTCCAGAGCCCAGGGCAGTCATTAGTCCGTGGTTCTGATGGGCCTCAGATTGATTAGGCTCACAGGGCATCAGTCTCTTTAGCCCGTCACACAAGACGGGGTATACACCAGAATGCCCATGTATACTGAACGGGGGTGGGATGGAGGGTTGTTTCTTTTGAGTCTGATCTGTTCAGACCCTGCTTTCCAGAGCATCTCTTCCCAGTAACGGGCCTAGGAGGCTAAAGGGAGTCAACAGGAAGTTGGGGTGCAGGGGCAGGGTCAAGGAGAGGGAGTGGGAACTGTCCACAGAGCAGCACCTGAGGGACTGGCGTTCTGGTGTCTGCCAGATTTGTAAAACATGGCTCCCTTCCTCTAGGGCCGCACTCCCTCTCTCATACATGTTAACTGGCCTAGGACTAGGGAGAGAACGGGACAGGATTAGGTTACCTGCATCCCTTCACCGGGACTGCGTTAGATAATAGCTTGAGACTATTCCCTCTTGATGGCTTTAGGTCAGCGGTTCTCAACCTTTGGGTCACGACCCCTTTGGGGGTTGAACGACCCTTTCACAGGGGTCGCCTAAGACCATCAGAAAACAAAAAGATATTTACATTACGATTCATAACAGTAGCAAAATTACAGTTATAGAGTAGCAACGAAAATAATTTTATGGTTGGGGGTCACCACAACATGAGGAACTGTATTAAGGGGTCACGGCATTAGGAAGGTTGAGAACCGCTGCTTTAGGTGATCCTGAATCAACCCATCTAATTCCCAAGGGCATGTCATTTTCATGGTGGCTAATATATCTTATAAATATATATGTATTTTTTAAAAGGAATACTTAAGCACACAACAAAGTGTGGAGCTAATATAACAGATACTCATGCTCCCACCAAACAACTTGTCACATTTTAACATTTGCCATATTTGCTTCACCTCTCCATATTTTTGTTTTTAAGAAATAAAATACAGATATTAGTGGGGACAGGTGTACAACCAATTGAAGAGCAGTTTGGCACTATCTTTTATTTATTTATTTATTTATTTTTTTTATGTATTCTTAGCTGAGCCATCCTGCCACCTGTTGGCAGCTCAGCAACAGCTCAGCTCAGGGCCATGTAGGAATCGAAACGGCAACCCTGTTGCTCAGAGCTTGCACTCTTGAGCAAGCTGTTAACCAACTGAGCCACTCAGCTGGCCCAGTTTGGCACTATCTTGTATAAAGATATGCATGTCCTATTACCTAGTAATCCCTTCCATTAAATTTTTTTCTAGTATTTATTTACTGAAAGGTGGTGTGATCCTTTTTTTTTTCTTTTCTGAAAAATATACAGAAAAGTTGAAATAGAATAATACCCATTTACTTTTCACCTTTAGTTACCAGTTGTTATTATTTTGCTACATTTGCTTTATTTTTTATATATATGTTATTATTTTTGCTGAACCATTTGAAAGAAAGTTGCAGGGACCATGATACTTCTCCCCTAGCTTCTTCAGTAACACATATCCTAAGAATAAGGATATTGTCCTACATAACCACATTATCATGCCTAAGAAAATTAGCACTAATTTGTAATATCTATGTACAGTTCATATTCAGATTTTCTTAGTTGTCCCCCAAATGTCCTTTATCGTTTTTTGTTTGTGATCCAGCCAAGATTTATATATTGCATTTGGTTGTTATACCTCTTTAGACTCTTTTAATCTCAAGCAGACTCCTTCTTTCATTATACCTTTTTTTTGAGGTTGAGTACCTACCTATTCATATTTTTATCTTCCATTACATTTCGATTGTTCTGTTTCAAATTTCTAAGAGTGATGCAGTCTCACAGGTCTAGGTTGCCTTCCCACCTAACCTGTGTGTGACTGACTGCAGACTGGCCAGGTGTGGCCTGTAGTTCTCCCTCATCATCTCAAAAATAACAAAAGTAGGTTGGATTTTCCTCACTGGTGTGAGGGGAGAACAGTTTGCTTGATTATAATCTAGTAACTCTCTTCTTGGCTGAAGTTAAACTAGCAGATAGTCCCTAACGGAATGGGTTGTTTTAAGAATCAGTTACTTAAACAATTTCAAGCTGTTGATAATTGTTGAAGCTAAGTGATGGTTACATGGTGGCAGCCTATTATACTCTTCTCAGCTTTTGTGAGTGTATGAAATTTTCCATTAAAGTGTTGGTGGTTTTTAGACAAGGTCAGTAGCCCAGAACTTGAAAAGTACTTTTTTTCTATTGTTCCCTGGATCATTTTATTTTACGTGATGATTACATTCCCAAGCTAGTCCACTCAGTTCTTGGGCAAGCTGAACTAGCGTATGAAAGCACCCTCTTCTCACTTACCGCCGTGGTTCTCTGAGGACGAGTGCTCGGAGGGCCAGGCTGAGATGTTAGCAGTGTGTCTCCCAGTGTGGGCCTGGCAGCTGGTGGGCATGGGAAGGAAGTGTGGGTGTTGGCCTGTACGGGTTGTCTCTAAACTGAGAAGCACCGGCCTTTGAGCAGCCCAGGTGTACCGGGTTATCACAAGAGCCTGGGGACTGGCCAGCCCTTCTACAGGTGAAGAGACTTGAGGAACTGGGTGTTAGAAGCAGGGAGCACAGGATCCGCCATCTCTCCGTAGACTCACTCCTGCCTTTCTTCCCGCCTCAGGACTGCACATGTGAAGAGTTCTGCCCCGAGTGCTCCGTGGAGTTCACTCTCGACGTGCGGTGCAACGAAGACCAAACTCGTCATGTCACGTCTCGAGACCTCATCTCCAACAGCCCCCGTGTCATTCCAGTCAGTGTCTGAGAACACCTTCCCTGCGCAGGACCGTTTGCATTTCACCTTCTGGCCCAAGTGGGCCGGACTGGGGTGCATTCTTACAAGACACCGACCTTCCCCATGCTTCCCTCTGCCTTAACCTGAACCTGGTACCTAGGAGTGCTCAGGTGGGCAGAAGCATTGTTGGTGCTGTGTGTCCTGTCACCCCAGGACACTTGTAAAGGCCATAGTACTATTTTGACAAAGAAGGCTGTCACAAAGCTGTGAAGTAGGGGTTGGAGTACAGTCACCAGCGCTGACTGGGCCCTAGTAGGCACTTCTACCACCTCATTCCCAGGCATTGCGTCCCTGGTTGGCAGGAGGTGATCTGGAAGGTAGTTGCCAGAGGAGTGACTGGGAAGATGAACAGCTAACAAGTGTCTCTGTTTGGGCTCCTGCAGGTGACATCCCGGAACCGAGATAATGACCCCAATGACTATGTGGAACAGGATGGTAAGGGGCTGGAGTGAGTGTGCACATGGCTACCCAACCTGCCGCTTTGCAGGCCAGCAGGGAGGCAGAGATGTGACGCAGCTTCTCGTGCTGCTTGGGCTCGTCAACTGGCCTTTGACCCATTTTCCAGATGTGTGTGGTCTTCCAGTGGCACTCCAGGTCAAAATTTGGAGGACCACGCCTCTCCTGGCCCTTGACTGACTCCTGCCTCTCCCTGCAGACATCCTCATCGTCAAGCTGAGAAAGGGCCAGGAGCTGAGACTTCGAGCCTATGCCAAAAAGGGCTTTGGCAAAGAGCATGCCAAGTGGAACCCAACTGCGGGGGTGGCTTTTGAATACGATCCCGACAATGCCCTAAGGCACACAGTGTACCCCAAGCCAGAGGAATGGTAGGTCGCAGCTGGGAGTGAAGGCAGGCAGTGAAGGTGGGTGAGGGTGGACTTGGCTCCTTGTGACAGAGGTGGGGGCAGGCTCAGTGTGGACACGGGATTCCTGGAAGCAGCATATAACCCTGTGCTGACCTGTGTTTGACTCTAGGCCAAAGAGTGAGTACTCAGAGCTGGATGAGGATGAGTCACAGGCTCCCTACGACCCCAACGGCAAGCCAGAGAGGTAAGACCCTGGTCCAGTGTGAAGGTCAAGTGTGTAAGAACATAGCGTTTTTGTGCAGGCTTTGAGTTAGGGAGGAGGCCCTTTCCTTCATGTCCTAGCTGAGGGGCTGATAACTGCTGAACCCATGGTGTGTGACCATCCCGGGGCAGATCCCTCTTTTAGTCATTGAGAAAGAGGGGCCTCTAGTTATCCAAGCTGTGCCTATTCTGGTTTTCAACCTCCAAAGAAGGTGTCAACCTAGGGCCAGAAACTGACCAGTCTTCTAGTGATGAACATGAAGATCCTGGAACGTGTGACCCTATTTGATTTTCCACTTTCTCCTCCGTGGAGCACATCCATACAGAAGTGTTTTGAGGTTTTCACAATATCTTTGAGATGACTATAGCCTGCTTGAGGTCCTATAAAGTGCATGGGGACCACTGTTTGTAAGAGGTTGGAGGTCAACCCTGGGGCAAGGTCGAGTTCCCAGTGGGAAAGGAGTCAAGATTCAGAAGGGAGAGGGTGGCCATGGCCGCAGCTTGGGCGAGCCAGCTCCTCGGGGAGGCCTCTCACCAGACTCTTGCTTCTCAGGTTTTACTACAATGTGGAGTCGTGTGGCTCTCTGCGCCCTGAGACCATCGTCCTCTCAGCGCTCTCTGGGTTGAAGAAGAAGCTGAGTGATTTACAGACCCAGTTAAGCCACGAGATCCAGAGTGACGTCCTCACCATAAACTAGCTGCAGCTCGCCTGTTCGAGCAAAAGGGAGACCCGAGCCAGCAGCGGGCTTTGGGGGCTCTCCCGAGACTCTTCTAGCTCCTGGGGTCTGGACAGCTGTTGTTGCTCCAGCTCCTTGGCAAGCCATCAGTACCAACTAGAAAGGTAGCAGTGGGGAAGGATAGGCCCATCCCTCCTTGCACGGTCATAGGTAGGTTATCAGGGGTGCCAGTGGTATTTGAGGCCAGGCAGCTTTCACTGGACACGTAGCACCCTGGCCCTGCTTTGTAATTGCCAGTGGCACTCCCCAGGACATCCCTTTCCCCCATTTCGTAATCTGCTTGTAGGGGCCATACTGCTTCCCTGGTAAGCACTACCAAGGTGGGCTCTCCTCTTTTGGTCATTTCACTTTTACTTTCTGTCGAAAAGTTGGAATTTTCCGTTATACCCTAGGCTTAGGGTGTTGGGATTGAGTGCTAGGACCCTCATTCAGGCTGCTTACAAACCCAGTCCCTGCCCAGGGCCAGCCTACTGACACTTGATTCAGATTCCCAAGTGTCCCTAATTTGAGAACAGTGCTAGATCCTGGTTGCCCCCCATAAACCCCGTATTTCAGTCTTTACCCTTCAGTATGACGTTACTGCCAGTGGCCCCCAATTACTGAGTTTACGGTGGGAAGAGGGTGGACCAGGGCCGTAATGAAGGTCTGGCCTTGACCCCTTAGTTTTCTAGATAGGAACATACTCAAAGCAGGTAATTAGGCAGCCTGGCAGGAGGGACCTGGAGAAAACCAGAGATCCAGTACAGAAAGGAAGGGATATTTATTGATTAACAGTAGTTGTCTTTTTAAAAGTTTTTATTTTTGGCAATAAAGAGCACAACATAATCTCCTTCATGCGTCATCGTGCCACTAGCTGAGCCAGCCAGCTCTGCCTCCTCGCCAAGGCCTGGGGCCAGGCTCTTCAGGCTCGCTCATTCCTCTGGGTGGGTATTCCCGGGTCAGGCGCAGAGCTGAGCTGGCTGCGGCCACCTCCCTGGCTCCAGGGCTCTGCTGGAGGGGCCTCTTTGTCATCCTGCCACAACTTGAATAGTGGTTATTTACAACAAGGTAACAAGGTCTGTTCCCACAAATTAGAACCCTAACATACTTAAAAAAACAAAACAAAAACATAAACCACACACACAACCAAAGGTTTGATGTGAATAGAAAGATAGCCCTTCTGCCCGGTAGTCAATAAATACCAGCACTAGAAAATCAATTGCTTTAATTGCATTTCAGCAGGGAGCCTCAGCACCATGTGGGGAGGAGGAAGTGGGAAAGGCTCGGTTTCTGAGTGCTTTTGGCTGGCCAGTGGGTGGCCAAACGGAGAGGGGCCCCGCAGAGGGGGGCATTGCCCATCCCATGTCAGTGAGGGGGCAGCAGGGGTGCTCCCCACAGCAGTCCTGCCGCGGCCTTCCCTCCTGGCCTGGCCCTGGGTCAGGACAGAGCTCGGGACTGGCATCCTCCCCAAGGTTACCAGCACCCCTACCTCCAGGGTAACTTCTCAGCCTACTTACTAAGTAGGAAGGAACCTGGGCAGAAATTTCCTTTTTCAAACTAGATTTTCACCTGAGGTGTCAACCAGATGTCACCTGTGCTTAAAACTCCCAAGTGCAAGGCTACCAAGTGGCACAGTGTAAGCTCGGTGCCGTTCTAGGCCCAGAGGAGTTGGGAAGCCACCTACTGTGTTCGCCCCAGGGCTGCCTGGGAAAGGCCCGCAGTCAGCGCCAGCCTTGAGTTCTGGTTGTCTCCCTCTGGCCCTGGCAGCTCAAGCAATTCTGGCAGCAGGAGGGCTGTACCATGGAGGACAGGCACCTTCAAAACCAGCCTTGACTGTGGCCTGGTCATGGGATTAAAAAATGTGTATGTAGTGGCAGGGAGGGACGGGGAAATTCATTAATATAGAATATGTATTAAGCGGTATATATTAAAATCATTAACAGTATATAGTCCCATGGTAGCTCCAGCCCCTCAACACATGCTCAGGTGGTGTGGCCAGCCCTTTGCCTTGGTCCAGCCTCACTCATGGGGGCAAGGAAGGGACAGCTTGCTCCCTCTCTCCAGGCCCTTGGCCAGCAGCTTCTTGAGGCTGTCCCCAGCACGCTGCAGTCAGCCCACAGCAGGCAGCCCCCGCAGTCACCAGTGCACACTAGCCCTGCTGTCACTGGGCTGGGGTCTTGGCCTCGCTGCTGTCCCCCTGGCTGGGCTTTGGCTTTAGCAGGATGAATCTGTTGAGGAGGTCCGTTTCTGAGCTGGCCTGGGCTGCCCCATACCCCTCACCTGTGGACACAGAGGTAGGCTCAGGACGCAAGTCCAGGTCAAAAGACCTCTGCCCCGAAGGCCTTGTCTTCCACAGAGCCTCATGGCGGGCGAGTGTGGGGCACTGCAGCGACTCACCGGCATAGCTGGAGGCCTCAGCAATATTCTGGGAGCCCGTGATGTGGTGCCAGTAGGCACTGCGGGGCAGCATGGTAGTGGGCGTGCAGGGGTAGGAGTAATGTTCTGTGCCCTTGTTCAGCAGCTGTGGGGCAGAGAAGGGGGACCCTCCCATTAGCTTTGGTGGCAGTGGCTTGTCCCCAGGCAGTCAGCCCAAGACCCTGCCTGCCTCTACTGTGTAAACACTAAGTGGAGACACCTGGCAGCCCCCCCCCCACCCTCCCCTGTACCCTGGACTGAGACCCACTGCCTCACCCTCACATTCTTCTCCATTTCTAGCAGGACCCGCTTGTGTTGCTCGGCGATGGCCAGGGTGGCACTGTGGACCCGCTGGTAAATCTGTTCCCCTTCCTGCGTCTGGAAGGTGTAGAGCCCTTCCCCAGCGTCACACATCCTGGGGACAGAAGTGGCATGGAGGGCAAGGTGGTGGGGGCCATGCACGTGCTTGGTTGGGCTCTCCTGTACCCCAGGCCCTCTTGGGAACAGGGCTGTCCCCCCGAACATGCTGGGCATTTCTGATGTGTCAGGTGCTGATCTAAATGCTTTACAAGAATTAACCCATTCAGTTTTCACCACCCCGCTCTGGTCTGTGAGCACTATTACAGTTTCCCCATTATTAGTTTCTGCAAACCACTTTACAGATGAGGAAACTGAGGCATTCGGAAGGTAAGTAACATGACCAAGGTTATACAGAGGATTATATGGGATCCAAGTTCAGTCAAGCTGGCTCCAGAGGTCATTCAATCTTCACCATAATTCCGTGAGGTCAGGTCCATTTCTTATCCCCTACGTAACACATGAGGAAATTTGAGACTCGGGCCCACAGTCCCAGAGCTAGTAAGTACCAGTGCCCGCATTTGACAAGCAGTTTGACTTGGTAAACAGCCTCCCTTCACCTGCCTTCGGTAAGCCTCAGTTTCATCATCTGTGAAATGGGAACATTACCTTCCCTTTTGGATTGCTATGCCGATAAATTAAGCTCCCAGCACAATGCCTGACACAGTGAAGAGCAGCCACCATGATGACCATGGTGGGACAGGGAGAGGAGGCCAGAGGGTCTTACCGGCCAGCCTCAAAGGTAAAGCGTGTGGCGTCCCGGCCGTAGCGGCGCAGTGAGCAGAGGGGCCATGAGACGAGCTTCACGCGGGGGTTGTGTATGTCCCAGAGGTAGATGTTCTCGTGGGTGATCTGCAGCTTGCACTCGCCATACACATCCAGGTTGGGGCCGGGCAGCAGGAAGACGTTGAAGCGATCTGGGGTGGGAGACAGCGGGCCTGGAGCTTCCCGTGGGGAGGCCTCCTGCCTTCCGTCCTCCCCACCCCGCCCCTCTCCTTAGCCTCCCCGCTCCCCAGTGCCAGTGCCAGGCCTCACCTGTCTGCTCACACTGCACCCCTGGGGCCAGGAGGTCCGGCTCTCCCAGACTGATGTCGTTGAGCCGCGACCCCAGACACTCCACGGACAGCGTCTTGTACCACTCCTCTGCCTCCAGCTCTGGAGAAAACGGCACCTCATCATGCTGCCAGCTCAGGGTCCCCCAACAGCCCACCCCACCTTCCTCAGCCTGAGTTACCCCACCATGCAAGGCAGGGAGGGCAAGGCCAGGGGACTCTGCCTGCCTGCCCCGCTTCATCCTGGGGGCCTGCTGCCTCAAACAAAGGCACCCCCACCCTCACCCTCACCCATCACATCGGCCAGGGCTAGCCGTGCTCTGCCTCCTGACTGGACCACTGGACCATGACTGGCCCGGGGGAGGCCGGATGGAGGTCTGCAGCCCCAGCTCCTCACCTGAGTCGCAGGTGAAGGTACGGGCTGAGTCATCAGTGAATATGATGGCCACCGCCTGCCTCTTGGTCTCCTTGGGGAGCCTCGTGACACACTTCACATTGCTGATCTCGGTCACCTGGGACAGCATCCACAAGGGACTCAGTCAGGCCAGAGCACCACCCTCGCATCCCCCACAGTTCCGCCACAGTACCCCGGCAGGGTACTCTTGAACCTCTGGACTCTTAAATCATCATTGCTTACAGGTTAGGGGAGCTAGGGCCCAGGCCCCCTAACCTTGGGGCAGCCTCGGAGGCACACTGACTTCTCATCCGGATACTTCTCCAGCCGCTGGGGCCCCTTGCTGGAGGACTTCCGGAACACCAGCCAGCACCTGCGGTAGATCTGGGGGGCAAGATGACAAGGGAGTCAGACTTCTCAGGACCATTCCCACCCAACGTGACCCTGCAGTTACCCCTGCCTACGGCGGGGGGCAGTGCCACACAGCCTTCCCAGGAGCCCCAGCTCAGGAGAAAACCTGGGGACAGCTGGCAGCAGCATGCCACACCCCTAGGGATGAGATCCCGTCCCCAAATTGGAACCATGAGGGTCCACGTATACGCAGATTTTTTTCAATAAATAGTCGACCTTCTATCTCCCCAGGTTTTTCAGGATTTTTGATCTGTGGTTGGGGGTCTGTGGCTGTGGAAGGCTGACTTTAGGTACTGTTCTAAGCCATTTTATATAAGGGCCTTGAGCACCCGCGGATTTTGGCATCTGCGGGGATCCTGGATCCAATCTCCCACAGATCCTGGAGGGACACCTGGGGAGTCAAAGTTATACACGGATTTTCTACTGTGTGGGGGATGGGGGTTTGCTCTCCTAACCCCCACATTGTTCAAGGGTCAACTGTAATATAAATAGCCAACATTTACTGAGTGCTTCTCATTTGTACTTTTTGTCAGCGCTCTACACAGTCTCAGAGTCACTCTTGAGGTCGGTTCTGCTATCTCGACTTTATAGATAAGGAAACTGAGGCACCACAAAGTTAAGTAACAGCTAACAAATGGTATTTAAAACAGGCTGTCTAGATCCAGAGCCAATATGCAGAGCCCAATGCACACTACATTCTGCCCAAGGCCCCAGCAGCACCAGTCACAACAGCGGGAGCGTGCTAGGGACAGGTATTAGACCCTTGCCCGCCCCCGGCCTGCACATCATCACAGCCCTTGTTCTCAGAGCTGGGGGAGGGCTTGATGTGGGCAACACCCCTTATCTCCAGGAGCTTTCACTCACCCACTCTCTTCATTCTTAACCAATGCTGGGGTGTAGGAGGCCAGGGTTAGTTCCCTGTTCCAGTTGGGAAGCCAGAGGCTCTCAGAGGTCAAGGGGCAGGGCTAAGAACCTGGGGTTCCTGGGGTTACCCCGGAGCACAGCATCTTCCCTGGCAAGGTTCCCTCCTTGTCCAATCACCAACAATGACCCTGTGCCTAAAACCACACAGATTCTCTGTAGCTTCTTGGACTCCTCCCAAGGGTCAAGGAGCCAGGGAGGAGGGAGCAGACCATTTTCTACGGCTACCAGGGGCATCCTGGCTGGTCAGACACCTTGAGGAGTGGACCCAGCCACTTCCCTGCATTGCTTACTCTCCTTCCTCGGCCCCTGCCCCCCTGCTTCTGGCTCTCTTCCAGCCCAGAGTCTGGCTGTGCTGTACCTACTCATTCAGTGGGCACTCTAGAATCCAGTGGACCCCATTCTCCAGGAATCTCTGGAATCTCTCACAGGCAAAGAGGGAGACTAACGAGTGGCCTAGAGCAGAAGAGGTGAGGGGCCCTCTGGGCCATAGCCCCAAGCCCCTGCCTCCTCTCCAGCCGTTCTGCCATGCGAGCACCAGGACCTCAGCAGGCAGAGGCCCAGCGTACAGGGAACGTAGACAGCCCCATCCCAAGAAGCCAGAGTCATGCCGTTTCTGGCTCCTGTCTAGAACCCTAGGAGGCATGTCTGCCCCTGCACCCATGATCCTGGCTCAGCCCCTGGCTTATCCACCTATATCACAGCAGGCCTCAGCTTTTAGCTGGGAGCTGCTTTAGGGCAAAGACTGTATTTTATTCTCAGAATCCTTACTCACATCCTGGTAGCCTCCTTAACAGAGCTCTGAATGACCATATGAAGAGAGTGAATGAATGGATGCATGCATGACCCAGATATACCCCACCAGGTTGGGCTCCATGCAGCCTGCAGCGTCAGGGGCAAAAGGCATGGGGGCCTGAGCCCCCTGGTTGCCTGGTTACAGACACACACACACACACACACACACGCACGCACGCACGCACGCACACACACGCGCGCACGCGCGCAGCCCCAGGGAACCACTGTGCTCACAGCTCTCCTTCCTCACACACATGTACACACACTCACGCACACACACGCACACACTCACACGCGCGCACACACGCACATACACACTCACTCACTCACACACACTCGCACACTCACACACACTCACACACACACTCGCGCACACACATGCACTCACACACACGCGCGCGCGCACACACACACACTCACACGTTCACACACACACGCGCACGCGCACACACACACACACACACACACACACACACGCACGCACGCGGCCCCAGGGAGCCACTGTGCTCACAGCTCTCCTTCCTCACGTCTCACAGGTCTTTGATCAGGCTTCAGAAACACTGCCACAGCTCTGCCTCAGGAAGAAGGCCCTGGCAGGTGGGGGGGGGGGTCCCGGTCTCTTTCAGCCCCTCCCCGCTCCCCTTTCTGGGCTGAGACAAGGCAGTCTGGCCGCTCTGGGGGTGACCACAGCCCCTCACACCAGGTCTGCATGGGGGAGCTGAATTCCAAGTGGAGGGGCACCCCTCTCCCGGCTGTGCCCACCTTGGGTTCCCAGTCTCTTGGAACACGGCTGATACTGAGCCCAGTCGCTGCCCCAAGCGGCTTGCCTTCTGGGTAAGCTTTGTCCTGGACAGGGCCTCAGCCCAGCTGGTCCCTGGGGACCTGCTAGGTCGGGGCCCACAGGAACGAGGAACCATACTAGAAGCTGAGCCCCTACCCACTCGGCCTCCCCACCTCAGCCTCATCCATCCCTCTCTCAGGATAAGAACAGAGCGGCTGATCGCCACCAGGGCCCAGTCTCCTGGGCTGGGGCCCAGGCTGGGACAAAATCCAAATTCAGGTAAGACTGCAGACATGCCCACCTGCTCAGCTGCTGCCTCCTGCTGGACAGACACACCCTCACAGGCCGCCAGGCAGGAGGGCAGCCCCTCTCCAAGGCCAGGGCTGCTCTGTCCACTGCTCTGTCCAGTACCCAGGCCGAGGAGCTGGTATGGAGCCCTGCTCCTCCCCCATCCCACTCAGGCAGAGCGCCAGGAAGCCTTGAGCAGTCTATCCCATCCCCACCCCCATCAAGGCCATGGGGGAGTGGGGAAAGGAGGGACCAGAGACCAGGGTAAAACACTAGGCTTGGGCCACCTCAGTCACCGGCGTTTCCTTCCGACTGGAGAAGGGACAGCTGCCAGGGTCCTCACTGGAGGTGGGGAGGGTCAGCAGAGAAATAGGGGCAGCTCCTGGTCAACCCCGATCATTACGTTGGCCCCTGGGGCCCCTGCTCATGCCTTCTGGGGGGGTCTTCACCAGTAGGGAGTGCGGGAGGTGGCACCCCCAGGTGTGTCTGAGACTTTATCTCCATGGACCCTCCAAGCCCCAGCTCCAGGCCAAGCACTGAGCGCAGAGGTAGCAACCTGGAGGAAAGTGGCCCATCCCAGAGCCATGGGCCCCAAGTTCTCATTCAGAAACCACATAAACATCAGCCACTACACCTCTCACACCATCGCCAGCCCTCACAACCAGACACTCTCCTTTCCAAACACTGCTTTACCGGTAAAAGCAACCAAAGGTAAACAAATACATAAATACCTGTACACAGAACGCAACAGGAAGCAGGGCGGGGAGGAGGGTACTTAGAAGAAAAGAGGCCAGGAGAGGGGAGGGGACAAACAGGGAGGCAGAGCGGGGAAGTGAGACGCTGGTCTCAGCTCAAACACAGCCTGGCATTTCCAGTGCTCCTGGCCCCTGCCGCTGCCCTGGCGACAACTTCAACAATAGCTGGGGAGCTGCCTGCCCATCGGCTGCCACCGCTGGCCCAGCCACTGGGATGCCAGCCAGTCCTGCTAGGGCGGGGGCTGCAGCAGGCAGAGTGGGGCCCAGGCACATGCTGGGTAGCCCGCTGGCCAGAAGCCTCCGGACCACAAATGCACGGTGCGGAGCTCAGGCGGGCAGCTGTGTGCCCGCCCCACCAGGTTCCAGACCAAGTTCTCCGAGCCTGTCCCTGGGCAGGGCCCTGGGGGGGTGGCTCACCCCAAGCTTCCTGCTCTTCATCTTCACGTAGCCTTGCTTGACGATGTCGTTGAAATTGGTCGCCATGGTTCCCCCACCTTCTCTTGGGTGCCGGGTACGGCCAAGGCGAAGGGAGGAATGCCCAGGTGGCCTCAGTTTCCGGCTCCTGCGATCACCTGTTCGAGACGCTCCTTCTGGGTTTCCGCACACAGCACGCAGCCGGGCCGCTGCTCACTTCGCCCGCCTCAGCATTGTTCTAGCAGCTCCTTCGCCCGGCGCCTGCTGGAAATAAAAATGACAGGGAGATTAGACAGTGACATCTTTCTCTTCCCCTGGCTGTCTCGCTCTTTTTTTCCTTCCTCTTCCCACACTCCTCCCTCGCAGCCTCCCTCCTCCCGCCCTTCTTCCTTCCCTTCCCTCCCCACCCCTGGACGACAGAACCATTCAGGAAAACCGAGGTGGAGGCGGCGAGGAGGAAAATGGTCCAGCCCAGTCCCCTCCCTCACGGCTGGGGCGAGGAGTTAACCCCTTCCTGGGAGGACTGGCGCTGACTCTGCGGTGGAGGTGGGGGCAGAGGAAGAGGTGGCGGGAGCTGATGTCCTGCCCTAAATGCTGGTACAACTTTGGGGCAGACTTAGGGCAACTTGTCCCCTGCAAGTGCAGGAGCCCCACGGGAGAGCACTCCCCAGAGATGGAGGGGTTCCCCAGGAGGCAGCACAGAGTCTGGTGTCTGAGTGAACTCCATGTTCCCTGAGGTGAAGGAAGATGGCCTCCTCAGTCTCTCAGCAGACCCCCAAATCCCTCTGCCCCACCCCATCCTACACCTGGTTCTCTCCAGCTCCAGGCAGGAAGCTGAGAGTCATCACCTCCAGCCCACTCAGGCCCTGCTCCCAACCCCTGGGACTCTTCAGGGTTTCCTCTGGGTGTTGCTTCCTAGGTGGGAGGGCAGAGTCCAGCAGGGTGGGCCCCCAGATAAGCCTGAGGAATGTGCTGGGCTGCCTAGAGGTGGCTACCGTGGAAGCGGAACCCTCGCCCAGGGCCTGGTGCTGGGAAGACCGGGCTGGTCTGTGAGGGCGCTGGCTCTGGCCAGGCCATGCAGGGCTCCCATGTCCTGAGTACAGGCAGAAGTTAATTACAGAAGCTGGGTCTGGAGCAGAGGACGCAGAGAGATGACAGTGAGAAGCACCAAGGGAAGTCAATATGGGGCAGGAAATGGGGGTGCCTGCAGGGGCCACTCAAAACCAGAGACTGAATCAACAGATACGACTCAGGAGGGTCTCCGTGACAACCCAGTCCAACACCCATTTTACAGATGGGAAAGGAAAGTTGCCCGGCGAGGATAAGTGGCATGGGTAAGGTCACAACAACAGCCAGAAACAGATGAGAGGTTCCGGAGTAGGTGACGGGAGCAGGCCTGGGGGTGGAATGTCCTGCAGCCATCGTTGGCAGCCTGCCACCATCTAAGCTCTTTCTACCATCCAGGCTCACGGGCAGGGCTGTGCCAGGAACATGGCCCCCCATGTCTCTGGGGTCACCGGGTGGAAATGGAGCAGCATTTCTGGGGTCAGCTGGGCATCTGTGCTGCCAGGACAGAGCCCTGAGGCAGGCATGCTGTTGAATCTGCCAGCAGCTTGGCATTAATTAATCTCATGGAAGCCTGTGTGTTGAATCCCTAACAAGGAACAGATGGGACTGCCCCAGTGGGCACATGCAAACAAGGAGAGGCAGAGAGGGTAATGCTCCCCTATCCCACTTGTACCCTGAAGGCCTCTTCACCACCCCCTCAGCTGCCTCCCTGCCCATTTACTCCCTCTATCCCAGGCCCCTGGGGTTCAAGACCTTCCCAAGTGGGACACACAAGTGGTCTCCTTTCCTCCTGTAAAGTCTGGGGTCCCTTCAACAACCCAGCCACACCCAGGCTCTGGCAGTCAGAGAGGTAAAGTTTCCCAGTTCCATCTCTACCGCCTGCCCCTGGGGCTGCCTTGCCCCCACAGCAAGGACTACTTCCAGAAAACTCTCTCCCAAGATGACAGCAGGCTGGCCACCGGCTGTGGGTCCAGAGCAGGAAAGACCCCTCTCAGAATACACCTACAAGAAAACACGAGGCCCCAGGGTTCACTCAAGGCAGCCCAGGATGGGGCACAGCCGGGAAAGTGAATTCAGCTGGCCAGGTGGTTTGGGCAAGCCACTTAACAGCTCTGTGCCTCAGTTTCCCCATCAGTAAAAAAAAAAAAAAGGGGGGGGGGTGAATTTACCTACTTTGAATGAGAAAATAAATCCATGAGGCAACCTGCCTGCCCGCTTTGGAACCAGAGCTTCTGACTCAAAAACAAGGGCTGTTTTTACTTCAAGAGCTGCTGCCCAGCCCAGGGCTGTGAAACCACCATCATGCAACCATCATCCACCGGCCCAACGCAGGCCTCTCCTTCCTGGATCCACCCGTTACCTTCCCAGCGGCGCGCCCCAGTGACTGTGGCCACCAAGCTCTCAGGAGCACTCTTGCCATGTCTGTCCCTGGGCCCACACCCCGTCCCATCCCTCAGACCCTAAACCAGCCCCACAGACATAAACCAGCAGAAGAGCAACCTTCCATGAGAAACCTGGGTGACAAAGGGCCTGGCAGCTCACTCTGGCCCCATGTCACAGGGAGTCCTGGCCACACTCAGCCCCTAATGATGTTAAGAGCAAGACCCAGCCTGGGACCCAAAATGGTACAGCAAAGGGGGAGCTGGGGAGGGAGGGAGGCAGGGAGAGGAAAGGGCCCATGGACAGACCACACATTTGACTGGCAGTGGGATCAGGTGTTTGCAGGGAGGAGAATCCAGACCCAACCCAGCCCCCAGAAGGCCTGCACTGTGTTAAGCTAGAGAGGGGGCCCCAGGCTGAGTCTGGGTGGGCCCAATGGGGCATAGAGGTCAGAAACTGGGCTGAGGCAGCCCCAGCTCTGCCATCCATAGGGGTTACTTCCCACGTGGCTCCTGAGCCAGCGCCAGCTCTAGCTTCTCAGTAGCCTGCAGCAGGGAAGAGGCCCCACTAATTCAAGAGGACCTGATCTCAGCTCTGAACACCCAGAGAAACTAAGCAGGGTGCCCAGCGGCCCCCTCAATACTGCAGGGGGGAGCAAGAGCCCTCCATTTCTCCTTCCAGCTTGGCATCCACACAGCTGGCTGCTCAGCCAGAGACAGTACCCGCCCTGGGCCAGGCCACCGTGAACTCCTTCACAGAGAGATCAGGGCTGAAGGGCTCCTCTCCTCAGATAGGGCAGGTGTCCTGTGGGGAGGGGCAGGGGGACTCCCTGGTGCCTAGTAGAGGGGAGGGGTGGAACCCACCTGCCCCATGGGGCAGCCACCCTAAGCACTCCCTCTCTGCACCTGGATTCTGCCTAGAGGCTTTGGCTCCGGAACAAACGCTACTTGCTGCTGTTGGCAACCAATGACTGAGCAGGAGCGGCTGCCTGCCCGGCTGGGCCTCCCCACCCCATGACAGATCGGATCTTATCAGGGCTTCAGGGACAGCCCTACCTGGACACTGGCTCCCTGTTGTCTCACTGTCTCCACCCAATACAGAAGATCCTATCAGTAGGATCCTAGCCAACACCAGGGACATTTCCTGTCACCTGTGGTCTGGCCCTCTTTCCCCTAGCTTGATTGCTATCAGGACCAGGAGGGGGTCCTCACCACATCCAGCCCCCCATTCCCACCTCCCCTCCAAGCAAATCCCCACAAAGAGCCACCCCCTGAAACCTGCAGGTCTCATCCAAGGTGGGTGGCAAAGAGATCAAATACCAAACTGGGCAGAGGAACGGTGGGAGGAGGGGACATCTGAACAGCCCCAGTACCCTGGGCCCTTAAGTCAGGAAAGCAGTGCTGTGCCATCCACCACTACCACTGTGCTCTCTCCTGGTCCCCGCCCACCCCTCTGGCCTTGTCTCCCCATGCTCTCAGTACGGCCTTGCTTCTTTCACGACAAGCCTAACTCCTTCCCACGCAGGACCACTGCTGTTGTGATCCACCTACAACACTGTTCCCTCAGCTGGTCCCAAGGTTCATTCTGCTGCTTCATTCAGGTCTCAGCTCGAAGGTCACCTCCTCAGAGAGGCCTTCCCGGTCCACCCTGGCCAAAGGAGCCCCACCAGTCAGTCTCTATTAGATCGTTTCACTGTCTTCATCACAGGCATCACTGTAGGATTTTCTTGTTCCTTCATCAGTTCATCTGTTGCTTGGCTGCTCACTGTCTCCTAGAATGCCCTAGAATATCAGCTTCCTGGTGCTAGGCTTTGTCTAGCTAACAGCTCCATTCCCACACCTAGAATGGTGCAGAGTGGGTGCTGGGTGCGCGACTGAAAACATGCTCTCCAGGATTTGTCCTCGTCCTTTCTCCCACGACCACCAGTATCCCACCAGTATCCGCCTGGCCAGACCCAGCTCAACTTCCAGGTGTGTGTGAGCAGAGGCGGGCTGCCACCTCCTTGGGTCCCAGTGCTTTCCCAGTGCTATCTGTCATGCAGACAAACTGGTGTTCCTGGAGAACCAGCCGGGACCAGACCCACTGTTTGGTTCAAAGCTGCCTCGAGGGAAGAAGCAATGCTGACACTTTGTCCAGGCCTAGCTGGGCGGCCCCACCTTGACCAGGGTTGTTGGGTGAGGTCATGCCCAGCCCTGCTGCCCTGCCCAGGAAGAAAGGGCTGGAAGTAGCCAGCTTCCAGGAACAGAGAGGCAAGCAACAGAGAGGCGAGAGGGGGCACAGCTCCTGGGACCCATCCTGGGTGGGGATAAGAACGGCCTGCACTGGAGCCACATCCCTTTGAAAGGAGCAAGAAAAGAATAGGCACTAAACAAGCCCAGCCTTGCATGAGCTGCTGTGATCCTGCGACGCCCGCCCCTCACTGCCCTTGATTTTTAGACCCCCTACAACCCCAGACCCTCCATCAAAGTGTCCTGGCAACTGCTGTGCACCTGCGGTTTGGGACAGGCAGGCTGCACAGAGGTGTGCTCTGCCCCACATCACCCAGGTGTCCAAACTCCACTCCTGCCCCTCTGCGGTGACAGGAAGCATTTAACTGGAGGCAGGGCTTTGGGGGCCTTGGGGGAGAAGCTGGACAGGACCCCAGGGCCAGGGGAGAAAGGTTCAGGATGGGAGGCAGCTGGCCGTGAGTTTAAGTTGTAGGGTGGGAGCCATATGCGGGGGGTGGGAGGGAGCTGGGGTAGAGAACAGTCTCTTGGAAATTGGAAGAGCTGAGAGGAGGAAAATGGGGGCTGCAATGGGCTGCGTTACGTCCCTTCAGGATGGCAGGCCCAGGGCACGGAGCACAGGGGCCTGGGCTTCTCTGGTGGGTATGTGTAGGGTAGTAGTGAGGTCAGGCCCGGGAACAGGGCTCCCCTGCAGAGGAAAACTGGGGGTAGATGGAGCTCAGAGGATAGTTTCAGGGGCCTGGGTTAGCTTTGCGGGATGGGTCCCCAGGGTCCCCCAGAGGAAGGACCCGTGGGCTTGGAGAGTTCTCAGGTTGGAGTCGCCGAGGGTCTCGTGGGCTCGGCCTAGGACCCCTCCCCACCTCGCGGCCCATAGTTACCTGGGCGCCGCGGCCCGGGCCGGGGGCGCTTGCTGGGCAGGCGGCGGGCCAGGCTCATGTCCTCGTCGCAGCGCGGCCGGCGGAGGCGGCGGTGGCGGAGGCGGCGGTGGCGGTGGCGGCGGTCGCGGCGGCGGCGCCGAACTCCGGGCGGAGACAGCGAGGTAGGCGCGGCTGCCGGGCTCCGGCTCCAGCAGGGACTGGGGTGCGCTCCCCTTTCCACCCCGCCCCGCCCCGCCCGCACGGCCTGTGGACGGACGGCCCCCCGCCGTATTCCTCCGAGCCGCGGGACACGCGCCGCCTCCGGACCTCCGCCAGGGCGCCTCCGCGGCCCCTCCAGGTACCGCGGCTCAGCCCCACCGCCCTTCCTTGGGCCCCAAATCCCAATCTCACATTTCCTCTCAGCCCCTGAAAGTTGAACCCCACATCAGCTTCCAGTCCCCAATCTCAACCCCCTGACTTCTTTAGGACACACACACACACACACACACACACACACACACATTTCTGCCTTGTCCCCTACAGGACTGCCTGGGATCCACAGCCCAGCCTCCGCATGGACCCCCAGAGATTGCCTTAGCACCCCCCCCAACACACACACACACACACACACACACCCGGTGGTAGCGCATCAGCGCCTCTATTCCAGAGGTCAGCTCTCCTAGCGGTCTGCTACTCTCTTCTTCCCTCCCCTGGCCTCCCCATCCTCAAAACACCCAGAACTTCCATTTTGTGCTCCCCTGAGGATGCCTTCAAGTCCAAACCCCATTCCCCTTGGTCACTCCCAGCACACACTGTCACCTCACTGTTCCTCAGGCCCCTGCAGGTATTGGGGGCGCTGCCCTGCTGGAATGGCACACCGTGGACCGCCTCAGTGGTGCCAGGCAGGGATGGGAAAGGCCCCTAGGGCCTCCCTTGGGGAGGAACTGCCTCGCCTCTCTTACACCAGTGGTCCTCAAAGTGGGGTCCCTGGGCCAGAGGCTTCAGCATCACCTTGGAATTTGTTCGAAATGCAGACTCTCTGCCCTACCCCAGACCCATGAAATCAGACTCGGGGAGTAGTGCCCAGAAATTTTGTTTTAACAAACCCCCAGGTGATTCTGATGCCCACTAACCACTGCTTTAGACTAAATATACGGGGGAAACACCCATTGTCCAGGTTTCTCAGAGGGACAGGCCTGATGCATCAAGGGCCCGAGAACCTCAGCACTCACCCATGGAGTCCAGGCCCCTGCTTCCAAGATCCTGGGCCTTGGCCTTGCCCAGGGAATTTCTTAGGAGGCTGCTTCTCTTTCCCTGAAAATTTCCCTGGATGTCACTGTGGTGACTGTGACCACCAAGGGAGCCCCAGGGACTCCCAGGGGTCTCCCGCCCTGGGCCCGAGCTAACCAGCCCCAGACTGCCAGGGGAGGAGGTAGCCGCCCCAGGCCCTGCTGGCCAAGCTGGCCTGGGCCTCGACCTCCTGACCTCCCCATGCATCTTCTAAACTTGACCCCACCTGCTTTGCTTCAAACCACAGCCCATAAAGCCCCCAGCACTTGATCCATCACAGCAAACTGTTTTCACCACCAGAAACCTCTGGAGGAGTTTGGCCAACCGAAAAAAAAGAAGAAAAAAAAATGTGTTCTCAGTACAAACTAATCTTCCCTAGAGTGAGGTTTCCCAAACTTCTTCATGCTCTCATCCTCATATTATTACCCAATCCACTCTCCCTCTGCGCTATAGTCACCTAAATATTTTTTTAAATGAAACTTTTTATTTTGAGATATTTGTAGATTCCCATGGAGTTATAAGATATAATAGAGAGATTCCTTGTCCCTTTTCCAGTTCTTCCAATGGTAACATCTTGCAAAACTAGAGTACAATATCCCAGCCCAGATATTGACATGGAAACAGACAACATATTGAACATTTCCATCACCACAAAGAGCCCTCCTGTTGCCCTTTTATATCCATACCCACTGCCCTCCCACTCTCACCCCTCCTTAACCCCTGGCAACCACTAATCAGTTCTCCATTTTATACTTTGGTCATTTATAACTTTTATTTGGTCATTGATAACATTTTCCAGAATGTTGTGCAAATGGAATCATAAGTATGTAATCTTTGAGGTTTGGCTTTTTTTTTTCACTCAGCATAATTCTTTGGAGGTTCATCTGAGGTGCTGCATGTATCAGTAGCTCATTCCTTTCTTGACAAGAAGTATTCCATGGTATGGATGTACCACAATTTGTTTATTTGTACATCAGTTGAAGGATATCTGGGTTGTTTCCAGTTTGGGGCTATTATGAGTAAAGCTGCTATAAACATTCATGTACAGGTTTTTATGTGAACATAAGTCTTGATCGCTCTGGGGTAAATGCCTAGGAGTACAATTATTGGGTCATATGGTAATTGCATGTTTAGTTTAAAAACTGCCAAACTATTCTCCAGAGTGGCTGTACCTTTTCATATTCCCACCAGCAATGAATGAGTGATATAGTTTCTTCACATCCTCGCCAGTAATTGTTGTCACTATTTTTTTTTTTTAGCCATTTTGATAAGTATGTAGTGATATTTCATAGTGGTTTCAACTTGCAGTTCCCTAATGGCTAATGTTGAACATTTTTTTCATGTTCTAATTTGCCATCTGTGTGTCTTCTTCAGGGAAATGTTTCTTTATGTCTTTTGCCCATGTCTTAATTTGATTATTTGCTTTTTAACTGTTGAGTGTTGAGAGTTCTTTATATAGTCTAGATACTAGTCGTTTTTCAGCCGTGTGGTTTACAAATATTTTTTCTCAGTCTATAGCTTGTCTTTTCATCCAACTAACAAGTTCTTTCACAAAGCAAAAGCGTTTCATTTCAATGAAGTCCAAATTATCAATTTTTCGTTTTATGAATTATGCTTTCAGTGCCAAGTGTAAGAACGCTCTGCCTAGCCCTCTATGCTAAAGATTTTCTCCCATGTTTTATTATAAAAGGTCTATAGTTGTATGCTTTCCATTGAAGTCTGTGATCCATTTTGAGTTAAATTTTGTTGGAGGTGTGAGACTTAGGTTGATGTTGTGTTTTGTTTGCCTGTGGATGCCCCATTGTTCCAGCACCACTTGTTGGAAAGGCTCTCTTCTTCCATTGAATTGCTTTTGCAACATAGTAAAAAGTCAGTTGGACCTATGTTAGGTTTTTTGTTCTGTTCCATTGATCTGTGATTGTCTGCTAATAGCACACAATCTTGATTACTGTAGCTATATATAAGTCATGAAATCAGGCAAACGGATCCCTCCTACCTTATTCTTTTTTTGTTAAGATTTTTCTTGGAGAGTTGGGGGAGGGAAACAGTGTCGGGGAATCGGGGAAAGAGACAAGTTGCTGCCCTTTTGTTCTTCAGTCTAGTTGTGGAGGATGTTGCTTCACTGGCCCATGTTGGTATTGTCATTGCGCTCTTCCCGGAGCTGGGGTAGAGAACAGTCTCTTGGAAATTG
>NW_017731829.1:1397594-1438413 GCF_001890085.2 Hipposideros armiger
CAGCCCTTGCTGCAGTGGGTTGCCATGGGCTACTGTGTGTAGCCAGCAGCCAGCGTGAGCGGCCAGCAGCCGCCAGGAGCGGCCGTCCAGAAGCCAGCGACTGATCTGCCTCGCCAGGGAAGAGCGCAATGATAGTGCCAACTCGAGCCAGTGAAGCAATGTCCTCCACAACTAGACTGAAGAACAAAAGGACAGTAACTTGTCTGTTCCCCTTCCCCCAATCCCCCAATAAAAATCTTTAAAAAAATAAATAAATAAAATTTTTGTAGGTTTATCTTGTACTTTGCAACCTTGCTGAACTCACTTGTTAGTTATAAGTTTGGATTTTGGGGGGTAGATTTGAGGTTTTCTACATAGATAACCATGTCATCGCACATAGAGACAGTTTTATTTCTTCCTTTCCTATCTGTATGTTTTTTATTTCCTTTTCTTGCCTTATTGCACTGGCTAGAACTTTCAGCATGTGTTAAATAAGAGTAGTGAGAACTGACATACTTGCCTTGTTCTTGATCACAGGGAAAAAACATTCAATTTCTGAGTGGAGTATTCTATAAATATCAGTTAGAGCCTGTTGATTGATGGTGTTGTTGAGATCTTTTGTATCTTTGCTTATTGTCTATCTAGTTGTTCTATCAATAGTTGAGAGAAGGATGTTGATGTCTTCAGCCATTATTGTGGATTTGTTCATTTCTCCTTTCAGTTCTATCAGTTTTTGTTTCACATATTTTGTAGTTCTGCAGTTTGGTGCATATATATTTAGGATTGCTATGTGTTCTTGGTAGATTGACCTTTTTACTATTATATATTGTCCCTCTCTGTCTCTAATTTTCTTTCTTCTGAAGTATAGTCACTCCTGCTCTCCCTTGATTAGTGCTTGCATGATATATCTTTTTCCATTCTTGAATTTTCAACCTGCTTATATCATTATATCTGAGGTGAGTCTTTTGGAGATAGCATGTAGCTTTTAATGTCCTGTTTTTAATCCAGTCTGTCAATTTCTATCTTTTAATTGGTGTATTTAGACAATTTACACTTAATATAATTATTGATATGATGGCGCTTTAATCTGCCATTTTATTTTTTCCTGTTTGTTCTGTTTTTCACTTCTGTGTTTTCTTTGTCCTGCCTTCCTGTGAGTTACTTAAACATTTCTTAGAATTCCATTTTGAGTCACCTATTGTGTTTTTGAATGCATCTCTTTATATAGTTTTTTAGTGGTTGCTCTAGGTAGTACATTATGTCTATATAACTTATTATAGTCTACTGCCATGATATTTTTGCCAGTTTGAGTGAAGCAGAGAAGTCTTACCTCCCTTTAGTTCCCTTTACCCTCCTCAATTTATAATATAGTTGTCTTTAAAATGTTCTCTATATACATTACAACCAGTGTAGTAACCTTTGCTTTAACTATCAAACATAATTTAGAAAATTTAAGAGAAGGAAAGCCTATTGTATTTAACCATATTTCTACTTACTACGTTCTTTCATTCCCCTTAATGTTTCAGGGTTCCTTCTTTTATCATTTCCTTTGTTTGGAGAATTTCTTTAGTTATTTTTTAGGGCAGGTATAAATTCTCTTAGTTTTCCTTCATCTAGATTTGCCCTTCATTCCTGAAGAACATTTTCACTGGGTATATAAGATTCTGCATTGACAGTTCTTTTCTTTCAGCAATATAGAAATATTGTTCCAATTCCTTTTGGCCTTCATGGTTTCTGATAAAAAGTCTACTGTTATTCAAATTGTTTCCCCCCTATATATAAGGTGTAATTTTTCTCTGGCTGCTTTCAGGATAATTTTATTTATCTTTAGTTCTCAGGAGTTTAATTATGATGTGTCTTGGAGTGGATTTCTTTGGGTTGTCTTCGTTGGAATTTATTCTGCTCCTTGAATCTGTACGTTTACATCCTTTACCAAATCTGGCAAGCGTTCAGCCATTATTTCAAGTACTTTTCCAGCCCTGCCCTCTTTCTGCACTCCTTCAGGATGACACAAATATTAGATTTTTTGTTTATAGTCTCACAAGTCCCTGAGGCTCTGTTCCTTTTTATTTTTTTCCAGTCTATTTTCTGTCTTGTTGTTCAAATATGGCAATTTCTATTGCTCCATCTTCCAGTTCACTGACTCTTTCCTCAGTTTCCTTTATTCTGCTGTTGAGACCACCCACTGAGCTATTTCCATTATTGTATTTTTCAGTGCTAAAATTTCCATTTGGTTCTCTTTATACCTTTGGTTTGTTTGCTGAGACTATTTTTTCATTTGTTTCAAGCTTATTTGTAATTGCTCATTGAAACTTTTTTTTTTTTAAAGATTTTTATTGGGGAATTGGGGGGATGGGAACAGCACTGGGGAATTGGGGGAAGGGGAACAGACAAGTTGCTGTCATTTTGTTCTTCAGTCTAGTTGTGGAGGACGTTGCTTCACTGGCCCAAGTTGGCACCATCATTGGGCTCTTCCCAGGTGAGGCAGATCAGTCGCCGGCTTCTGGACGGCCGCTCACTGCGGCTGCTGGCCGCTCACGCTGGCTGCTGGCTACATACGGTAGCCCATGGCAACCTACTGCCACAGGGGCTGCAGCCTACGCCGTCGCTGGCGACTCATGGCAGCCCAGCTCCAGGTTGAACTGTTGTTCAGCATCTTAGCTGTGGAGGGCGGTGTCACTGGCCCTCATATGTGGGGCCCTCTGGTGTCCCAAGCCAGTTCTCAACCATTGCGCCACTCGGCGGGTCCTCATCGAAACTTATTTTATCACGGCTGCTTTAAAATCTTTGTCAGAGAATTCTAACATCTCTGTTACCTCCATTTTGGAATCTATTGATTGACATTTTAAAAAATTTGGTTTGAGATCTTTCTGGTTCTTGATATGACTGGTTTTTCAAAACCTGGACATTTACATATTGTGAGACTCCAGGTCTTGTTTAAGTCTTCTGTTTTAGCTGGTGTAGTCTGATACTGCTCCAGCAGGGGAAGTGGGGGTACCACCTGATTATAGCCAGGTGGAGACAGACGACCAGGTTCTCTACTTGGCCTCTGTTGACACACAGTAGGGGAAGTGCTCTTTGTTCCTGTTGGGCAGGGGTGTTTTCTACTGACTTCACAATGGGATGGCCTCACTCCTGCTGGGTGGTGATGAAAGTCCTACATCTCTAGTGGACCTCCTCTGACACCCATGCTATAACAGTATTTCTCAAGCCCCAGCCACTTCATGATTTTTGCCAGATTCGCGCATCTCCTGTACTGTTATTTGCTCAATATCTTCCTTTAAATCACCTCATATTTTTCTATTTGCCTCAAGAACAAACTACGTAAATAAAATACCTTGAAAATAAAACAAATGATTACATATGTGCTGGCTAGCACTGCCTGCCTAAAAAGCTCTAAGATTTTTGTTAAAAAATAATTCAGCCAGTGTTAGAGAGGTGCTTAGCTCACCTGAGACTGTCTCGTTGACAATGGTCAGAGGGTAAAATGAAAAATTAGGAGGGAATCGCTTTCTCATAGTGTGCCCTGTGTCTTTAGGGCTGTTTTGTGGAGTGTGACCCACATCCATTCTATTGACCACACTGCTGTGAGTCCACACTTGGGGAAACACCATTCTAGCTTATTGAATCTTACCGTAGCAATCTAGAGTAGATATCACAATCCCCATTTCACAGATAGAAAAACTGAGGCCAGTAAGTAGAAGAATCTGTCCATGATGATGCAGCCATGCCAGGACTTGCAGAGGAGACAGTGGAGGTTCTATTTCTTGGGGTCTTGACATAACCTAGAAGGATGGGGATCCTAGTCCATGTCAGTCCCCCAGGGGGACTCCTGCAAGGTCCTCACTCCCCCCCCCCACTTCCCCCATCTGCTCTTGGGAAGAGGGCAGGCTTGACCAAGCCAGAGCCAGAGGAGTCCCCAGAATCCTGGGCAGCTATCAGATTGGTGAATTCTTTTCAATTGTTGGTGAAAGGCTAGCGTTTGTGAGAGCCCGGGCATCTCCACTACACAGGAGCACTGAAATCTAGGCCAGTTCACCAGTTAAGATGAGGCCCTGAACTGTCTTCCTCCCCCAGCTCAACAGTGACAGAAACCAGCCTCTCCAGGAAATTTCACATCAAAGGGACTGACCCTGAAGGGGGTGGAGAGGAAGGAGATGGGGCCCTCTTGCTCCCTCAGCTTCCTCCAAAGGCTATGGGAACAGGGAGATTTCCAATGGATGCAGAGAGCAGCTCTCAGGAGGAAGGCAACATTCTAGCCCCACCTCCCAGCACCTGGCTCTCTCCAGGCACTTCCTTCTGGGCTGCTGTGCCGAGTACATGTGCTAATAGCAGGCCTGGCAAGTGTTTGCTGGATAGGCATGCCAGCCAGCAGTGAAGGGAGGCCCAGCGCTTGGGCCAGCCTTCTCTCCCTTCCGGATTCATGGATTCATTCAATTAACATGTGAGCATCACTCTGTGTCAGGCACTGGGCACTAGGGACACAGTGGTCGACAAGAGCAGCCTGTGAGCCTTGAGTTCAGGGCCTAGTAAAAGTGACAGGCATTGATCTAAGAACTCCACAGTTGAAGGTGCAACTGTGAGAAGGGCAGAGAGGGACAGAAAGGGGCTACAAGGTGCTAGAAGAGATATGGGGAGACCTGACCTATCTGGGAAGGCTGACTGAGGAAGTGATTCTTAAGGTGAAAGCAAAAGGGTGAATTACCCAAGTGAAGAGGGGAGGGAGCATTCTGAGTTGGGGGAACTGCATGTGCAAAGGCCCTGTGGCAGAAGAGAGCCTGCTCTGTATAAGAGCTAAGGAGGAGGCCAGAGTGGCTAGCATGAAGAGGGAAGAGGGGAAGCAAGGTGCTCAGTAAGCCTGCCCATGAACAGTCTTGAAGGCCAGTTTAAGGGTTTGGTCTCCATCTTAAGAGTAATGGGGAGCTAATCAAGGGTTTTAAACAGGAAAGGGGATAGGATACAATTAGTATTTTGAAAAAAATCCCTCTGGCTATCCTTAAAGAATAAACAGAGGGCCTCAATGGAATTGTGGGGAGCAAGACAGGAAGTGAAGGCAAATCTTGCAGGACAGAGGTGGTGTGGCTTGGGTAGTGAGAGGGGTAGTAACGGGGACACATCTGAGAGATCCTCAGGAAGTCAAGTGTCCCTGACTCCTTGGTGATTGGCCACTGGGAGCCAGGAGAGTTGGGGACACGAAAGAAGAAAAACAATGACCCTGAGACTAACATTGTGGCATCAACTTTTCCACATGTATAGAGAAAAAGCCAAGCCCACGGTGTATACTATATTCAAATCTGAATTTTCACTCCCCTTCTTCTGTAAGAAGGTCGATTTTGCTGACTCTCCTGCATCCCCCTGGAGAAATGCGCTGTCATTGATTTAACCAACCCCAACCGCTGCCCGTTTAGCTGTCTCTATTTTTGCTTTGTAAACAATGCCACAATGAGCACTTGTGTGGCTAAATATTTGCACCCACACTTATATATTACGTGTGCTTACAGGCTTCCTTGGATAGCTTTCTAAGAGTGACTTCTCTGTTTTTGCTGCATTCTTCCAGGGTTCCCTGAGGGGGGTTTCTACCCCTCTGCCATCAGAGAATGTGCTTCGATGGATGAAACCTTCCCAACACCTATAAGGTCAAAGCAGTTGTACCTTTAATATCCGTTGTCAAAAAAAACACCATGTTGACCAAAGGCTGTTATGAATTCCACAGACCGTTTAAATGAGTTTGTACCTCATCTGCTCTGCGGCCTCCATGTTTCCACTTGACATAAGTCGTGCCTGGCTGGGGGAAATGTGGATTTGAGGACCTCCTTGCCTTCCTCTGAGCCCCTTCCCAGGGTCTGAGACATAGAGCTGCCTGGAGAAGTCATCCCCCACTTATCTGGGGCCCCTGCATCTGAGAGATGAGAGCCATGATGGCTTCTGAGCTGGGAGCACCTGGGTAAGGCGGGGAGGGGAAGATGTGGGGATAAGGCCAGTCTTCTGGGGGGGCTGATGATGGCTAAATGCCGGGCGCCATCCTAGGGACCCATCCTGTGGCCATTTCCTGAAGTAGGTCTGTCTGCCCCTTGACAGCAAAACTGGCTGCATAATTTATGGGGCCTGGTACAAAATAAAAATGTGGGATACCCTTTAAAAATTATTAATAATTTCAAGACAGCAACCACAGAACATTACACCAAGTGTGGAGCCCTTTCAAGTGCAAGCCCTGTGTCCCAAGCCTAGGAAGCCAGCCCTGTTTTGCCAGTCTCTCCCTTCCAGAAAAGAGGTGTCAGGAACATGGGGTGCAGAGAGAAAGTGAGGGAGGCCAGCTCATGGGCAAGGCGGTTGGTTACAAAAGGGCCAGGGGCCAGCCAGCCTAGCCCTAGCCCTAGCCACTGCAGCCAGGGACCCTCTGGGGCCTTGTTGAGGCTGCCTGTCAGGCTGATGGAGTGGATGGATGGGCTGGGGGAGAAGCAGATGCGGCCAGAGGTCTGGCAGACAGGTACACACAGAACACCTCCACAGCCACAAGCCTTGCCGCAGAGCGTGAAGGCTGATGCAGAGCCACCCCAGAGGGAGGAGAAAGGTCACCTGGGGGTGGGGGCACAGATTTGAGGGCTGCCCAAAGAGCCAGGAGAAGGGCGATGAGATTAATACCAGTGAGAGCAACAGTGGCCCTTCCTGGCTCTGCACACAGTCCTCAAAGCCACCCCTCGAGACTGGTGCCAGTGTCACCCCAACTGGACCGATGAGGAAACAGAGGCCCAGAGAGGGCAAGTGTCCTAGAGGTCCTGACTCCCACTCACCTGCTTTTTCTTGTCTACCTCCTCCCCTCCCCTTCAAGGGACAGATGGGGGAACAAGGCCTGAAGCAGTGGGGAGTGGCCTCTAGGAGTTCCAACTCCCAGAGTGGGGCTCTCCCTTGAAGCAATTGCCCCACACCCTCGTGGAGCCCTCACCTCCTGCTCCTCCAAACTTCATCAAGGCTGGCCATTGGTGCTGGGAGCAGGGGTGTGTGTGTGTGTGTGTGTGTGTGTGTGTGTGTGTGTGTGTCTGGGACATGCAGCGTTTTCCCCTCTTCCCAGTCTCAGAGCCAAGGCCAGCTCCACGGCCATGTCACCTCTTCTGTTTGACACCCATGTTTGTCCCCGGTGACTTGGTTACTGTTTTTGAAGCAGCCGTGCAGCAGCCCTTCCACTCTATCCGGGTTTGATTGTCCATAAAAAAATTAATGGTCCCTGTGAATAAAGAAGCATAACAACAGAGGAAGGCTTTTTAGACAATCAATTAAAAGCCTAGGAGAGGGATTATCTCATTGAAATATCAATTTTTAATAGCACTGCATCTTTGAGTTTCCTCTCAAAAAACTTTGCAGTCCATTTACCTGCCTTGGTTTATAACTTCATCTCTCGTTGCCTTTGACCCACCTGAGCCTCTGGGACTGGCCTCAGGGTGCCCAGAGCAGGGGCCTGAGAGGGAGCACGGAAGGTCATTCATTCATTTGGTCATCCATTCACTACTTATTTATTCATTCATCCATTGAATGTTTAGTAATGTCCTGCTCTGTGGCAGCCACAGGTGCTGGGGGCACCAAGGTGACAAAAGAAGGACCAAATTCTAGCCCTCAGGGAACTCCCAGGCCAGCAAGGGAGTGGAAAGTGAGCATCAACCAGGTGAATACACTGGTAATTACAAAAGGAGAAGCCATCTGGAAAAATCAATGTCAAGGGACTGAGATGGAGGTTAATGGGCGTGTGTTACATTCAAAGTGCAGGAGCCGCAAGTGCAGCGGTTACCAGCATCCGCTCTGGAAAGCGATGGCCCCAGTTCAAATCCTGCTTCTTAGTTGCTATGAGACCTCAGGGTGCTGCTGAGGGTGTCAGCCTTGGTTTTTTTCACCTGTAAGGTGGGATCATAATTATGATCACCTCGCTGGCTGTATAATCAGCAAAAGAAATAACAAAGGCAGACGGCTCGGTGTGGCACCTCTTTTCTCTCCCTCTGATCCTACTCACACCTTTAGCTTGGCAGCTTCCTCAGTTTACCCCTCAGGGACTGGGCAATCAGATAAACTTTATCTGATAAAGGAGTCTTGTCAGCCAAATTCCCAAGGGATTTTGTTCCAGCCCTAACTCCAGTTTATTAGCCAATGGGGTGGGTTGGTGGGGAGGGGGTGGTGGTCCAGGAACAGACTAAGATGCCTTTGCTCTCCCTGTGTTACCTCAAAACCCCATTCCATCCTGGAATTGAGATACCTGGGCAACTGGGTTAGTGATCAGGTGGCGGTTTCTGAGTTTGGGCCGAGGGCAGGGAGAGGTGAGTATGGCTGAGTGGAGTGGTCCATGCAGGCAGAGTTAGATCCTGGACAAAAAAATCCCCACCCTAATATGGGCAGTGCACTTTTCCTGCCTGGACAACTGGTCTCCCACACAGACATGATGGGTGAACTTGAATAAAGGTGGATAAGCAATAATACTGCCAGGGGTTGAACCCCATGCTGGGAGCTTGACAAATGTCCTTTCTCATCCCCATGGCACCCCGTGTTACTCATATGGAAACTGAGGCTGAGAGAGGCGGAGCTTCTTGTGTGGTTAGGGGTGCAGGCGAATTCACATCTGTTTGGCTGCTCTCTCTCGAGTTATCATAATGGAGGTGAAAGGAGTGAAGGATTAAGACCCTCTTTAAAGGATCTGGAGGCTCGCAGGACACGGTTGCTGGGTGCCCTGGGATGAGCCACTTCGCTCTCCGGACCGCAGTGTACTCACCATCTGGGTAATGAGGCTCCCACCTCTGACCTGCCTAAGTTAGAGCGCCAAGCGGGGCACTGGATAAAAGGGCCTTGCAGAGTGATCTGAAGAGAAGAGGGCTTGATGATAGTGGTTCTCTCCATCATTAGCTGATTCTCCCCTCCCTCGCTCCCATGAACATTTACGGCCTGGGCTGAGGGCTGTAGCTGAGAACACTGGGCCATTGGAGTTGCCCAGATTTGAATCTTGGCCCTGTCATTTCCTGGCCGGTCCCTTCCCTCTCTGGGTCTTGGTCTTGTCTTGCTATTGACCACCTCCCAGGTTGTTGTGAAGATTACGATTCAGTGACATCATGGAGGAGGAGTGTGAGAGCTCTGAAGGATACAATCCCTTTCCGGGGAGATCCGGATTCCCAGAGGCAGGACCCCTGCTCTCAGAGCTTGAGGTCCAGGTGTGAGCCAATGAGGCACACCCCTCGTCCAGTCTGACTAGGCCACGGGTGCTCCAGCCAAGGGCAGGGACATGCCACTGCTGGGAAAGCCAGTCCCAGCCGGTCCGGGAGGGAGAGCAAGGGGCCTGCCTGCACTTTATCCTAGAACAGGGACCTGGGACCAAGACCACTTGGGGAATGTGCCTTAGGGTGAGTCTGGAGCACGCCATGTGCCAGGATGTGGAGTGGGGCTTTATTTGTCCAGCAGTGGGAGGCCTGGCTAATTTCTGAGTGGGGGAGGGGAGACCAGGATGCTGCTCTGACGTGGGGGAAGCCTGGGAAATGGGAAAGCCAGGAGAAAGGCTTCATGTTTACACCTTTTCTGGCTCCCATCCTGGCAGCCCTGGTGGGGTGGGGGTGGGGGTCTGAGCACCATGGAGAGCACCTCCCTCCCACCCCCACCCCCCAGCCCCCTCCTTAGCGCAGCTGGGTCCATGGGGCTGGAAGGTGACTGGGAGGCTTTTCAGGAAGCCCCTGCTCCATTGGAAGGTGCCCGCCTGGGGCTTGGGAGGCAGCTGGCATCTCGCAACCCTGCAATTAGTAGGCAGAGGCGGCTGGGCGGTAGTGTGTGTGTGTGTGTGGGGGGGGGCGGGCTGAAAGCTGCAGCTGGTTCTGCCTCTGCCTTCAACCCCCCACCCCACTCCCCCAGGGGCATGCCCAGGGTGGCTGGTGGGCCCCCAAGCAGACAGGGCACTGGGGTCTTGGGAGGGGATGCAGAGCATAAGGAAGGCCAGAAAAATTCTACTATTAATAAAATATTACTGGATGTGGGTTTGGACAGCTCAGCTGCTATTGTCTCCTTTACAGATCAGGAACAAAAGCCTAGAGAGGACAGGAGCTTGCCAGAAGACACACAGCCAATCAGAACGCAGCTGGGTCTAGTAGCCAGGCTTGTCTGGAGGGCTAAGTTTCAAGGTGCTCATTCTTGGGCATGGATTTCAAGGCAGGGGACCCCAGGGGCTGCCTGGTAGAGTCAGGCTGGGCAAAAAACGACCTCAGCTGGAGAGTGAGGGGAGGCCAAGCCTTCAGAGGACAGACTCCAGTGCCCGGAGCCTCAAGCTGCAGGGGGAGGAGGGGCTGGGTGGGGCAGTGTCTGGCTCAGCCTGTTCTCCAGCCCGTCTGGGCACTGGGAGGAGGCCCGGGCATTGCTGCCCCTGGGCTGCTGTGGCTTTCTTGAAAGACTTCTTAGCTGACCAGCAGAAAGACCTGGCTAGGACCAGTCCTGCAGGTACTGCAGTGGAACTGGAGGGGGGTCATGAGGTAGGGGTGGTTCTGGCTTTAGCCTTCTACCATCTACCTTTCCTTTTCCCTTCCTTCCTTCCTTCCTTCCTTCCTCCATCCACCCATCCTTCCTCCATCCACCTATCATTCTTTCCCTCCTGTAAGGATGACCACGAGGCCCAGAGCGCTGCGCCGTCCGCTGAAAGGATTTTCTGCCCTCCAGGAGCATCTGGTGGGGTGGGAGAAGCCGACTTCTCCCACTAACCCACTACGTACGAACCAACGCACACTCTAACCCACTAACACTCTAAGTATGAACCAAACAGGCTGAGCTTTGAAGGGCTGGTGGGACCCTGATGAGGGAGGGGCAGTTCTGGGTGGCAGTAAGGGAATTCAACATGGCCGGCGTGGTGGGGTCTATGACAGGGCTGCAGAGGAGGGCAGGTCGCACCATATGGGCCTTGTCTTGGAGGAGCGTCATAATCAGGAGGCTGGGTCTGGCCTGGGACTACCTGACCTGNTAAGTATGAACCAAACAGGCTGAGCTTTGAAGGGCTGGTGGGACCCTGATGAGGGAGGGGCAGTTCTGGGTGGCAGTAAGGGAATTCAACATGGCGGACGACACGGGGACGGGGACGGGGCTGCAGAGGAGGGCAGGTCGCACCATATGGGCCTTGTCTTGGAGGAGCGTCATAATCAGGAGGCTGGGTCTGGCCTGGGACTACCTGACCTGAAATGTCAGTGTCACCCACCAGCCGTGTGGCCTTGGGATAGTTACTTGCTCCCGCTGAGTTTCTGCATCATCGGTGTCAAGTGTGAGGGTGGGAATGCCTGCCTCGCAGGGCGGTGAAGCAGAGACTGGGCTCGATCAGAGGAAAAACACATGCCTCCAGGGGCCAGGCAGTAATATAAATGAGGTGGGCCCAGCGTAAAGACTGCAGCTCTCTGGGGTATCTCTGTGCCCCATTCTAGGGAGCACCGGCCTCTCAACGCAGCCGCTGTGGCCATGTGGGAGCGTGAGCTCAGCGTGGTTCAAGGTACTCGAGAAGGAAAAATGTGTTTTTTTATGAGAAAACACCATTACTAACATTAGCTATACATTAAACACAGTTGTTAAAGCATCATATGAGCCAAAGCTGATACTTCTTTGGGAGATGTTGCCACAACCCCTGGGACAGAAGGGCTGTGAGCAGGGAGGTAGCCTGCATTCCAGGCACAGAGCATCTTCCAGCCCCGTGTCCGCGGCTGTGCCTCCCCTCCTGAGACTTGTTCTCCCTTGTACTGTATCATGGAGCGGGGAGGCTGGACCCCCTCCTCACTGACATTCCCAGGAGTGGCCCCGCCCACAGACAGGGGCTGTAATGGGGCCCCTGCTCAACACTATCTCGCCGGAGGTGCCAGGGAGTCTGGGGGAGCCGGCAGATGGGTCTGCTCTGTGTCTGGGAATGGCAGGTCCACCAGGAGCCTGGGGAGGCGGCTCTCAGGGCTGCTGCCAGTGAGGGCCTGGCTCCTGGGGGTCAAAGGAGAGCACTTCCAGCCTTTTCTGGGGCCAACTTCCTGTTTGGGAGAGAAAACAGAGAGACCCTGGCAGGAAACGGCCTTCTTCCTGCAGTCCCTCTTCTGCTGGCCTTAGCTTGTGGGGAGAATCCCCATGGCTGGGTCTCCCCCCACGCCATCCTTTCCCCTGGGAGCCCAGGAGGGGGCATGGGCCTCTTTACCATGACAGCAAACGCGACCTCACCAACATGGTTTCGGTGTGGCAACGGGGCAAATGTGCAGTGCCCGTATTTATCACCCCCAGCTGGGTTCCTGGGCCTGCCTCTGGTCTCCTCTCAGCCTCCAGGGCTGGTGGCATCCCCTGGGTTCCCAGCACTGTGGCCTCAGGGGTCCCTCAGACTACGACACAATAGGCAAGTCCTTGAAGGCTGCAGCCCACTCCTGGCAGGGAGCCCCTTTATCAACCGAATTGAACTCCTTTTTGGTGCCAGCCCCTGCTCAGAGCCCCACCCTCTACATGCACACCTCTGAACAAGGGGAACTCACCTTCGACATGTTAGCACAGTGCTGACAGTGCCGCCTTCAGAAAGCAGATCTTGGTGCCGAGAATTCATCTAAGGTTCTCATCCAGGGCAGGTATCTTGAATGCTACCTCGACTTGCCAGATTCAAAAATGTATGCTACTGTGTTTTTAATAACTTTTCCTACCAGATTTAGTATACATCTGCTGGTTATAGAAGACTTAGAGATTCAGTATCAAAAATAAGCTTATAATTACCTGTTATTTCACTACCTAGAACATGGTTACGGGAAAGATAAAAGGATTTCTTATTTATTGTATATACACCTACCTCTGGGTAAGGTACTCCTTGCCTGAACTTCATCCCTGGGGCAGAACCCAGCTGGCAAATCCCTCCTCCCCAGGGCATACCTTCAAGTAGTTCAATAGTAAATAACCTTTCACTGAGTTCCAGACGAACTCATCTAATTCTCAGGATGGCTCCGTGAGATGTCTAATTTATAGATGGAGAAACTGAGGTTCAGAGAGGGCAAGTAACTTCCCCAAAGTTGCAGAGCCAGTAAGGGACAGAGCTGAATCCATCTGGTGCCAAAACTGAAGTCCTCTTCTGCAGATCAGATATGTACCATGCTTTCTCCTTCCCTTTACATGAGCTGGATTCCAGATCGACTGGAATCGGCAGCTCAGATGTTCATTTATTCATTCTTTCTCACATTCATTCATTCATTAAGTCACTTGATATTTCTGAGCTCAGGTTTGGGGCCAGGTGGAGGCTGACACTGTCCCCCGCCCCACTTGCCCAGATGTGTCACACTCTCAGGACTCCACCCGTAGAACCTTAATTCCCTTTATTACAAAAGACCGGGTTTATCACATTGGACTATGAACAGCTTCTGTTCAACCCCCACGGCTCAGAGAGGCAGCCTGGGTCACAGCCCCAACAGCCCTCTCTTGACATCCTCCTCCCACCTGCATGAAGGTCCTGGGTGGGTGGGGTCACCTAGACCAGGCCTTGGAGCAGTTTTGTGTTTCTAAAACCAAATGGGTCCAAAGACCCTGGGCATATATATATAAAAATATACATATATATAAAACATAGGGCATGGCTTTCCTTCTACGGGGCACTGGCTGGGTGGGACCATTGACATCCACCCTGGGAAAGAAGGAAGTTGTCCGTGGCTGGCCAGCCTGGGCACCCACGGGGTCTGCGGCCGAGGGCCAGTCCTGCCAGCCCCGGGAGCTCTAGGCCACCTGGATCTGCAGGTCCTCGTCCTCATCCAGGTCGCTAGCTCCATCCCCGGCCTCCTCAGTGCCAAAGCGAGCACTGCGAATCTTCCCAAAGAGGGGGGCATTCTGCTGCTGCCTGCGGAGCCTGTGGGGTGGGGTGGACAGCAGGGTCTAGTCAGCTGGTGCTGACAGCAGCGAAGTCTTCCCTAGCACGTCCCCGCTGCCAGGCACCAGGCTGGGCCTTTTACATACACATCATCCTCCCAGAAGCCTCTGAAATGACAGAGGTGCTACTGTCATGTCCATTTTACCAACAAGGAAATTGAGGGACAAAGCAGCCGACTAATTTGCCTGATGTCCCACAGACAGTAGGGAGTGGGACTGGGCCTGAACTGAAGCGGCCGGCTCCAGAGAGGGTGCGAGTGGGCCAGGGGCTTGGAGAAGTGGGCAGCAGCTCAAGGTCACGCTGCTGTGATTTGAACCCCAGCCAGGCTCCAAAGACCAAACAGGGAGAGAGTTTGGGGGATGGGGGGGTGGGGGGATCTGAGCCCCCTCCATCCTCAGTGTCAGTGAGAAAATGCTACGCCTAGTCTTTCCCCATATTAACGTTCCTAAAGCCAAAACATAGGAGGCTAACTTGGACCCTGAGCAGAGAGCAGTGGAGATCTCAAGATGCCCATCCCCCAGCAGAGTGGCGGCCTGGCGGCATCTTACTGGAAGGCATGAATTATTAACACAGCAGGGAGGGGCGCAGGAGGGGGCCTTCATTACTGTGCTGATTTAGTGTGCTGTCCCCGGAACATTAAAGCACAAAGAGTTGGAAAAGAAAACGAGGCAGCGGTCCTGGGCAGCCGCGCCCTCCCTGATGGAAGCACTTGAGAGGCTGGGCAGAGCCTGCCTGTCCATTTTGGGAGTTTATGGCTCCCCAAGAATGTGGTCAAGACGGCAGGAAAGCCCTAGGGCTAGGCGGCCTTTTATGGGGTGTGTGCTGGGGGTGGGGGCTGGGGGTGGTGGAGTGGGTAGAGTTGGCCAGACACAGCCTGACTTGGACTCATGCCTGGGCCCCTGCACAACACTTTATAGGCAACAACCCAGGCAGATGGGGAAACTGAGGCTCAGCTGGCCATGACACACAGCTGTTAGGTCTGCCTCCATAGCCTGTACTCTTCATGGGCACTCAGCGCATAGCGCATAGTATGTACTTAGTCAATAAGGGCTCAGATGGCAAGATGGCTGGGGAGCGATCTGGCCTGACCACCCACCAGCTGTGTGGCTGTGAAGGACTTCCCTCCTTGTGCCTTAGTTTCCTCATCTGCAGCCCCCTAGAAAAAAAATATCTTTCCCTTCCCTTCTCTCACGGGAGCATGAATCTTGTAGCACACTATCTGACCCAACTGTAAGCGCCCCCACACCCAGGGGTAGTTGTAATAGCAGCAGCAGGCGCAGCTGCCAGTTATAATGTGCCAGGTGCTTTTATAAACACGTATCAGCTCACTTAATTATCACAACAAACAAAAGGTAAGAGCTGTTATCATACCTGTAAGCTGACACAGAGAGGTTAAGTAAGTGGCCCAAGACCACACAGCCCCAAAGCACAGAGCCAGGATTCCCACCACCCAGGCAGTCTGGCTGCAGAGCCTAGGCGCCCTCTATTTCCATGAAATAAGAGGATGTAAATAAGGGCCTGGCCCAGGAAGAGCAAGCCAGTGCTGTGGTTATGACGTCTCTCAGGCGGGGGCGCTTGTGAAATGGGGAGGGGTTTGGACTTGATGTTCTCTGACATCTCATGGCTTTAGGGGGAGTCAGGGGGAGGGTGCGAGTCACAGGATGTTGGGATGGGGAAGGGGGCAGTGGGGAGATGCAGGTGCTGGTGGGTCCCCCAGGGACGCTGTGGTCGTCCCTCCTGAGGCTGATGGGTCCTGTCTGCAGCTGAGGGGGTGGGCCTGCCCTCAGGGCCTGGGCTCCTCTAGTACCTCTGATCCCAGCTGGCCTGGGGTCACCCCAACCCAGGGACCCTGGTGGCTGCTAGTTCTTGTCAATGGCTCCCCAGGCCTGTGGGCCCTACCCGTTGCCCCACCTTGGTCCTGACCTCTTTGGCCACCGTTCCTGCTCTCTGGTCACAGGAGACAATTCCAGGTTCCCAGCTGGCCTCACTTCCTGCACTCCCCTTCCCTGGTTTCCTGGCCCTGGCCCTTCCTGCCTGGAGGGGACAGGATTCTGGCAGCGTCCAGCCCTCTTCCTTCTCTGTCTTCCCCTCTAGCCCGGGCTCCAACCCTGCCCGGGCCCTCAGCTGGAAGTCTCTCGGCCCTGTTTCTGTGCCCTGACCAGGGATCCTGTCCCCGCCGGAACTCTGGCCCCCCACCCGGGGTGCACCCTGGGGCCCACCTGGACTGCAGATGCTCCAGCTGCACTTGAAGGTTCTCGCTCTGCTCTGTCTGCTCGTCCAGCGACCGCTGCAGCTTGCGTGCCTGGTTGTGGGCCTCATCCAGCTACGGGGCGAGAGGGGCCAACAGCTTGGGCTGGGCCAGCCTGGCCTGCCATCCGCCTAGGACCAGCCACTCGCGCCATTCCGCTGTGGGAACATCCTTCCCAGAGAGAGTCCCGGTCTCTCCTGAGGCTTAGACCAAGGCCCACAAGGGGAAGTGTCCCTTTTGCTCCTCTCCATCGCTGTTGCCCCGCCCTTCTAAATCTAGCCACCCTCCAATGCCCCAAGCGACTGGTCCATCTGTCCATCTGACCGTTCACCCATGAAAATATCCATCTGCTCATGGAGATGCCCACCTATCCACCCACCCTTCATTCATCTGTTCAGCTACCCATCACCCTGTCAGTCCACGTGCCCTTCCACTCTCCTAGACACACCTATCTTTTCCCACTATCCATCCTTCTGCCCTTTCCCTGTCCATTCACTTTTCCACCCACTTATCCAGTCAGTTGTCTATTCATCTTTCCACTGTCTAGTCATCCATCTTTCCATATATCCATACACTCATCCATCTACCCGATTACCCATCAGACATCTGTTGTCACATCTTCCATCCATCCATCTTCCCTCCCTTCCTCTCCCATCCATAAGTCCACTCATTCCCTCATTCATCTGTTCATCCAGAGTTATCCTTCTGTCCCTCCGTTTAACCTCCTACACATCTACCCACCCGTCTATCCATTAACCTAATCAACCATTCGTGCACCTGATCTGTCCATTTTTCCTCCCAGCCTCCTACCCGCACACCTATCTACCATCCGTCCACTGCCAGCCCTCCCACCCTCCCTACCCTGGGCACCTCCTGCAAGTCAGGTGCTGGGGAGCGACACAGGAGGGCCCTGCAGCTCCACTCCTTCACGAGCTGAGGCCTGCAGGCTGCCCTCGGGGCCCTGGCGGGCGCTCACCTCATCCTCAGCCTGGGCCAGCTCCTTCTTGAGCTCCTCCACCCGCAGCCGCAGCTTCTTCACCTCGGCCTCGTGCTGCTCCACCCGCCGGCTGGCGTGTGTCAGCTCCGCCACCTTCTCCTGGAACTGTTTCTTCAGCTTGCCATGCACATGCTTCAGGTCCGCCAGCTCCTGCAGGGGAGCAGGAATGGGGGTAGGACTCAGTGTCAGAGGGCACCATGTCGGGACTCCCATGGCGTCAGGCAGCTCTAGGGGTGTTGGTGTCCCTTCTCTCCAGCATCTCTCCACCTGCTGTCTGAAACATGAGCGCTAGAGGTTTGGCTGAGCAGCTGGAGGCTAGATGTGCCATCTAGTGAGGCGAGAGGGACTGGCTGGGTGAAATCAGTGCCTCTATTTTGAATGTGTAACTTTGAGGCACCTATTGGATATGACATGGAGATCAGGAGGCTACTGGAGCTGAGGCAAGTTTCTGCGGAGGGATGGAGTCTTTGGTGTGTACACATGGCATTTAAAGCCCCGGGTCTGGAGATGAGCTAAGCTGGGAGTGGGTGTCTGAGAAAAAGAGGTCAGAAGCCAGAGTGGCCGGAAGAGGATGAGCAGCGAGGAAAGGAGGCGCCCACCCCTGAGCAATGTGATCTCTCCAGGCCTTAGTCTTCACATCTGTAAAATGGAGCTACGCTCTGCCTAAAGATCTCTTGAATCCATCCTCTTTGTTCCAGCTCCACCAACCTCAGCCTGGTCCAGGCCTCCATCACCTCTTGCTGCCCCAGGGAAGAGCGACAGCCCCCCACCCGCTGCCACAGGCTTACCTTCCTATCTGCCTTCCACACCGCAGCCAGTGGGGGCTCAGAACTGCAACCTGTTCACACCCACCTTGCTCTCTGCAGGGGGCCCGCAGCTCCGGCCTCACCTCCTACCACATCCTCCTTGCCCACTCTCCTCCAGCCACACTGGCCCACTTGTTCCTCCAAATCTCCACCTCCTTCTCACCATGGGACCTTTGTTTATGTTATTTCCAAATTCTCTCCTTTAATCAGGTTGCCACCAGTTAATGTCTGCTTTTCCTTGAGATCTCGTCTCAAACGCCGCTGCCTCAGGGAAGAGTTCCCAGGACGCTGGGCCTAAGCCAGGTCCCTTTGGTATTCCTGCTTCCTGCCGGCTGTGGATCAGTGTGAGTGTGAGAGCAATGTCTGCACCCCCCTGAGCCATCAGCTCCACGAGGGGAGGCCACGTCGTCCTGTCTGTTCACTGCTGTAGTCCCCAGCACCCAGAACAAAGCCGACACGTAGTCGGTGCTCAATAAATATTTGCTGGATAACTAAAAGGGCTGTTGAGCGGATTAAGTGATATAACTGACAAAATGCACTAGCACAGGGCCTGACCCACAGTGGGTGGGTCCATAAATGCAGCTACTGTAATGATCACCGGGTCTGGCCCACAGTGCCTGCTCAGGAGGATCAGTTTGTGGGGCGATCATCACCTCAGTCCCTAGTTGTTACTTTAGGAGTCCCTGGGCCCCTGTGGACTGGAGTTGGACATACAGTAGGTGCTCTGCCCTGGACAGGGAGGTGGGGCCGCCCCAGCCCTGGCTTTGCCACCAACTGCGCCACCTTGTTCTTCTCGAAGAGCGCAGCCTGACTGGCCCGCAGGTCGCAGTCCAGGGCGCTGGCTGTCTGTCGCCGCCGCCGGGCCAGGGCCTCCTCCAGGTCCCCGACCTGCGCTCGCAGCTTCTTGTTCTCCCGCTCCAGGCCCAGCTTCTCAGTCTCCAGCCGCTCGCGGCGACCCCACTCAGCTGCGTTCTCTGCCTGCAGCCGCTCCATCTGCAACAGGACAGGACACGGTGAGGGCTCCCAGGGGAGGCGGACACAGGAAGGGCCTGAGCTGGACGCTCCTCCCACCCCACCTCTTCCTAGAGCCATTTTTGGCTCTAGGAAGCAGGTCCAGCTGCAATGGCTATAATTAACCTGGGCTTATTTGACAGTGTACAGGATGTGAGGGTGCTTCTGAGCTCTATGCAGGGAGAGAGAGGCCGCCCCCTGCAGATTGGGGTACCCTCCAGGGTGTGGCTGGTCCTCCCTCAGAGCACAGGCCTGGTTCCTGCCCTCTTTCAAGTGACCAGCTGATGAGGCAGGCCCCGTGGCCCTGAGCCCCCCCAGGTCTGGCCGGCAGCCTCACCTCGCCCCTTAGCTCAGCCATCTTCCTGTCCATGCTGGACCGTGCACCCAGCTCGTCCTCCAGGTCTTCAGATATGCGGCCCAGCTCGTCCTGGTGGGCCTCCTTCAGGATGCTGAGCTGCAAGACAGCCTACCCTGGTTATGTGAGGACCACACGGCTATATCTCAGAACCAGCTCTGGGGGGTGGGCGCTGGCGCAGGAGTACTCAGCAAGGAGGTGGTGCCCATATGGGCCACCGGGAGTCTAGCACTGACCCTGAATCTGACCACTTGTGCCGTTTCCAACATCTCTCACCTCCTACCTCATTACCATCTAGCCTCCCAGTGTCCACTCTTGGTTCCCTGTCAACCCATGTTCCACAACAGTAAGCCCAGAGTGAGCTTTAAAAATAGATAAATCCAATTACACTCCCATCCTGGGTTCTTGGGGTAAAGACCAGCCCTTCCCTATGGTCTTACAAAGCCCTGCCACCTCTCTCCCCTTAGTTCACCGTGCAGCTTCTTTTCTAGTCCTCAAATATACCAAGTTCCTGTTCACCCCAGGCCCTTTGCACATGTGGCTCCCTCTGCCTGTTACACTCTTTCCGAGGTATTTTGCAGGATTGACTCTTCTCATTCTCAGGCTTTGGCCTAAATACCCTCTCTTCAGGAGGCCTCTCCTGTTCTCCCCGCCTGGAGGGGGTGCTTCTTCTACTCTGCATCCCACCCCCACTAGAGGGTGAGCTCAGAAGGACAGAGAGCTTGCCTGTCCACCTTGGTAGCCCTATATGGCCTCGGCACAGGGTAGCCCTCAGTGCACACTGGCTGCATGCATCCAGTGGATCTGAACCCAGTCTGCATGTGGGCGTGGAGTTGGCCACATCAGAATTGCCTGGGATGCTTTTAACATAGTGCAGTCTCTGTTGACAGCAGAGAAAACTGACAACTACCGCTCTGTGCAATGACAGGGATGAGACTTAAATACACAATGCTGAGGGAAAGAAGGCAGATACAAAAGAGAATCTTTATAATTATCTGTGAAACTGCACACTCGTGTTTTATTCACTTTTCTGCAAAGGATTATACTTCACAATTTGAAAAGATTAAAAAGACAGCTTCCTGAACCCAGGAACCAAAGATGATAATTCAGGATGGTGAGGGTGGGGTCCGGGAATACATTTTAAGACCAGTGTCAGTCCCTTCCAGGGCAGAGTTTTCAGGCTCTGAGGTCTGTCTCTGGTCCTCCCACCTTCTGGAAAAGCAGCCTGTCCAGCCAAGCTTTCTCTGGATGGCTGCGCCCTCTGGTGGCCACGGGAGCACAGGCGGCAGTAAAAGCCATCTAGCCTGAGGAATGCTACATCCAGACTCCTCCCCTTTGTCTTGGTCCACAAAGCTCCCCTTGCGACCTCACGTCTCACTACCTTCCAACCACACTGGCCTGTTTTCTGTACACATTAGGCTTGTTCTGGCCTCAGGACCTTTGCATTTGTTGTGCCTTCTGCCAAGAACTTTGCCCCCATATTTTCTCAAGAATGGCTTCTTCTAATTCCTTTACATCTTGCCTTCCATGTCACCTTCTTAGACAGGCATTCCTGACCCACCCACCACCCCATTGCTCTTATTCTGTTTTGACTCCTTCATAGCTTCTGAATTTATCTGCCCGGCTCCTGTAGGTCTTCCCTGCTTTGCCCCCACAAAGTGAGCTTACTGCCTGCCCCAACACTCCAAACAATGCATGGCACATGGCCAGTGCTTGACAAGGAATGAATTCCCTTCGTTAATCCATTCCCACTGCTGAAATTCAGCAGCATAATGCTGCTTCCTCCAGAAAGTCCCCCTGGTCTTCAAGACTCACTTGCTTGAGCATCTCCTGCTTGGTCTTGCTCAGCTCCTCGTACTTAATCTTCCACTGGCTGAGCTCTCCCTCCAGCTTCTCAATGTTCCTGCTCAGTGCCAGTTTATCCCTGGGGAGGCGAGAGCGAAAGGCAGACATGGGGGTGAATCCACTGGGGTGTTCTACTGAGTCCTCCTGTGCAGCCTGCACCTGTAAAACCCAGGGCTAAAGTCGTTGCGTTGACATCCAAGGATCTGGCACCTCGTACTGTGGTAGGCACCCCCGTTTTGCATTTCTCCTGGAGCTGTACTCTCTGCACAACTGCAGGTGCTCAGCTCAATGGTGTGGGGAGGTGACCAGGCCTCCAGGACACTAGCCACCCCTGGGCAGGTGCCTCCCTTTCCCTGGGCCCCAGGCTCACTTGCCAAATATGACCCCTATTCCTGTTTCATGCACTGTGGTTCCCTGTAAGGCTTGGTTTGAACTCGCAGTTCTGCAGTTAGAAAAGTTGGAAAACATTGTCTGGCGACTCTTGGACTGAGGGGTTCCTTCTTGTCATCATTACTGGGTGGTATTCCCATGTTCTCCCATGCCTCCCACCCTGCACACGAATGAGGTGCAATGGGTAACAAGCGTGGTGCCTGTTCTGGCACATAGTAGACAATCAACCAACAGTTGTATTTATCATTACACTCCAGCATGCTGTGCTTCCCAGCTCCACACCACGCGTGTCTCCCTTTCTGAGGGTCTCACATTTCACGTTTCTAACACGGGGTTCTCAAAGGAGACAAAACCACCCTCTAGGAGGTATGTTAGAAATCTGTGGGGGAGTTTTTGATGATCAGAACAACAAAGTCATTTAGTGGGCGGGGACCTCCAATGCCCAGGATATCTGCTCATTCAGAAATTATCCTGCATCTCGGGTAACGTGTGCGTGTCCCTGGGGGTGAAAATGACCTGAGCCCGAAAATGACCTGAGCCCAGAACCTCGCTCTGATTTACACATAAATGGGAAGTACTTTTTGCACTAACAGAATTTTCCAGGAACGGAATCACTGTATAAACGGAGGGAAGGCTGCACTTTGCTTTGTTCAGAACTTTACCAAAGTCTGTTCACCACTCAGGGAGTCTTGTCACCACAGCGACAGCACTCATGTGTTTGAGTTGCCAACCCCGCACACCTGCACCTGCTGCTTTTCTAGCTGTCCTGCGAGGTGATGTAAATAGCAAAGCTTCAGCACAGGGCCTGACTCGGAGCACGTGCTATGTAAGTATTTGCTCTCATAGTCATCATCACTATCATTCCATATACAGGCACCAGGTTCTTACCACCTCGTGTTTTCTTCTAGTGGAGCTGTGCCCAGGCTTCCATATCACAATACAGTTGATCCTTGAACAACACAGGTTTGAACGGCGCAGGTCCACTGATGTGAGAATTTTTTTCCGTAAACATACAGTCGCTTGAAAATTTCGCAGTATTTTCAATCGGTGGTTGGGAATCTGGCTGCGGAGGGCCAACTGTATGCATTCTTCTATGCTATTTTATATAAGGGACGTCAGCATTGTGGATTTGGGTGTCTGCTGGGGGTCCTGGAACCAATCCCCCACGGATACCAAGGGAAGACCATAGTTAAGTTTTCGGGGAGTCAAAAGTTTTCGACTGTGTGGGATTGATACCCCTAATGCCCATGTTGCTCAAGGATCAACTGTACATATATTTTATTACAAATTCCTTTCCTTTCTACTTTATATTTCAGTTAGTACATAAATTTGACTTTTGTTTAAGTAGAAATTTATTGTCTTATGGTTCTGGAGGCTCGAAGTCCAAGATCAAGGTGTCCGCGGGGTTGGTTCCATCTGAGGGCTGTGAGTGAGAATCTGTCCCATGCCCTCCCCTGGCTTCTGGTGGCTTGTTCGCTATCTTTGCTGTTCCTTGACTTGTAGAAGCATCAGCCCAATGTCTGCCTTCATGTTCACATGGCATTATGTTTATTTTTTAAAAATTATGTGTAGCTAGGCTACACTAGCTATGTAGTTAATTTCTGGACAGAAAAAGGAGTGTTACAAAATATTCATTATAATCAGGCTTGTGCTCTGATCAAGGTCAGTGGAGACCTCCACGTTCTAAATCTGCTGTGCTCAGGCCTCTGCTTACTTGACCAGCTGATCACTCCCTCCTCCTGAAACAGTTTCTCCCGGTTCCCCTACCCTTCACCGGCCCCCTTCTCCTGTCTCCTTTGCTGCTTCCCTCTTCCTCTGATCTCTAAACTTGGTTAGCCCAGGTCTCCATCCTCCTCCCTCCTCCCTATCCACTCTCACCCTGGCTCATGGCTTTCAATATTATCTATTTGCTGATGACTCTCGCACGTGTACCTCCAGCCCAGACCTGTCTCACCAACTCCAGACTCATTCATGTACCCATCAGCACTCCTGCCATCTCACACTCAACACATCCAAAACCAAATTCGCAGCTGTAGCCCCTCAAACTCCCTGTCCCTTGTCCCTGCTTTCATTTTTGCCCATGGCACACTCTCTCTATCCATGAAGGCAGGGGTTCCTGGTCTTATCTATAGCTGTATCCTCACTGCCGAGTACAATGCCTGACCCAGAGTAGATGCCTAATACATATTATCTGAATTAGTAATAATAATAATAAAAAAACTTGCATTGGGTCCTTGGGTAGAGCACCACTGCTCTGAAGTTCCAAGACTTGAGCCCAAATAGTACCACTGCCCTTTAGTGAGTTTTATGTTCTGTGACACTGATTTTCATTCTGTGATTCTGAGGGTGCTTGGCCCACCCCCCTGGTCCCTGCCTGTCTCCCAACACTCACTCTCGCTCCTTGAGCAACACCTTCTGGGATTCATCCAGCCTCAGTCGCAGGGCGGTCAACTTGGAGGCATCCTCCTCGATGGTGGCTGTGTCCTCCCAGGGCAGCCGGCTGCGCTCCTGGCGGCCCGAGCTGCTCCGTGGGCCCCCGGTCCCCATGCTGCGTGCCTCCCAGCAGCCCTCGGGCTCTTCTGGTCTGCCCTTCAGCAGGCTCTCCACGAGCTCCAGCTCCTGCAGGGACCAAGGCGGAGGCTGGACCAGTGGCTGCTGAGCCCTCACCCTCTTGGTCTTCCGTGTGGCCCCTCCCAGGCCCTGGGTCTGGGATCAGCTTGGTGGGTAACCTTGGGCAATTCACACAGTTCTTTGGGCCTCCGTTTCCTCTTCTGTCACCTGCCCCTCCATCCTAAAAACAAGGGACACGGCCTCTTCTGGGCCTCCCCCTTCACTTCCTGGAATCACACAGTCAGCCACCAAGATTCCCTGTATCTTGGAAGATTTCCCAGGAGAGGTGGTGAGATCCCTGTTGCTGGAAGTATGTAAACATATGGTGGGACATTGGTGTGAATGAATGCAGAAGCAGAGATTCCTACAACAGATAAGAACTAGATTCCCTCAAAAGGAGTTCCAGCTCTAAGATCCCATTTTTCAGGTGCGAACACTAAGTTAAGTGACATGGTAAAAGATGCACAGTAAGGTGGCCCTTGTGAGCAAAACCAGCTCCGAAACAGGGCGCAGTGAGGGATTAGTAACCCAAGGCCAAGCCCCTTTTTCCCCTTCCCCTCCGACCTGCCCCTGTCCACCCCCAAGGCCTGCCTTGACCACAAACCCCAGACGCCCATGGCCTCTGTTCCAGCCTGACTTCCCCCACAGACTTTCCAGATAAGTCTGGGCGAGTTCCATCCATGTCTGGCCTGCAGTTTCCCTATATGGACTTGGACAGTGACTGGCCCTGAGGACTCCCTGAGGCGTGAGATTTTACTGTCTGGGTAAGGGCCTCGGATGCTACCTCGTCCAAAGCCCTGTTTCACAAATGGGGAGACAGAGAAGGGAGGGACTTGTTTTGTGTCACAGAGAGCAGAAGCAGCTGGGCTGGAGAGCAAACTCAGACTGTAACCCCAGAGCTTTTGCTGCTATACCTGTCACCTCCCTGACTGACTGACAATCAGAATAAGGACAGGACAGGAACAGTGCCATGAGGCTGGCTGACAGGTGCTGTCATCATCTGTCCCAAAAAACAACAATGAATGCCACCTCTAAACACCAGCCACCAGGAGGCAGCAGTGCCTACCGTATGGAGGGGTCTGGGCAGGGAAGGGAGAAGCAGCCCAGAATTTTTGCTGGAGCTGGGAGTACCGTGAACTTGGACTCTGCCCCTAGATGGCTTTCTGGTGACAGGCTGCCCTCCACACCCACCGTTAGAGCTCCTGTCATACTGATTATTACTATGGACTCTGGAGTTCACCTGGGTTCAACTCCCCAGCAACTCCAGTCACCAGCTGGGAGACACTGGTACTTAACCTTTCTATGCCTCAGTGTCCTCCTCCAGAAAGCAAGCACCTCCTGGGGCTGCTGTGAGAATGAACAAACTAATGCACACACAGAGCTCAGCACTCTGTAGGTGCCCACTGAATAACAGGGGCTGTTGTTATTGCCAATTCCCAAACTCACCAGGCGCTCTCTGCCTCTGGGCTTTTGCACAGGCTGCTTCCATGTCTGGAATACCTTCCTGCACTTTTCATAGCTAATTCCTCTGCATCCTTCTCGTCTCAGCTTAAATGGGACCTCTTCCAGGAAGGCTTCTTCCCAAAGCCTGTATCAGGGACTCCTCTGTGCTCCTAGTGCCTTGACAGACCCCGCCCCTCAGCTTTGATTGATGCTTCTTATAAATGTTTATCTCTCCCCCATAATTCAAGTTGAACGAATGAATGGATTCAGCTCTGCTACTAACGGATGCCTTCCAGGAAAGTTCTTACATCCTGCTCCTGCTCAAAGGGGATGATTCTGAGGTTCTGTTGACTATTCTAGTGGGACCACTAGAACCCAGGACTCTCTGCCCTAGGGGTCTCCAGAAGGGAGGTGACCTGGGGCTCTGTGGGGCACAGCCCAACTCCCGGTAGCGAAACCTCCCTGGGGATCAGGCCCTTACTATCCCCCTTCTGAGCCCCGCAGCTGGGCTTCTGCCCAGGTCAACATCCTGCCCCAGCTTCTGGACCCAAGCGCTATGGCCCTGCCCAGCAGCCCCGCCTCCTCCACGCACCTGGCTGCCCTGGGGCCTCTCGGACCCGACATCGCGCACCGGCTCCTGCTCCCGCTCCAGCTCTGTCTCAGGTCCATCTGGAGTAGGGTCGGCGGCTCCCCGGGTGCCCCGCAGCCGTGCCAGCTCGCGACCCCGGGCCTCGCACTCACCCTGCACCTCCTGGCGCTCGCGCCGTGCGCCCGCCAGCTCCTTGGTGAGCGCGTCCAGCCGCTGGCGCAGCTGGCGAACCTCCTCGCGCGCGCGGTTGCGCTCGGCGCGCACCTTGCTCCATTTCTCGCGCCAGTTGGCCGTGCAGTCCGACCACCAGCGCATGGTTTTCTCCATCTGCGCTGCCCGCGCGCGCGCCTCTTCCAGCTCCCGCAGCCGCAGCTCCTCGCGGCTCTCCCAGTCCCCGTCGGCCAGCAGTGCGGGCGCTGGCGGCAGAGACAGCGCGGGAGGCGGTCCTGGAGAGGGCGTGCCGCTGGGCGGCGTGGGCGGCAGTGAGTCGGAGGGCCCCATGCGCTCTGGCGATGGGCTGCCCAGGATGGTTAGGAGGCTGCCCTTGGACAGTTGCGGGGACTCGGCCAGCCGGGGGCTCGGCCCGTGGCTCATGGTATGAGCGGGCTCGCGGACCCTGGGTTTTAACTCGTGTCCAGACTCAGGGGCCGCGCGGGGTACGTGTGGCGGATGCGAGACCAGTGTGCATGACTACTGCTACTCACAGCTCTCCCAGCCACCAGGTGGGGGATGCCTCCTGGGACCTGTGGGAGAACACACCATTATTAGGCTGTGACCACGATCTGTCCACATCCATAAGATCAGCCATAACCATCAGAGTGAACAGCACTGGGCAAAGGTGGAAGGAGAGAAAATGGTCTGCTCCAGGAGAGCCCCAGTGAGGCTGGAATGGTGAGCAAGGGCCTGCAACTGCTTCCTTACTGGCCTCCAGACTCTCCGCTTTAGTCCTTTCATTTGCAGCAGCGGCAGCTGATCTGCAACCTTGATCTGCTATCCTTGACCTTCAGGTCCCATCTCACACACTGAATGGCTTGTACCCCTCTCCCATCTCCACCCTTTCTGGGCCTCAGTTTCTCCACCTGCAGCATGGGGGGTAGGGTGAGGGAGATCAGTGTTTCTTTATCAAGGGGCCCTTCAGGTTCACCTGGACACTTGCTTTAAATGCAGTCTCTGCACCCTACCCCCGCCTCTAGAGAGTCAAGTTCAGTAGGTGTGGGGCTGGGAATTGTATTTTAATAGTCCAAGTTTGGGACATTTGGGTATTTGGTGATGCCGTGTCATCACCCGCAGTTCCAATACATACAAACATGTCGTCTCAACCCCAATAACACCTGCATAAAGTTACATCCAGACACAGCCATACAAATAGTTTCCAGTTCCCAGTACACCACTGACTCCCCAAGGGATCTCTTGCAGGCTGAGTGTCCTCTCTGTGACAGTCTCTCTACCTGTGCAGTGAGGTAGTTGGCCTTGATCCCATGTGCATTCACAGACATCTGCGCACACCCAGGCACGTCTGCTGCCACACATGCCATCTTGTACACATAAACACGACTCAGAGACACAGGCAGACACATGCATACTCAGAGATGGACCCATAAGCACACACAACTATACCAACACACAGAAAGATGCTCACCTGTAGGTACAGAATCCCAGATACACCTGAAGACATACACATGCCAACACACAGATGGATACACACAGAGACATGCAAAGATACTCATCGCTAAGACAAGCAGATGCACACACTCATACACATACACAAATACGCATACGGACACTCACTCCTCCTCTTCCCATTTTCCTGGCCCAGCTCCACATGGAGAAGCTCTTGGAAAAGAAAAACAATGTGAGAGCCTGTGGGGGAGGGGAAAGAGGCAGGAAATCCGTGTGCCAGCCCCAGCCGCCTGGGCTGTGCTAGGAATGGGGGTGGTGGTGAGGAGGTCCTAGGGCTTGGGTCCTGTCGACTGGGCCCCTCCTGAGTCCCTAAACGTTGAGAGTGCCAGGGAGGGGGCCACTGCCACATCCTCTCTGCCTCTGGGAGCTGCCAGGCTTGGCATGGGCTCTAAAGGGAGGGGGTGGCCTTCTCCTTCCAGGAATCCCAAGCCTGTCAGCCTGTTGCGCAGGGGAAGGGCAGGCGCCACCCGGGTCCCTCCCTAATGGCTTCCAGGTGCCCATACTAAAGGCAGGGGTGGGCTCCAGACTCAGTTTCTGTTCCCTTTCTCAGCAGCTCAGCCTGGCCTTTCCTGGGGGCTGGGGGAGGACGGAGGAGAGTGGGGCAGATGGGCTCAGAACAGCTCTCCTGCCTTTCCTGCTGCAGACCCCAGGTTCCCAGGAGGGTGTGTACACACACTTGTGGGAAGAAGTGGGGGTGGGGGTCCCAAGGTTGGTTTTCTGGAGAAGCCCATCCCCCAGAACACCAGGAACCCTGCACACCCACTTAGACTCAACCAGACCCTGCCAGGCAATGCAAGCTGCCCCTCATCCCCTCCCCATCCCCCTCACATAACACAGCCTGGGGGACACTCACACACAGCCCTGGTAACATATACACTCACCAAGAGTTGGAGGCAACACAGAGGCCCAGCTTGCCGTTACAGAGGCAGGCTCCAGCGACCCTGCCCTGATGGCCTCTTACCCACCAGAACTCAGTGCCCTCTTTCCATCGGGTGTGCCTGTATATGTGCAGGGTGGCCTCCTGATTCCCCCAGGGTGTGTCACCACCCCTCAAGGAGCAAGTTCAGGAGGGACCAGCCACCACAGGCCCCAGGGAGCCTTTCTTACCCCACCCTCCCCTCTCCTGCCTCCCAGCCAGACAGGCCTATTCCTGCTGTAACTCTCAGGGCTTCTGCTCAGCCTGTCCCCCCCCACTGAGAATGCCCCCCCACCCCCTCACCCCCAATCCTTCAAGTTCGGTTCCATTACCTCAAGGAAATGCCTTGATCTCCCCAGTCCCAATCCCTACCCAGGAAGCACAACCTTCCATAGCCAGATCTGGCCAGCTGCCCTCTCTTCCTGCAGCACAGGCTTCTACCCACCCAGATGGGACATTTGTGCCACCCACAGCTTCTAGGACAGGCTCTGCATAGAGGATTTGCTTAAAGTTGGCTGGTGGGGTGGAGAGCAGAGGCTGAACTATGACTCCCTCAGTTGGGCAGCAGGGCTGAGTGGGACTCAGTGCTCCTGAACCCCCCCAGCGCCACAGCCATCTCACTGCTGCGGGCAGCTTCCAGCCCACTCTAGGACAGAAACAAGAATGTTGTGATGTGATACTTGCCTTAGGCTAGGCCCTCATCAGCCTTGTCCACAGAAAGTGACCAGTGGTTCCTGCTGCTTGTGGATCTCTCTTTCCCTTCTTTCTCCATCAGCAAACTCCTACACATCCTTCAAGACCCACCTTCAGTTTCCCTTTCTCTGGGAAGCCTTCCCTGACCTCATACACAGAGTTTGTTAGTGCTCCCAAAGCTCTGGCACCTCCTTGTTCTTCAGTAATGGCCACACTGCAAAGTCCACAAGGGCATCTGGTCTCGCTGTCAGCATGGGGCCCAGCATACAGCAGATGCTGCATAAATGCTTCCCAGGCTGACAGATAGAAGATGGAGAGTTAGGGGCCCCCTTGTGACCAGGGAGGGTTGAGCTATCCTAAGGATCAGGAGTTACTTTGTGGCCAGGCTCTGAGACAGGGAAGTTTCTGAGCCTGTCTGTGGCCAAGGTCAGAGTCAGAGGTCATCTCATGGCCGGGTCAGGGGTCAGGCCTCTTACCCGAGGAAGCCTAACTGGCCCATAGGAGGACAACTTTGTGTTTTGTCCTTAGCATATTTAGATGACTCTTAATACCCAATAAGAGGAGTGAGCAATGCTGAGTGAGGCCTGGATGGGGGCCAGCTGAGGGGATTGGGGGTGTGCCCAGTAGCCCAACTCTCCTCCCACTCAAAAACCCCCTATGTCCTCCCAGAACCTTTCAGGTGGGGCTCTGGGGCTGGCCCATGGCCACAGGCCTGGCTGTGGGCAGGGAGCAGAGCCCAGCAGGAAACCACAGAGGATAGCCTGATTGGATAAGTGCAGGGTCCAAGGCTGGTCAGCCCACAAACTGCGGGCACCTGTCTCTCTGACCTGCTGCCAGGGCTCCAGCCACTCAGGGCTCCTCAGTCCAGGAGAGGACTGAGAGGGAGGGACGGAGGCAAGACGGGCCTGCAGGCTGGACCTGAGCTCTAGGGTAGGAACCCCTGGTCTGTCCCAGGTACCCCCAGTCTCAGAGGAGGAGCCACAAAGATAGCCTGGATCACGATTAGAACTCCTTTCTTTACAAATGGTCCAGCTGAGGCCTACGGGAGCAGCTCCTTGCCCACATCCACACAGAGGACGAGCAGCAAAATGGGGGGTGAGGGGGGGAACGGGTGCTGGAGTGCTAGGATTGGATGCTTCCCCTCCTGGGTCATGTCTATCTCAGGGGCATCTACACAATGGGGTCCTTAGGCATCAGGCCAAATGGTCAAACATAGATGCATGTCATCTATGGGAGAGGGTGGGAGCCCTTCTTGGGGGCAGATTCCAGCCCCAGGTCTCTCAGCAACTCCTTGAACTATTCACTCTTTGAGAGCAGGCACCCCACTAGTCCCAGCTCTGTAACTGATAAGCTGTGTGATATGTGCAAGTAGCTGCCCCCTCTGGGCTTGTTCCCTTACCTGTACAACGGGCAGTGGCACTAAAAAGATTCCTGAAAGCTCTGTCCAACAAGTGGGCAACCCTTGTGCTAATCTGAACCAATCCAACCCCACAGCCCTGGACAACCTGCACTTAAGACAGAGAAACTGAAGCCCTGGGTGGGGAGCAGGCCTGTCAGATATCACCCATTAGCACCATCAGAAAGGTGGGACAACTGAGGCCCACTCCTTTCTCCTCACACTGAACCGTGTCTCCACCTGCCCCACTCCTTCCAGAAATTCGCTTTCGACCCTCCCACGACCTGAGTCGCCTTAATCCCCACTTTCTCGCCCCCTCCCCAGCCACCCAGGTCCACCGATCTAACCCGCGCCCGGTGGTGGCGGGACTCCCGGCCCCGCGCGGCGCGGTCCCGCCCACCCCACCGCGCGGTCCCCATTGGCAGCCTCGCGTGCCGGGGCAGTGACGCCGTACTCCGATTGGCCCGCGCTGCCCGTCCATCCCGCATTCGCCATGGTGACCACGTTGGGTCCCCCGGGAGAGTTCCAAATTCCGCCCCCGCTCGCTGTCCCCCTCCCGCCCGGCCCGGGCCGGCGGCATTCCGGAGGCGGCCCTGTATCTCCATCCCATCCCCCCCACAGCCCCTCCAGAGCCAAGGCCCCGGGACCCAGAAAGTGGGGGAGCCCGGGGAAAAGGCTAGGAAGTTCTGCTCTGAGTTTGGGGGGTTGCTGCGGACGCGGGAGCCCCCGCTGCTTCCCGCTCCAGCAAGTCCCCATGTTAACGCCATCCCTCCCGCGGAAGGCTCGCGCGCGGCCTGGAGGGGTTTCCCGGGACGCTGCGGCTTCCCGCCCCCTGCACCGCCGCCCCCGCTCACCTCGGTCGGGGACCCGCGGGCTCCGGACGTCCGACCCGCAGTGGCTGGGCGGAGCGGGCACGGGGCTGGCTGCGACCGCCGCCGGGAGGGCCAAGGGAGGGCCGGGGAGTCTCCTCCTCCCTCCTGGGGGGAGGGGATGGAGAGGAGACGGCGGGGCGGTGAGGCCCCTGGCAAGCTGCGGCCGGGCTGTGACCCCGGCCAGTCGGGATGTTGGGGTGAAGGCACCCGCCTACCTTTGGGACAAGGGGTGCAGGCCGGGGCGGCGGGATCTGTTACAGAGCCAGCGGGACCCGGACAGAAGCCCCACCCCCGCAGGGGGCCGAGGGTGGGGGGACGGAAGGCAGAGGCTGGGGGCCCCGCTGGGCTCTGCTTTCCTGCCTCAGGTTTCCCGAGCGGCAGTGACTTACTAGGCGCCCCGCTGGAGAAGTGGGGCGGCCTGTCCCGGGCTTAGCACGTGGAGCGTGCTTACCGAGTGTTCACTTTTGTTCACTGCTCTCTGTCTAGTCTAGGTCTGCCACGAGTGGACGTGGAGCAGCAAGTCTCTGTGCTTCACGTGTCCTCCGTTTCCCGTTTCTGCAATAAAAGGATTGCCCAAAGTAACATCACAGGTGTCGAGAAAAGTGGTGGGCACTTGGCCCGCAGGGCGGAGATTTTTTCCGATGCGCAATGGTGCTTCCTGCCCTTGGCAGGGCCCGAGCCCACGGCCAGGAGGGATGGTCCCTTGGAAATTGTGGCCAGGCGCCCTTGCTTGCACCCGAACACTTTGGGCCTTCTTCCCTTGGGAATAGGGTGTCTGCGGGTTTTGGTGGGAGGGGGTGGGGCAGACTCTGAGTGGCCTCTCCTCACCACATCCTGTACCCTGGAAGGTTGACTGAGGTGAATCTATCTAGAAAGAGAACTTCACAGAGATAGTAGGAGGAACCTGGTCAGATTAGGACTTTACCGCAAAAAAGAAACTAAAAATGATGAAGATAAATTAGTTTTAACCCATGATTAATGACGCTTAGATTATAATTGCAACTATGCACGCATTAGAATGAACGAAGAATCGATTCTTTGGGACATGAGCGTCATTTTTGCAAAAATATTTGAGGGTTCCAAATCCAAAGGTCACTGAATCCATTGATGGTCAAACAGTCCTCTCTGGAAGGTCTCCGCCATTTCTCTTACAGAAGTCTCTTCTGTGGTTAGCTCCTGCTCTTTTTATGGCGTTACTTCCATCAACTTCATGAAATCCCACACTTTTTGCAAGATCTGCAGTTTCACTTGCTTTGTGTTTGCACGATTAAACATTGATAACCTCTGACAATCAGCTAGAGATAGGTTTCAGTGGGGATACGTGGTGTTTGAGAGGGAACTAATCTATAAATGGCACAGGGGCTGGTCTGGCTTACTGCGCACCTTGGACCTGCGAGATTCAGCAATGGAGTACTCAGAGGACGGGGATGTTCCCATTTTAAAGCTGGGGAAGTGCTCAGGGAGGCAGTTGGCTCAGACATACCCAAAGTCCCACAGCCACTAAGGACAGCCATGGACCAAGAGCCCAGAGTTCCTAGAATTTCCAGAGAAGGGCTAAGGATGCAGGAGCTGGAGGAGGCTGAGTTGATGGCAGAACTGAAGCACCAATTGTAACATCATCACAGCTGAGCCCTCTCTCTTAAGATAGGAAGCAAAGATACCGTCCTAGGGGTTTCTCTTGCAGGGGTGGGGTGGGAGTGGGGAGCCACCTACTCTTGGGGCTAGATGGCTTTTGACCATGCATAGGCTTAGCAGTTCACTTGAATTAATTGTTTTACACCTACCCTGTGAGCTGGGTGTTGTTACACCATCTCAAGGTGAGAAAAGCGAGGAGGATCAAAAGTCAAGTGGCAAGTCCAGAGTCACAGTTGGGAGGGCTCAGAGTCCAGATTTGACTCATTCAATTTTATCATTATCACTCCTATTCTTAAGACCACACCTCTAGTCAGCCCCCTGGATGCAGCACCAATCTGCTGTCAGCCTCCCATTGACCCCCTGGGGGTTTCTCTCCCCATCTCAGCACAGCAGGGTTTTTGACTGCGGCTTGTGTCAGCATTTCCGACACTCAGCAGTTCTCTGTCCTGTATCTCTGTTGCCACTTTTTGCCATCAACAGATAGCTCTTGTGCCATTGTTTACTTAACATTTTTCTTTAAATCACTTTTTAGAATGTGCGTGTATTTTAGGAATAGGACATCTGTATCAGTTGGCATAAACAGAAGAAAAACATAAAAATAAATGTTATGTGAATAATATCATTAACCTAGCTAGAAACTTTGTTTAAAAGGGGACTTAATATGTACACCCATGTTCATAGCAGCATTATTCACAATTATCAAATGGCAGAAGCATCCCATGTCTGTTGGTAGAAAAATGGCTAAATGAAATGTGGTCAATACATTCAAAGGAATATTATTCAGCCTTAAAAAGGAAGGAAATTCTGACACATGCTACAACATGGATGAACCTTGAAGACATTATACTATGTGAAATAAGCCAGTCACGAAAGGACAAATATTGTATGATTCCACTTATATGAGGTACCAAGAGGAGTCAAAATCCATAGAGACAGAAAGTAGAATGGTGGGTTCCGGGGGCTGGGGGAGGGGAAATGGGGAGTTAGTTTTTAATGGGGTCAGAGTTTCCGTTTGGGAAGATGGAAAAGTTCTGGAGATGGATGGTGGCGATGGCTGCACATCATTGTGAATGTATGTACTTAATGCCACTGAACTGTATGCTTAAAGAGGTTAAAATGGTAAACTTTATGTTATATTTTGCCACAATAAAAAAAAATCATTAAAGGACCAGCCGAGTGGTGTGCTGGTTAAGAGTTGGCTTGAAACGCCAGCTCTGAGCAGCAGGGCCCTGGTTCGGATCCCACATGAGGGCCAGTGATGCTGCGCCCTCTACAGCTAAGATGATGAACAACAGCTTGACCTGGGGCTGCAGTGGGCTGCCGTAAGCTACCATGAGTGGCCGGCAGCCAGTGTGAGCGGCCGTGAGTGGCCGTCCAATGGCCTGCGAGTGACTGCCTCACCTGGGAAGAGCGCAATGATAGTACCAAATGGGCCAGTGAAGCAATGTCCTCCACAACTAGACAAAAGAACAAAAGGACAGCAACTTGTCTGTTCCCCTTCCCTTATTCCCCAATGCTGTTCCCCTTCCCCAATTCCCCAATAAAATTAGAAAAATCATTAAAAATAGGTTGTCTTGTTTTCTATGTCCAATAAAAGGTTGAAGAATGAAAAAAAAAGAACATAGGCAGTGATAGGGAAGGGTTAGAGACAATTTAGCTCTAAACAGAGGCTTCTCCTGTGTGTAAGCAGAACTGAGAAAAGTCAATGATTATTACAAGGTGTGACTCAACTTATCTAATGTCTAATGTCAGAGATCATCAGTGTGAGTAGCCCTGATGTGGAGACACACTTCACTAGGGGTGGTGTGTGGCTCTCTCAGGGTGAGGAGTGGGAGGTGGCTTTGCCCTTTCCTTGCCCGGGGGACTGAACGAGGGACTGGCATGCCTCCTAAAGCTAAAGCACTTGGGATGTTTTGGGGAGCTGGAGTCAGGGAAGCCTTCCCAGAGGAGGAGGCAGGAGCCCTGAGGGATGGAGAGGAGCTGGATTGCTGCCCAGGTACATGTGTGTGTCACAGCTGGGACAGAGCAGGGAGAAGGGTCTGCATATGGCAAGCACGTCCAGAACTGGGTGGAAGTAGAGGTTAGATGGGGCTAGACCAGGGATTGGCAAACTTTTGAGATGGAAAAGCTGCTAGGGGTCGTCAACCTGCGGCTTGCGAGCCACATGCGGCTCTTTGGGTACGTATATGTGGCTCTAAAGGAAAATTGAAAATGAAAGTAAAACTATCATAGTTTCATTTATAAAATTTTTAAAGGATATTATTCACATCATGGTGATTGTGTAAAAATATATTTATAGCTCTCAAATAATTTTTAAATTGTCGTGAGGGACAGGATCGACTCTTCTAGGAGTCAGCAAACTTTTGAGACGGAACGTACCCAAAGAACTGCATGTGGCTCGCGAGCCGCAGTTTGCTGACCCCTGGCTAGACTACGATGGCAGGAGGGAGCCACCGCCGGCTTTTGAGCTGGGTGTGTCTTGGCAGAGAGTTCCGGGATCAGGACTGTGAGAGGAGCCGCCTGGGTTCATAGACAGGCTGGGGAGGAAGGCTGCTGGTGTTGCAATCCTAGACGTGGCCAAGAGACCTCAGAAAGGAAGGACCTTGAGGTCAAGGTCTGGGTGATGGTCACAGAAAACCAACATGTAGAGAAGGCAAGGACTTACCCAAGTCACGCAGCAGGAGTGTGGTTAAGGGGTCAGGACACAAGTGCCCAGGGGGCCCTGCAAAGCCTTTGCACTGTAGCTGGGATTGGAGGGGCCTATGCTCCCCTGAAATCTCCCTGCCCGCCAAGAAGCAGCTCCCCTCCCCTTTCCCAAACAGGCCGCCTCAGCTACCTGTGGGCTGTGCTTGGGCTGATGCTGGAAGGTTCCTGGGGTGGGGGCAGAGAAGAGACCATGCTGGGACCTGCCTGCCTTCTCCTAGTTGCTGCACCCCCATCCCACCCCCAGGGTAACAGAGCACATTCCTGAGTCAGGATTTCCCCAAGGCCTGAGTGGGGCCTGGACAAGAGAGAGCACCCTGTCTCCCACCAACACACACAGACGCCTCCCTCTGCTCCTTAGGGTTCTGTGGAGGAAGTGGCTGGCATAGCATAGGCTTGTCCAGATCCCTGGCTCCAGGAGCAGCTGGCGAGCCTCCCAGGCAGTCCCACTGTACTGGCCATATTTTCTGAGCTCTGCCCCCATGGAGTCCCTTAACTCTGGGCCTGGCCCTTATCCTCTCCGGGACTCGGGGCCCCCCATTTGTGAAACACGAGGGCTTTAAGCAGCACTTCCAGGGACTTGGCAGCATTGCCTTTTATGGGCTCCTCGCTACCCCCGTGAGGTGGTGCTGTCATCTCCATTTTACAGAGGGGAGACAGGCTTCAGTTTCAATCACTTGCCCAAAGTCACCCAGCTCATAAGTGGTTGGCCTGGTGTTTGAGCCCAAGCAGTCTGGCCCAGCCCTTGCCTGAGGCCCTTGCCAGCATCCATCTCATCGATCTTCAGGTCAGGCAGGGATCATTCTCCCTTTCCTACAGGTGGGGAAACAGCTCGGAGAGGTGACATCTCTTGCCCGAGGGTGCAGAGCTGAGATGGGTCTTGAACCCAGCAGGGTGCCATGTTGGCGAGCTCTCTCCCTCACCCCACTGATGCCAAGCACCTCTGCCTGCTACAGGCCTTGGGGTTGAGATCAAGGGGGCGAGATGGGTGTGGCTATCAGTTCAGAGGAAGCAAAAAGGCTGCTGCAGGTCAAAAAAGAAGTGAAATGAGAGTGTGATGTGTGATGTGGGGTGTACAGAGCAGAGGCTGCCTGCTGCACTGAGGTTCCCGACTTCCTCTTCTTCCTGTAGACGGCAGCGGGACAGCAGCCAGACAGCAGCTGCTAAACAGGTCAGCCACTCTGGGCCTCTCTATTCCCCACTCCCCTCGCTCTCTGTCCTTCTCTGCAGGTTCTCTAGCAGGCACTGGGCATGTCTCTGCCCAGACGGGTACTGGGCTTGGGACATCCCACAAGCAGAAATCTGGGGAACCCACCTTCATCCCATTCATCAGTTTCTGGGTTCCTAGTGGCAACTTCAAATCTTGGGGAATGTAGAGATCTATGTTTTTGAAAAAAGGCAATTTAAATGAAGGGGTGGTTAGGGACTGGGTTCAGATCTTAGCTCCCCCGCATGTGGCCTGGGGCAAGTTGCTGGACCTTTGTTTTCTGAACTGTGAAATGGGTTTAGTCCAGTAAGCTGCACCTCAGGTGACAGGGGTAAGGGCTTGGTACGGAGTTTGTGCTGGGCAAACTGGAGCAGGTGCAGTTTCTCTCAGTGACCTGAATTGGATCCTGGGACAGTGTATCGCAGGGAAATTACTCATGTGTTGGCTTGCTCTCAGATTCCCTGTTGGGCTTTCCTAAACGTGAAATGGGCTAATAATAGCACCTGTCAGGACTTCCTGCAGAGATCACAGAGTCAGTCCTCAACCCAGGCCAGGGTGAGGCCAGAGGTGGGGCTCCAGCTTGTGTTTGGCAGGGGCAGTGGGGCCACATACAGAAGCGTGGCTGGCTCAGCAGGCCCTAGTACTACTTTGGGGAGAGGATGAGCTGAAGGGGTGTGCAGGCAGGGGTTCCCAAGTCCGGAGCTCAGATGTGTTCCTGGCCGAGGACTTCAGGGTAGGCCCTGACTCCTGGGAGTGTGGATCATGGAAATGGATGCTTGAATCTCTCTCCCTGGTGAATAGGTCTTCTTGGCCTCATTTTAGAGATGAGGAGACCCAAAGCACAGAGAGGTCAAGATTCTTGCCCAATGTCACAGCCCAGACACTGAATACTGGAAGTGGTTATCAAATTTGCATCTTCCAAAGGCTCTATTCTGTGCTCTGAATGTCTCCTCATCTCTCTATTGGCTTAAGTATGGTCTTACTCATCCACATAGCAGCTCCACCACCCAGCCACCTTTGGGAGGGTGCCACCCAGTGGGGAGAGCATCTGACAGGGAGCCTGGAGCCCTGGGCTTAAGTCCCAGCTTGACCACTGGGCTGCTGTAGAACCCTAGGCACACTCCTGTGTGGTATTTAGTTTCCCCACGCTCAAGTCAGAATCGTATTGGAAGTCAGGTCAGGGAGTCCTGTTTCCCAAGGGCCCTAAATCATGAGTTGCAGGGTGATGGGATGATGGAGATGGCCAAGGATATGGGGTAACAATGGGTGGTGGCCTCTTGAGGGATGGGAACAGGCATGTTGGAGGCTGCAAGCAGAAGTGAAGATGGTGGTTTGCTCCTGGGAAAGGGGGTGGGAACCACAGCTTCTATATGGAGAGCCTGGAGAGGTGTCACTTCTGCTTTGGCCTGATTTCCTCAGCTGGGTGGTGGGGTTGGCTTTTCCCTCTCTGTGTCTGCCTGGGACCCCGCCTTAGGGTCTAGGCCCTGGAGGTAAAATCCACACCACTGTCTGGGCCTCAGTTTCCCTATTCATACCGTGAGAGGGTGGGCAAGATGGCTCAAGGTCTTTTTCTGAGCTACCAGATCCTCAGTTTTCTCACTGGAAACATTTCAAATGGTTTTTATTCAGTGGCTTCCTTTCAAACCTTTTCCCTCATCTATTCTCTGAGGTTCAGGGAGGGTAAAGGAAGTGCCCAAGGTAGCACAGCCAAATAAATAACAGAGTAGCCACGTAAAGAAGATCCCAGCACTCCATGACTCCAAAGTCTCCATTCTCTTTTAAAATAAATGCATCTATTAATAAATAGCATGAAGACAAATGGATGAAAAAAAATTGAATCCATATCTCACATATTGTCTCCAGAGTCAATGCAAATGGACTGGAGATTCCGATGTAAAAAAATGAAACCTTAAAATCGCTAGAAGAAACTTAGGAGAGAATTCTTTCATAATGTTGGAGTAGGGAAGGCCTTGCTAGCTATGACTCAAAATCCAGAAGCCAAAAGAGAAAATACTGGCAATTTTTATTACATAAAAATCATATATACTTCCATACGGCAAAAAGACCATTTGTGATGTCAAAAGGCAAATGGCAAAAGAGGAAAAACATTTACAAGTTAAATAGTGAACGGGGACCTAATTTTCCTATTAGGTAAAGTGTTTCTAAAAGCTGATAGGGGAAAGTCTAACCCAGGATAAAAACAGACAGACGATGAACTTGGACATAAGCGAAAGGGTGCAAGTACAGCTGCACTGTTTATAAGAGCCAAAGACTGGAACTGACACAAATAGCTCTTAATAAAGATCTGGTTAAATAAATTATGGTTTATCCCTACAATTACATTATGCACTTGTTAAAAAAAGAAGTGGAAGCTCTAGGTACTATTATGGAAAGCTCTCCAAAGTGTATTTTTAAGTGAAAAAAAGCAAACACAGAACAGTATATAGAATATGCTACTTTAAAAAAAATAATAAAATGGGGGAAGTCATATCTGCTTATACTTGTATGAAGAAATTTGGGAAGATACACAACACACTAATAGCAGTGGTTACCTGGGAGTGACCAACTGGGAACCGAGTAGTTGGGTGACACAGGAGGTACAGAGGCATGGCATTTTATACCTTTTGTATTTATTTATTGTTTCTATTTGGAAGATATAAACCTCTAAACTATCTGAAGAGTAATTGCAAATTGAGAAATGTACAGCGTAAGACTAGAAAATACAGACCAGCAAAACAAATGAACCCATAATTTCACCCCCAGAATGCACTGCTCATGCCTTGATGTGCATTGTCCAGAATTTGTGTCTATAAAAATATGATTTCTTATAAGATTTTGTGTCTATAAAAATATGATTTCTTATAAGCTTTGGATTATATTGTTTTGCAACATGCTTTTTGTGTTTTGAAGCAATATGTCATTATTATTTTTTCCATAATGATAAATTGTCATTTGGAGCATTAAAAAAACCCTAAGCATTAACATTTTTGTTTTTCTGTTGTGAAGGTAATACTCATACATGCTTGCTGTAGAAAATTCAAACAATACAGAAAGCATATAAAAGAAAGTAAAAAACATCTCTCCCCAAATACCATTATTAACATTTTGGCGACCACTCTTCTAGATGTCCTCATAGGCTGAAACATGCATATAAACATAATTTTCCAGAAATGTGATTACATTATGTGTGTTATTTTCAGCCTGTTCTTTCTACTCAATGATATGCTGTTCTCCTCTTTTATGTGGCTATCTACATCATAATTTTTAAGAGTGAAATGAGAATCCATTATATTGTATATTTTTAATGTTTAATTTTGAAAAAATGATAAATTCATAGGAGGTTGCAAAAAATAGTATAGAAAGGTTTTGTGGAAGCTTTACCCAATTTTCTCAAATGGTGTTATCTTGCATACTTATAGTGCAATATCAAAACTAAGAGATTGACTTTGGTACAATTTACAGACTTTATTCAGAATTCATCAGTTTTAAATGCACTCGTGTGTGTGTGTGTGTGTGTGTGTGTGTGTGTGTGTGTGTTTAGTTCTATGCAATTTTGTGACATGTGTAATCTTTGTAACCAAACCCACGATCA
>NW_017731829.1:1439278-1450375 GCF_001890085.2 Hipposideros armiger
GAGGGCAGTGTCACTGGCCCTCATATGTGGGATCTGAACCGGGGCCCTCTGGCATCCCAAGCCAGTTCTTAACCATCGCGCCACTCGGCCAGCCCCATACTTAGTTTTATAAGAAACTGCCAAACTGTTTTCCACAGTGGCAGTGAACTGTAATTTATTTAACTCTTCCTCTATTGATAGACATTTATATAGTTTTCCATTTTTCTTTATTATTAATGATGGTATTATAAATATCTTTCTTTCTATGTATATGTTTCTGGCTTGCCTTATTATTTCCATAGGATAGATTCATAAAAATGGGTTTCTTGGGTCAGAGGATATTCAGAATAAAAAGTCTGTACATATCACCAACCAATTCCCTTGGAAAAGCTAGACTCTTGACATTCCCACAGGGAGGGGAGTGTGCCTGTTTTTCACTGGGTGCTGTCATATTTCAGATCTTTGCAAACCCAATGGTGGAAAAATTAAAGCCCATGATCTTAACTACTTCCCTCCGCCACCACCATCAAATAGGTGTTTTGAGTTTTGTGGCTGTCCCTCCTTGAAGCTCTGTGAGTTTTTTGTGACTTTGTCTCTCACAAGAGGAGGAAGATTAGCTCCCCCCCCCCCGCTTTCCTTTTCTTTTCTGTCCTCTCAGTCTATTTTGTTTTGATTTTCTAAAGTCCTGCTTTATAGAGGTATACTTTACAAACAACAATACTCGCCCTTTTGGAGTGCAGTTTAATGAGTTTTGACAAATGCATATAATTGTATATATTCATACACGTGTATCAAAATCAATATATAGAATGTTTCTATCACCCTGAAAAGTTGCCTTGCGTCCTTTTGTAGCCACTTCCTTTTCCCCACCCCCTGGAAACTACTAATCAGCTTTCTAACACAATGGTTTTGACTTTCTGGAAGATCATATAAGTGGAATCATAGGGTCCTTTGTGTCTGAGTTCTTTCACTTAGCAGATGTCGAGATTCATTCACGTGTTACCTGCATCAACAGCTTATTCTTTTTTTCCTGTGGCCGCCTGCACAGTTTCCTCTTAGTCTTTGGTTTTGTAGCAGTTTGACTATGGTATGTCTAGATGTGTTTTTTTTTGTTTGTTTGTTTTTTTGTATTTATGTCACTGAGTTTCTTGGATCTGTTTTTTGTTGTCTTTCCTTAATTTTGGTAAAATTTTGGCCATTAGTTTTTCAAATATTTCTTCTCTGTTCTTTTTCTTTCACCTGAGACTCCAATTACATGTATATTAGACCATTTGCTCTCGTGCCACAGTTCTTGGGTATTCGTTTTTTTTTTTTAATTTTCATTCTTCTTACTCTTTGTGTCTCAATTTGGATAATTTATATTGCTCTATATTCAAGTTCACTGATTACTTTGCTGTGTCTGGTTTGCTGATTAATACATTGAAGAAACTCTTTATCACTGATATTGAGATTTTCATTTCTACTTGACTTTTCTTAGTCCCTCTGTTGCTCTCTTGAAATTTCCTATCTGTTCTTGGAAGTCCACCTTTTCTACTACATCCTTTAACATATTCATCATTGTTATCTTAAAGTCTCTAACTGATAGTTCCAACATTTTGGCTATCTCTGCATCTGGTTCTGTTGCCTCTTTTATCTCTTTACAATGAGTTGTATCTTTTTTTCATTGTGTGTGTGTGTGTGTGTGTGTGTGTGTGTGTGTGTATGATAATCTTTGATTGAACAGTGGACATTGTGTATAAAAGAGCAGTAGTGAGTGAGGTAAATGATATTTATACCTATAAATGGTCATGTTTCTTATGTTATGGCTTTAGTATAGGCCAGGGGTCGGCAAACTGTGGCTCATGAGCCACGTGCAGCTCTTTGGGTACGTTCCATCTCAAAAGTTTGCCGATCCCTGGAAGAGCCAATCCTGTTCCTTACAACAATTTAAAAATTATTTGAGAGCCATAAATATATTTTTACATGATCACCATTATGTGAATAATATCCTTTAAATTTTTTATAAATAAAACTATGATAGTTTTATTTTCATTTTCAATTTTACTTCAGAGCCACATGTACGTACCCAAAGAGCCGCATGTGACTCACGAGCTGCAGTTTGCTGACCCCTGGCGGCTCTTCCGTCTCAAAAGTTTCCTGACCCCTGGTATAGGCCATTGAGTCAATCTAGTCTTTGTTGATTGGAGTTTAGGTTTTGCTGTTGCCATGGTTATCTTCTCTGCACCACAGGCTTCACATTTCTCCAGTGGTGGACTGCCACTACTTTATGCTTACTGTGGCCTTAAGTCCCACAGGGGTTTTCTCAGTATTGCTGTCCACTCTTAGCTTTGTGTGCATGCAACACAGAGGGAACCTCATTTTGTGTTCTAGCCTCTCTTCCAGTAGTAGACTGCTGTTACTTGTTATTTGGTGAAAGTTTTGTGGATTCTTGGTTCTCTTTCTCTAGCTTCAGTCTTAGAAAGCCTTGTGTCTGAGCTCCAGGAGTGGGGCTCTTTTTAGCTGATTTGATTCTTCTCCATTGACAACCTTTGCCTCTCATTCAGAATAGGTGCTAGAGCATGGGCAGACTTCCTGTTCTTCACCCCCATGGGAGTCAAACTATGTCTTGTTTTGATGTGTGTGTGTGGGAGTGTCTTAGGTATGAGTGAGGTTCCTGTCTTTTCTGCAGAAGCAGCTTCAGCATTAGCCCTCTGCTTTATATCAGTGCAAAATCCTGGGTACTAGTGGGTTTCCTGCTCCTTGCCAGCGGCAGATGGCTTTTGCCTAGTGTCAGTGCAGAGCTGGGGGTAGGTGGGTTTTTCATCTTCTGTATACAATGGGTTTCCCCATCAGAGGTGGCAGGCCTTTTTCTGGTAGTAGGTCAGGGGCCTGTGGGATGAGGATGTCATATCAGATGAAGGCCAGGGTACAGATGCCTATCTCTAGCAGCAGCCAATCACCACTTTGTACTCATGCATGGCCCAGAGCTCAGATGGCTTCTCCAGGTACCCCTGCTATACTCTCAAACCTTGATAGGTCCTGCCTGTCTATGTCAGCTTTGGGGCTCTCTCAGGTCTCTGCCCCACCCCAGTCATTCTCATGAGCACCCAACAGAAAGCTGTGGGAAGAAACATACTCCCCTTGTACCTGGGGCTCCCAGGGGTTCTAAATTGTCACTCTAGGTCACACACAGCTTTTAAGAATTCACTAAGATATCAGTTTTCTTTTCTGCAGCTTTTGTGGCGATTACCTCTTCCTCCTGTGTTCTGTAAGAGGTGAAACCGTTTGCCCTTGAAGGGCTTATTGGCTGTTGGAAATCAGCTTACTTGGTTACCGTGTGACTTCAGCTCTCTAAAGGGCTCAAAAATTAATTTTTTATGTTATTTGGCTTTTCCCATTGTCAATATGGGAGTGGTGTTCTCTTGTGGCTCTACATTGTAAGTGAAAGTCGAAATCATTTTAATACAGTTTTTACACAATTAAAAAAATAAATCTCCTCTTCAATGTTTTCATTATGACCATATAAATTTTATCCCCTATTAAGTCAATTTGTGTAGCAAGATTACATTTTCTTTCCTGTACAGCTTGGTTTTTCTGAAATTAATTGCTTGTTTTTATTTTTCATTTGCAAGCTTTTTATAAGGGCATTTCTCAAAAGAATTTTTGATAGTCTGTATATTCTCTTCCTTCTTTTATTCTTTGAGACCTCCCTCCTGAGACTCACAACCAATAATCCCCTGTTTTCAGCCTCACCCTCCTTCTGGCTTTCAGGGGTTCCTGCATGCCTGTAGCTCTCAAGTGTCTTCAAGGTTGTGAGGCTTGAACTAGCTGACTTCTCCCTGTTCCCTTTTCCCAACTCCTCCATATCTCTCTCCACGGCAGCACTTTGGTTCAAAATTTTTTTTTAAGATTTATTTTTATTTTTATTTTTTTATTGGGGAATTGGGGGGATGGGAACAGTGCTGGGGAATTGGGGGAAGGGGAACAGACAAGCTGCTGTCGTTTTGTTCTTCAGTCTAGCTGTGGAGGACATTGCTTCACTGGCCCAAGTTGGCACCATCATTGTGCTCTTCCCAGGAGAGGCAGATCAGTTGCCGGCTTCTGGACGGCCGCTCACTGCGGCTGCTGGCCGCTCACGCTGGCTGCTGGCTACACACGGTAGCCCATGGCAACCCACTGCCACAGGGGTTGCAGCCTACACCGTTGCCGGCATCTCACGCCAGCCCAACTCCAGGTTGAGCTGTTGTTCAGCATCTTAGCTGTGGAGGGCAGTGTCACTGGCCCTCATATGTGGGATCTGAACCGGGGCCCTCTGGCATCCCAAGCCAGCTCTTAACCAACGCGCCACTCGGCCGGCCCTGGTTCAACGTTTTGGGGTCTGCTAAATCTATCACAAGGTGGCCACCTGCTTTGTAGCTCCAAAGTTTGCTGACATCACTCATCTGCTGTGTCTTCTTTCCTATTGCTCTGTCTTTGTGGTTTGGTGTCTATTTTTATTCACTCACTCTCATTTTAGTGGAGTTTCAGGAAGTAGACATAAGTTTGCTGTCATTGAGCAGAAGTTTATTAGTTCATTTTAAAACCGAGGAAAATGAGGGCGGAGAGGGCCAAGTCCTTGCCCAAAGTCACATGATGGGTTAACAAAGTGTTGCACAGGGTTACATGCTGCTTGCTCCCAAGCAACTTTCCTCTAGGTAAGGTCAAGGCCCTAGGGAAGCCCCCCAGAGAGGCCCCTTTTTGGGAAGGTGGCAGAGCTGCTGATGGCAGGTGTTACTAAGTGGTCAAGGATTTTGGAGTCACAGAGACCTGGCGTCAGGCAGCCTCAAGCAAAGCAAGGCCTCTTGCTCTCTGAGCCTCAGTTGCCTCATCTGTGAAATGCAGGAATAATGAGGATCAACTAACGTGCTGTATGTCCTACCCTTGGAACATGCCAGACACCTAAAGTTATCTAGAAGTTAGAGGTCACTCTTTGACCATGATGATGACAACATGCACCTTTTCCAGGGTGGGACCTGATTCTTGGAGGAGACCTGGCATAGGACATGGATTACTGTGCAACCCTTTTTCTCTGTTTGTGTGTTGTGTCTTCTCAGCGTGGGACAGCAGGTAAGCGGGCTCCTTTGAGTTGCAGGGGCAATCCTAGTGCAGGCCCCTGATTGTGATATGAAAGGGGGAAGCCTCAAACCAAGGGAGCTTGAAATGGGGCACTTAGGCCTGAGGCAGCAGCAAGGTGAGTTAGTAGCCCCAGGCTTGAGCGGGTGGCCCAGAGGCCATGGGGTTGGGGGGCAGCTGCGGACAGAGGCTGAGGTGGGGGTCTGACTCACTCCCCACAGAGGCATCCCAGGAGGCCCTGAGCTGGATGAGGAGAATGGAGAATGTGGCCAAGGGACGGACCTCGACTTCCTTTGCTGAGTGAGTTGCATGTCCCTCTTGGCCTGACCAGTGTCAGCTGTGCCTCTCGTCCCCAGCTTGCACATTGAATCAGTGTCCAGGTTTGGTCTAGTATAGACCATTAATTCATTTATTCAACATGCATTTATTGAGTATCTACTGTGTGCCTGACACTAGCCTCTGGAAATGCTGGAGAGACATATCTCTCTGCCCTCATGGAGTTTACTGTCTGGTTGGGGACTCTTAACCATGGATGCCATGAAACTAGGTACAGAATCATGAATCTCTGTGCATTTTTTTTTGGAAGTGGCTCCAAAACTCAGGCTGGGCTCCCCAGGGTTTGTGACCCAAAGGCCAAGCAGCTCTGAATGAGAAGCAAATGCTGGATAGGGATTTTTAGGGAAGCCAGGGACTATGGAGGCACTTCAGTCAGTCAGCAAGGAGCAACCAAGGAAGGCTTCCTGGAGGAGGTGTCAACAAACTGGGACCTGAACAAGAATTAATCAGGAGAATGGGATGAGTGGAATGGGGGAGAAAAGTGTGCCAGCGACACTGTGTGTGCAAAGGTACAGAGGTGGGAGCTACAGGGCTAAGGCATGGGGGAGGGCCTGCTGTCCCAGGCTGTCTGGAGCCCTTCTGGCCCCACCCCCACTCTGGGCTATGGTTGTTTCTCTTGCCCTCAGGTCCATTCATGGTCTGGAGTGTAGGCTGCTGAATGCCACCTTCAAGGGCAACAATCTCACCTTGCAGACATCCACCATTCAGACGCTGGTTTTCAAACTGGGCTGTGACTTTGCTGGCCTCTCGCTGAACAGTGAGGCCCTGGAGCCGGTCCCTCAGGTCAGAGGCAACCAGGGGATGGGGGGGAGGTTGGGGGGATGGGAGGGTGGCCAGTGCCTCCACCTCAGAAATCCTCTAGGGGTTTAAGGCCTGACCTTTCCCCAGGCTCCACTCCCCTCTCTGCCTCACACCCCCTTCCCAAACCTGGATTTTACCCTACAAGTGTGTTGCCTTTTCTGTAAAATGGGGCTGATGTTCCTCATATGAATGAGAGAAATGGGGGTGTTTTGTGACCCCTCTAGGTCAGTGTCCTATTCCTACTTTTGCAGGCCCATGGTGGGGAGGGGGGTGGCAGCAGCGGGAGAAGCAAGGGAATCTGGGCTCCTTTGAGAAGCCTGGTGTGATTCCTGCTGAATGCCTGGGTGCTGTGGGCTGAGCCACTCCCTACTCCTGGGGCCAAATTGGGTGGGGTAAATAACCCAGATTCAACACTGGAGCAGCTGGAGAGAAGGCCTGGATCTCAAGAAGTTTGGGAGGAGGTGCAGCCAGGGAGGGGGGTTCTGTAGGTGGAGGCCCCAAGGAGAGGCAGGAAATGCCAGGGGAAGTCAGGAAGACTTCCTGGGAATTGGGGGCCAGGGAAGGTGTTGGGGCCAATCTGGAGACCTCGGACACCAGGCTCAGCCTGCCTTTGGCTTCTGCAGGCCAGGACCCGGCATGCCATGCAGTTCCCGGCTGAGCTGACCCAGGAGACCTGTAGGACCCGCTCCAGGGATCTGCGTCTCATCTGTATCTACTTCTTCACTGCCCGCTATTTCCAGGTCAGCGCCATGGTGGGCCCAGGATGGGGGGCGCTGGCCCCTTCCTGGGGGCGATGCAGGCACCCATGCCACTGCCAGGATTCTGGGTGGGAACCAGTACCAGTGGACCAGTCCACTGTGCAACCTGATCCAGCCAGTGCCCCTCTCTGGGCTTCAGTTTTAGCAGAATGGTGGGATGTGCAATTACAATGTGCAAATGAGACTTAGGGAAACCTATCATGTATGTGCATGACCTTATGGGTGAGACAGACAAGAAGGTCACAGGATCCCTGTCCTCAGAGAACTCTCTATCTTGACAATTGGACTAGGAGCTTAGAGACTTAATTTTAGCTCAAGGTTGACTATAACCGTAGAGATACAAAGTGATGTATGAGTCAGTGTGGGGTCAGGGTTGTTCCCAATGAGCAGTCCAGGAGGGTTTTTGGAGAGAGTGCCTTTTAACCTTGGCTTTGAAAGTGAGTTAGGATAGTGGTGAAGTGGAGGGTACAAGGCTGGAATCCATTAAACAGATGGGAGGTGGAGAGGGGGGTGGGAGTGGGGGTGGTGAGAAAACAGCTTTCCAGGTTGGCACACATTATACACATGAAGTCATGCTGTTGATTCTCATCCAGGGAGGAGGGGTTGGAGACGGGGGCTCTGGGACCTTGTCCAGGGTCTCCTTGTGTCCTCTCCAGTCAGCTCTTCTTCTGTTGCCCTTCCAGATTGACATCAACTCATCTCTGCTCAATAACTACGTCCTGGGGGCCCAGCTGGACCATGAACATGTGAACAACCTCACAGAGATGATCAACATCAGCTTCTGGCACAACCAAAGCCTGGTACTGTGGGGGCACCTCCGTTTCCACCCCACCCCTGCCCCCTTGTGGCTGTCCTGTTGAACACTGGTTTGACCAAACCCAAACCCGTGGAACCATTTTGGAAACCAACTGTTTTAAATCCATCATATTTTGAAAATTCCTGCCAAAGAAATAAGAAAGAGAAGCATTTACTCACTGCATTAGTTAGGATTCTTTAAGTTGCAAATGATAGAAAACCAGCTCCAGCCAACTTAAGCACAAAAGAGAATTTATTGGCTCAGACGAATGAAATGTTTAGGGCTCTTTCAGCTTCAGGCACGGCTGGATCCAGGGGCTGACATGACACCATAATGGCTCAGCCTCTCTCCATCTCTCTGCAATGGCTTGGCTCGCCAGTCTTTGGCAAGATGGCAGCTGAAAACCTGGACTGCCTTCCCCTCTTCTCACCAGGCTCTTTCTCGCCAGTGCAAACCAGAGTCCCAGAATGACTCCTAAGGGTCCAGCTGGGTCACGTGTCCATCCCTGAACCATCACTGTGCCCAGAGAGATGGGATGTGTGGATTGGCCAGGCCTGGGTTGCATGGCCCAGGGACCAGGCTGGATTCATCTGACCTGCCATTGGGGGCGGGGTGGGTCCTCAAGGGAAGTGCAGATGCTGATACAGGATGAAGGGGAAAGGGCTGTGGGGTGGGCGCAAGCCCTGATGCCTCTGCTCTTCTGTCTGGCATTCTTGAAAAGTCCAGAGTCTCTATGCTCTGGCCTTATCTTCCCATCAGCCCCTCCTCTACACTCTCAATTTCACCATCATCCTTCCCTTTCATTCCTCTGCAGTTAGTTTCACCTGGAATGTTTTTGCTCCAAGTCTGTTGAAATCCAACGTGTCCTCTAAGGTCTTGGCGCCCTAATTGTCTCTTCCCTCCTCAGGACTCCCCTGCCCCTTCCTACGTGGCTTTTCATGGCACTGCCTGTGTTACACCTCCTACCCCTCCACCCACATGGCTTAGCGTCAGGGTTGTCTGTGGTTGAATCTCTCTCCTGCGCTGGGAGGGCCTGGACCATCACTGCTCCCCACAGGGAGTAGGGAGAAGGGGCAGCAGATTGCAGAGAACCTACTGTGTAGACGGGAGCTGGGCACTCAAGAGTCCTCATTGCCTTTCGTTTTTCCACCGTCTTTGTGACTTGGTATAAATGATCCTATTTTGCAGATGAATCAAATGAGACTCGGAGAAGCTTTGTGGCTTGCCCAAGTCACTCTCAGAGTCTGTATGAAGGTGTGGCTAGAATGCGGGCCAGCCTGAGGGCAAACCCCAGCCAGTGCCTGGTAAAATGTTGACAAGGGTGCAGTGGAGTTACCTTTGGCCCCCACAGTTTCCAGACCCTGATCCACGGCCCTCCCCTGCAGCCCTTGGATGCACCCAACTCCAGCATCTCTCCTTAGGAAGGCTACTCAGTGACCTGTGTCTTCTGGAAGGAGGGAGCCAGCAAGAGCCACTGGGGGGTCTGGAGCCCTGAGGGCTGTCGCACAGAGCAGCCCTCACCTTCCCAGGTGCTCTGCCGCTGCAACCACCTGAGCTACTTTGCTGTTCTCATGGTATGTGCGCATCCAGCCTGGGAGGGTGGTCAGAGCCGCAGAAGTCTCCTGCTCAGGACAGAGGAGGAAGGCAAAGGCTGGTGCCAGGGACAGAAAATCCAACTCAAATGGGTTTAGGGGGAAAAAAAACCACAAAAGAAACGTATGGGCTTATGTTCTTGAAAAGGCTGGTTTAGGCTTCAGGCAGAGCTTAATCCAGGAGCTCAGTATCAGATAAAGAAAGGACTTTATCTCTGTCTCTCAATTGTGTTGGCTTTGCACTGGCTTAGCCCTCAGACAGGTTCTCTCCATGGGATTATAATATGGCTGCTAGCAGTTCCAGGCTCACCTCCTACTAGCTTTTAGGCCAGTAGAATGAAAGCGCCTCTTCCCCAATTTTGCCAGCCAAAATCTTGCAGCTGAGCCCCTCCCACCAGCCTTAACCAATCTCTGTGGGCAGGAGGAGGGAGGGCTCTGACTGGCCAGGCCTGGTGCCCCTGTCCACTCACAGTGAGAGAAGTGTTGAGTCCACTCATGTGCATAGAGAGTGAGGGAGGGGAGGTTCTCACAAAGGAAGGGGAGATCCCATAGAGAAAGGGGAGACGGGAGTGGGCAGGGGGGAAGCCACTGTGTCTACCGTGGCTTTTATCAAGCCAAGACCATGGTGAGGACTGTGGGGTGGTGGTGGTGGTGGGTGGGGGGGAACTTGGAGCTGAGGTCTTGGCACATCTCTCCAACGGAGCCTGGGTGGGACGCATTTCCATGCTTCCTGCTTCAGCCATCCTTCCCTCCCACAGCAAATCTCCCCAGCCCCGGTCCCTGCAGAGTTGCTGGCGCCTCTCACGTACATCTCCATTGTGGGCTGCAGCGTCTCCATCATGGCCTCCTTGCTCAGTATCCTGCTGCACTTTCTTGCCAGGTAGTCCCCTGCCCCACTGCCGGGCCTGCCCACCCACTGCTGCACAGCACGCTTCCTTCTTTCCCACCTGGTCCCCAGAGTGGGGTGGGCTTCTCAGGGGGACGGAGGCCAGGAGGCAGGAGACAAGCCTCACTGAGAGGCTGCTATTGGGTCCCTCCCCCCCTACCCCCACGTATCCCGAGTGTGTCTATGAGCCCAGGGGGCTGTGCTGCCCGTGCGATGCCTCCAGACCACAGAAGGCCATGCTCCTACCCTCAGGAAGCAGAGTGACTCCATAACATACATCCACATGAACCTGCACACCTCCGTGCTGCTCCTGAATGTCGCCTTCCTGCTGAGCCCCACATTGGCCATGCCCAGCGTGCCTGGGTCAGCATGCACGGCGCTGGCTGCCATCCTGCACTATGCGCTGCTCAGCTGCTTCACCTGGATGGCCATTGAAGGCTTCAACCTCTACCTTCTCCTCGGGCGTGTCTACAACACTTACATCCGCAGATACATGCTCAAGCTCTGTGCAGCGGGCTGGGGTAAGCACAGCCTCCCGCCCCTCTAGCTTCCTGAGACTTTCAGCTGGACAGGGTATCTGCCCTGCTAACCCTTCTCTTTCTCTTCTGCTTTCTCTGCTTGTCCCTGGCATGGCACTGCCAGCCCTCAAACCCTCTTCATCAGAGAAGAGAGTTCTCTGGGGGCCAGGACAGCCCAGAAACCAGGCTCAGCATGTGCAGGGGGAGGGTAGAAGAAAAGGCAGCAGTGACCACTGCCATGACCAGGAGTCATTATCCCTGCCAACACCCACCACCACTTTTTACATTAGTATTCTTATCATCACGTCTACCTCCAACACCACCATCACCTCCACCATCA
>NW_017731829.1:1453510-1461031 GCF_001890085.2 Hipposideros armiger
CTATCAAGACATGAGTCCATCTGGCCCCCTAAAAAATATTTACAACATTAGTGATTATATTCCCCAAACTGCCTTTTCTATCCCTGAGGCTGTATTGTGGTTACCAATTTGTATAGGCGACATCTATCTTGAAGGTGTTTTGCGGGGGCAAAGGGCTGGAAAGGAGGCATGCAGGGGCTGCAGATAGAGGGCGGAGGTGGCAGGTCGGTTGTATTATGGCCGTTTCTGGCTGGTAAGCCAGGCCTAAGACTTCACCACGTGTGCGGTCAGGCAAGAAACAACCGGCCTGAGCCAGGAAAACAAACTGGGTTCAAGAGGCAGTCCAGAGGCCCAAGAGCCCACGGATTCCCCTGGCCTTGGGAGCCACACCAGCCCTGGCACTTGTGTCTCCCCTGCAGATGCTGGGTGCGGAGCCCTGAGGTGCATAGCATCCTGGTCATGGGCTATGGTGGCCTCACATCCCTTTTCAACCTGGTGGTGCTGGCCTGGGTGCTGTGGACACTGCACAGGCTGAAGGCGCGGGAGAAGGCGTCAGGCCTCCAGGCCTGTCGGGACACCGTCACCGTGCTGGGCCTCACCGTGCTGCTGGGCACCACCTGGGCCTTGGCCTTTTTCTCCTTCGGTGTCTTCCTGCTGCCTCAGCTCTTCCTCTTCACCATCTTCAACTCGCTCTACGGTGGGTCCTGTGCGTGGTCTAGAGGAAGCCCCCCGGGGTGTGTGTGTGTTGTGCACAGCTGGTAGATGTTTACTGCTGAAGGGCTTCCAGTCCAGGGGGTGACTTGAGGGCTGAAATCCAGCCCTCTGACAAGCTGGTTAGGGGCCACATCCTCCCAGAAGAAGAGGTGCCACCTTTGTGGTCTGCACAAAGGCACCCTCTGGGGTAGCGGTGGCCAGGTCCTCCTGCTCCTTTGCTCTGCCCTTCTGGCCTCTAACAGTAAGGGATGCTGAAAATTACTCCTGGGCCTCAGGGAGGCCCAACTCACCCCATCCAAAGAGGTCCCTGTTTTCTGGGAGAGGCCCCATGCTGCTCCTGTGATGCTCCCACTGACCAGCCTTTTGCTTGCAGGTTTCTTCCTCTTCCTGTGGTTCTGCTCCCAGAGGTGCCGCTCAGAGGCAGAGGCGGAGGCAAAGATGGAGGCATTCAGCTCCTCCCAGATGATGCAATAGTCTGAACCTCCTGGCCCGGAACCCCCAGCCTCTCTGGCTGCCTGCCGACGAGGCGCTGACTTCCACCAGAGAAGGCGGCAGGCCAGCTGCTGGATACCAGAGGCCACTGTGCCTTCCAAGGAGGCTCTCCACCTCCATGGCTTCTCTGGGCCCAGAGAAGAGGGTTTTGCGTGGCCTCCCCTGGCATTGTGCTCTGGGCAGGTCCAACCCCACGACAGGGGTGGCGAACTTCGCTCAGTCTCTGGGCCTAGCTGGCCAGCCTGGCCTATGGGCAGAGCCCTGGTCTGGGAGTCAGGAGACCACGTTTCAAGGCCTGGCTCTGAGTCCTACTGTATGACCTTGGCCTGTCATTTCTCAGTGACCCTCACATTTTCGACGTTGGCCAGATGGCTCCGGTCCTGCCTAGCCCAAGAGCTTTGTGAAGCTTGAATAAGACCAGGGAGGAAGAGAGTTAATACCCATTAACTCTTCATTAACTCCACCTGCCTGCTGGGTCCTGCTACCTTCCTCCTGGTCACATCCTGGCCCAGGGCCCAGTGCCCAGTGCCCAGTGCTTAGAGACCTACCCAGTGTTGGAGACCTTACCAGCCTCTGCCTGAGACCTCTTCTCTTTTGACAACCCCCCCACCACAAAATTATGACTCCAACTCCAAGGCCACCCTTTGTGACGATTGGGAGGTCTATTCCTTCCTTCAGTGAAGGAAAGCTTTTCCCTCCTTCAGTGCTCTCAAGACTCCTTAGGTCATTTGGACCAGTGGCTGGGGCCATAGGGCTTTCAGGGGTAGGGCGGAGCACCTCTTTTTCCTTCATTTGAGCCAGCTCAGGCTCAGTGACCCAGCTATTTGATGCTGTGTAGGATTGAATTTTCCTTGGTAGAAGTGAGAGTGTGGGTTCTAAACCCAAGCTCAGGCCACAGTTGCAGAGCATCACCATTGATTGCCCTTGCATGACCTGTTAGATTAGACCAAGTGGGAGGCTCATGAAGCTAGAGCCTTTCCCAGAATGGACACCAGGGGGCGCTGTTGGTCTGTGCTCAGAGGCTGTTGGCTCCAAAACTGTGTCTGGAAATGCTGCGGTCACTCGACTGCAGACATCGTATAACAGATGGAGAGGCCCTGCCTCCAAGACTGCGCCTGCTGAGTGACCAGCAGGAGGAATGCCAGCACTGTTTTTACGGCCATTTCTCTTTTCCCAGCACAGTTTCCTGCCCTGGCTTTTGGGGTCTTGCGCCCTGGGCATACCTGGCACTAGGGCAGTGGGCTGGGATAGGCTCTCAGGGCCCTGCTCCAGGCCATCAGACAGATTTTAATGACTTTGAACGATACAGAGAGGAAATTGGGCCGGATCCCTTTTGTTATGCCCTCTGTTCACTTCTTGATGCAAATAGCCCTTCACTAGGTGGTGAGTGGTACAGATTCTGGAGCCAGAGTGCCTGGGCTCCAATGCCAGCTCTGCCACTTGCTAGCTATGTGACTGTGGACAAGCCACTCAACCTCTCTGTGCCTTAGTTTTTCCATCTGTAAATAGGGGTAATAGAATATTTATTTTGAAGGTTAAACAAAATAATCCATATAAAGAGGCTTAGCACAGTAAGTGCTCAATCAATGGTCATTAGTGTTATCATTAGTATTTTTGCTATTATTATTAACAGTCTCAGAGACCCACTCATCTAAGCCCCAGGCCCAGGTCTGCTCAACTTCACAAACCCAGCTCCTCCCTGGGCTCATCCTCACTTGGCCACCTCCTCTCCCACTTTCCTTAGAGCGGCCTCTGCTCCAGCCTCGCCGGACTTTTGCCACTTTAAGAATATTCCCTACACAGTCAGCCTCCATGCTCTTGCCACATGTCCCCCCTCCTCTCAATTCCCCAATCGTCTGATCTATTTAAATTCCTGATAGCTCATTGATGACATCTTCCATGAAAGCTCTCCAATTGCCCCACAGAGAAAGTGGCTTTCCCACTCCAACTCCAGGCAGAGTGTCCCCGCATCACTATCAAGGTGATGTGAGCCCCTAGCCAATCCCGCTGGTTTACCCCAGCCTTGACTTTAGCCAGGCTTCCCAGGCCTTGGGGTGGGCCCTCATGCTAATGAGGGTGCTAAGGGATCATGGAAATCTCTAGCCTCTGTCTTGGGCAGCTCCGGGGAATGATGACTTAGGCTGGGTCGGCAGCTCAGTGAAGCAGAGCCTTGCCTGGGACCTATTTTCTCACCCCCAGCCCAGGCCTGACCTCTTAGACCCTATCAAGCCCAGGGCTACATCCATCCAAGGGAGGATGTGGCCATGGTGACATGGAATGGGTCTGGTGGTTCCAAGAAACAGTCCCAGGCATGTAGCATTAAGCCCCATTGGGGTCCAGGCTCTGGGCTGGGACAACTTCCTGGAAATACCCCACCCCGATGTGGGGGCTGGGCCTCCTTGCCCCTCCCTCGCTCCCAGCGGGGTCCTGGCCTAGCCCCAGTGGGGCACTGGACCCAGCTCTCAGGGGGGCGCCCGCACTAGTGGAAAGATGGAATGGTGGTATCTGGGAGCCCCTGCTCAGGGCCAGGGACTCCAGGGAGGCACTTGCTGAAGGATGACAAGTAGAAACCAGAGGGAACACGCACTAGAAGTTTCTATGATGTTTTGATGCTATTATTTCAGAAAGGCAAAGTCACCACCAGAACTCCCAAGGGGTCTGCTTTGTGGTGCTTCGCGTCCATTACCCTGGCCCAGGCCCAGCCTCCATCCTCTGCAGAGCCTCCTCGCAGGCCTCGCTGCCTCCCCACTCCCAGTCCAAGCTTCATTCAGAAGCCAGAGGGAATTTTCCATCTTGCAGTCTGAACAGGTCCTGCTCTGCTAAAAAACCTTTCCACATCCTCCCCTCTGCATTGCTGAATTCCCCACAGGAGCTCCAAAGGCCCTGGGGGGTCCGGCCTGTGTCCATTTCTGCAGCCCATCTCCCACCACACCTCCCTTATCTCCCTCCATCCTGCCACACTGAACTACTTTCAGTTCCCTGAACAAGTTCTTTCTTACCTCCAGGCCTTGGCACAAGGTGTACTCTTTGTCTGGAACACTGTTCTTCAGCCCTTTCGTTTGTGGAAAGGTGACAACACAACCTTAAGATCTCAGCTTTGCACCTTTTTTTGCACCCCTGCCCCCTGAGCCTGGACTAGGAGGCTGCCCCTGACCTCCAAAATCTAGATTGGAGCCTTCTCTGGGATCCACCACCCCTGCCCTTCCCCCATGACTGTAGTTATTTCTCTGTATTCCGGCTGTCTGCATCCCTGTCTGTCTCAGCTGCCAGACTGAAAGCATTTTGGGGCAGATACTATGCCTCCTTTGTTCATTCATTCATTTATCCATCACATAAGCACTCATCATATTCCAGGAACTGCTCTAGTTGCTGAGGGTATGTAAATGAACAAGTCTTCTTATTCTGGTGTGGGGAGGGTGTCATACAAGCAATTTAACAAATAAATATGATATAATGGGTGGTGACCTGTACTATGAAGACAAATAGAGGAGGGTGAGAAGTGGTCAGCTGAGGAGAACTGGAGAAGAGCCCAGGGGTGCTGGACTTGGCAGAGCAGGAGCGGGTCACAGAGCTGGCCTGAACAGGCTGGTTGCCTGGAGGGAGGGCTGGTCCCAAGGCCAGAGTCCCATAGAGACTTTGCCGTGCTGTGATAGTGATCTCTGGGAGAGCTAGGGACCGGGAAGATGGAAAGTTGTGCCTGTTCTGAGAAAAAAACTCTTGAGGGGGCTGAGGTGGCAGGAGCAGAAAGAAGTAAAATCAACGAGGAGGAAAACTTTCCTATGTTATGCCAGGAGGACCCCCACAGAGGAAGATCGATTGATAAGCATNACCACCATCACCTCCACGACCACTTTCACTACATCCCCACCACCACCTCCATCATCACCACCATCTTCACCGCTATCTTTGGCACCACAATCATTGTTATCTCTACCACCATCCTAGCCCCTCCCTTTATTATCTGTTTCCTCATCAGTTCCCCAACCCTGTCTCCCATTAGCTCCCAGTCACCACTTCCTCAGTGTGACAACTACTGCTGCCACTACCATCCCACCCTAGAACCCTCACTTACATCACTTTGGAAAGCAACCTTCTCTAAGACTCCTAGCTTGCTCTGAAGCTGGCTCACAGGAGCTGGGGGCTCAGAACAGTTTCTTTTCCTAAACCCCCTTGTCCAGTGGAGTTCCATTTTAGCAGCCCCAGGGACCCATGTCCAGCCTGTCCCTGGGGTCTCTGGGCAGATGCTGAGCCTCTCACTCCTCAGGGGTCCCGGCCTTCCTGGTGCTGCTCCTCCTGGCCATCAAGAGCTCAGCCTACGGTCGCCGTGCAATCCCAGTCTTCAACAGCCAGGAAAACAGCACGGGCTTCCAGAACGTGTCTATGTGAGTGCATGCAGGGCTGCAGCAGGTTCCCTGGCTCTGGCAGAAGGGCCACGTGGCCCTGGGGCTCTGAATAGGATGTCCTTTCAGCGGGGCACTGGCTGTGGGGCAGGGAGTGGGCTGTGCTTAGACAGGGGATGTTTTCCAGGGGGCCTTGCCACACACCCTCTGCTGGACCCCCAAGGTCTCCTGCGGAACAGGCTGCAGTTCCAGGCTGGCTAACTCTAGGAAGCTGTGGCATGGACTCCAGCACCTGCTCACAGGCCCCCACGGCCTCTGCTTCCCGGCAACGCACAGCTGCCGGCCCAGCTCTGCGCCAGCTCTCATGCCCTGCGGTGGCGCTCAGCCTGAGCCTGGGTTCCTCCCTTCCCGCCATCTTGTTTCGTTCATGCAGGCTCCAGTTCCTCCTGCTCACATCTGGCATGGCACTGCCAGCCCTCAATCTCTCCTCATCAGAGAAGAGAGTTCTCTGGGGGCTGGGACAGCCCAGGGACTAGGCTCAGCATGTACAGGGGGAGGGTACAAGGAGAGTCTGGGGGACAGGCTCTGCTGCCTCTTCCTGTGCCTTAGGACATTAACTTTTTTCTTGTTATGAAAAGTGTCTAACAGCCAACTCAGAGAGAATAGCTCCATAAACCTCTGTGGACCGATCACCAGCAGTTGGCCACCTGGCCTCTTTCCCTTGCTTGAGTGAACAAGCTGACGACCACTGAGGTCTGACTCTGTGGCAGGCCTTATGTATTAGACTGTTTAATCCTCACGAAGACGTAGGTCCTACTGTCAGCCCTTGTTTAGTTAGGGAAACTGAGGCACAGCAGTTTAAGACCCCTGCCCAAGGAGACCCAGCTGGTCAATGGCAGAGCTGGGACTTGGTCGCAGGCAGGCTGGCTCCAGAGCCTGGCCCCCAAGCACTGTCCCTCTTGGCCTCCCGGAAGTGAGGGCTCTGGGCACAGAGCGGGCTCAAGATGGGGTTAATTCCTCTCACTGTGAGCGTCAGGTTGGTTTCTTAGAGAACATATGACTTAGGACCCTTTAAACATGTATTTTATTATATAATAAGCAATGTGAACAAAAGAACTAAAGTGACCCTTCCATGGGACAGGAAAAGCTCCCACCCTAAGAACTAGCCTCTCTCAAGTTTTTCTCACCTCTCTCTCCCCTCTGACTATATACCACACCCACCATCCATCGACACTTAAGTTGCTTCCATATCTTGGTTATTGTAAATAATGCTGCAATGAACGTGGAGGTGCACGTGTCTTTGCCAGTTAGTGTTCTGGTGGGTTTTGTTTTTGTTTTTGTTTTTGTTTTTTTTTGATAAATACCCAGAAGTGGAATTGCTGGATCATATGGTAGTTCTATTTTTACATTTTTGAGGAACCTCCATACTGTTTCCTTAGTGGCTGCACCTATCTATATTCCCACCAATAGTACACAAGGGTTCCTTTTTCTCCACATCCTGGCGAACACTTGTTATTTCTTGTCTTTTTGATAGTAGCCATTCCGACAGGTCTGAGGTGACATACATATGTATTCCTTAACACAAATAGCAATTAAAAAAGCCCTTGAACATAACTCCAATGTCCACTGACAGGACACTGGATTAATCAATGTGGTAGAGCCAGCCCTGCTAGACAATGGCCTGGCAATGAACAAGAATGACGCATGACCACACTCATGAACTTGGGTGAAGCCCAAAAATGATGTTCAAGGACCCTTGTGAGTATAGTGGCAGGAGCCCGAACAGGGGCACAGGCTCTGGGCTCAGACCACAGGGCTTCAAGCCCCACCTTTGACTCTTACTAGTGTGTATTTCTAAGCCAGAGCCTCAGTTTCTTCATCTGTAGGTTGGGAATAATTACATACCTGCCTCAGAGGGCCATCATGAGGATTGAATGAGCTAATCCATGGAAAGCATGTGACATGGTGTCTGGCTGGGTAAAAGGCGACACCTATC